>NC_051067.1:138071904-138386435 GCF_004664715.2 Peromyscus leucopus
ACAGGATTCCCTAACATCAAGATAAAGGGGCCCATGTTTCTGGTCTCAGCTCCTCTTCTCAACCTAAAATCTTGAAAATTTGGGGTTAGTGTATGTTTAAATTTGGCTATCTTGCTGGAAATGTTGCAATAAAGAAAAACAGAAAGAAAAATCATCTCTCTTTTTTTTTTAAAGATTTGTTTATTTATTATGTATACAGTGTTCTGTTTGCATGTATCCCTGCAGGCCAGAAGAGGGAGCCATATCTCATTACAGATGGGTGTGAGCCACCATATGGGTGCTGGAAATTGAACTCAGAACCTCTGGAAGAACAGCCAGTGTTCTTAACCTCTGAGCCATCTCTCCAGCCCAAATCATCTCTTACAGATGTGCAGAAGCAGCAGCTGCAACGCTGGTGGAAACCCATAATAAACCACCACCAAAGAGAGAGGTACCGAGGGCACAGACACGCTCATCTCCAGCCACCGCTTCACATCTCACCTGAGAGTTGATGAACAAGTATGGAGAAGCCCAGGCACTAAGAAACACACAGTCCAAGAAAGCAAAATAAAACAGAGACACTTGTCAACACCATGTTGTTCCAACAAGAAGTAGTTCACGGTTGCAACACATCTGTAAAACACGACATCGAGTCTTAGCATTACATTTTTCAATTCCATAGAATTCATAATCTACCTCTTCCAAATATGCAATGCTACTCTTTACAGTTTCCAGCTTTGTGATGAAAGTCTGAGTTTTACCTCCACCGGCCTGCCTGAAGCCAGTCTGCTTCTGGTCATTCTACTCTCCCGATGGCCCCTGGATCTGCTTCAGAGGTGTGCTGTTCATGGTGGCTCTAATTTCTGCTTCCTTGCGTCTTTGTGTGCATGTTATCTTCAATTATATAATTGATTTTGGAACTGAAAAAGAAAATTGACAGTAATAGTTTAACGACCAGCGTGACCTTTGTCATCTCTGTGAGAGGATGTTCAGTTACTTCTGCCTGGAGCCCGGGCACCAGCAATGTGAGTTCCTCTGAGAGTTCAATCTGTGTGTGAGCTTCAGGATCTGAAATCACAGATGCCAGAAGGCCTGGCCAGGTGCAGTGAATGGCTTGTGTCTGCACTGTTGTCGTCCCTGGGTCATCCCTTGGGCAGCCCACCCTCAGTCTCAGTGTTCAAACAAATCTCGCTTCTGCAGGACCACCAGCCTCCATCTGTGGTGTGCCACACACACACAGTCTCCAACGCTACCACAAGCACAGCTCGGCCATCTTTGGCCTATCTGTCTTCCACACATTCCAGGGTAGCAAAAGCCCCCTCTTATCCCCAGATAAAGGTCATCTCAAGTACTAGGCTTGTGTTTCTAGATTTCTGTCTTTGAGGTCTTGTCAAAATGAGTCTTTACCATTTTGTTAGTTCTTAGCTCTTTGTAGATAGAACTTTTAGAGATTTTACAAGATGTTGCCCAGATTTTTTTCAATAAATCTCAATAGGACCAGGTTGATCATTAAAAGTGACAAAAAACCTAAATATACCTCAACTTTAAACACTGAAAATAAAGAAGCCTAGAGTATCACCAATCTTCAACAGCTTCCTTATGGGCAGCCACTGCATGTCATAGTTTAATTACTTATATCTAATTCCAAAATAAACTATTTGGCAGGTTGTAAGCATTACAGTGTGGATGGAAAGGTATGCTGGCAGCTGGGAACCAAGGCACACCACAAAGTCACACCACACAACAAACCTCACACAAGTGATTTATTAGGAGGGAAAAGCCGGGAGAGTGGCTGCCTCTGCTTGGGCAAGAAACAGCAGGGAACAGAACAGAGACAGGGTTTATATAGAGTTTCAGGGATAGGGAACAATTGAGAGTGACGCTCTCCAGGGTGAGGACTGGTGGGATTTCAAGTCCAGAGCTTGGGCTTTTTATTCTGTAGGATGGGGGCTGGGTCCAGCCGCTAGGACAGGCCAAGTGTTCTGTAGGTTAGAGCCCAAGCTCTGGGTTTTGTAATGAACTGGTGAGAAAATAAGAAAAAGACACCCAATGTGACCCCAAATATTAGTGATAGAACCCAGGAGAAAGTTGTTTTCCACTTGAAAGTTGGCAGTTGACCTCTGAATTTACAAAGCTCTGGGGCCACATCACTTCCTGTGGGACAACCAAGCAAGTTTAGGAGTCTTGAGGCAAAAATGACAGCTATCTCAGCAAATAGAAATAGATAAGGATTACTGGTGAGATCATCCCATCCACAGTTGAATTTCAAAGACTTTCAAAACTCTTCCTAAAGAAGAGAATGGAATTACACAAGAACAGAGCAGAGCTTTAACTAGGAGTCCAGCCCTGCATTTTGGATCTCTCCTGCAGCAGAATCTCCCTCCATCTGCAGCTGAGTTCTCCCCTCCGGGTTTGGTTTCCCTAACTCTCAAATGAGGTAAAAAGAAAGGTGAGGTGGGTAGCTCTGTTCCGCAATGCCACTAAATCCTGCAGAGGAAACTGAACTGCATTGCTTGTTTTCCTCATTGCTACAACAAAATACCTAAGCAAAGCAACTTACAGAAGGGGTTGCTGAGGATCACAGTCGGAAGCTTCAGTCCGTCAAGGCGAGAGGTGGGCGGCAACGGAGCAGGATCATGAGGCAGCTGGGCACAATGCATCCACTGTCAGAATGGTACTGCCTTCATTTCTAATGCATCTTCCATCTCAATTAACCCAGTCTACAGAGTCTCTCACAGCCTTGTCTTCTGCAGGATTCTAGATTCTGCAAAGCAGCCAGTTGATAGCAACCATCACAGAGGCCCACAGGCCAACTCCAGCCCCAGGCCTGGGCCAACTGTAAGCAAAATGCTTCCATTTGAGCCTTTGTCATAACCTTCCTAAAAGGCTCTTGCGCTGGTTGGAAGACAGAGGCTCGACCACTCTCTAGAATCTAGTAACTACCAGAAAAGACATCTCCCATCCTTCGCATCCCTGACAAGCCCCACGCCAGTGACTCACACCCCTGAGTAAGAAGTGTAAATGGATACTACGACTTCTTCCAGATGGCAAGCAAGAGCAGAGGGAGTAGTAAATTCTCATTGATGGCGGGACCAAGAGTGGCATCTAAGTAGGCCACCAAGCCAGAGTCCTTGTTTCCAAAAATTTCAGGGCACTTTATTTTAGGAAAAAAATTCTGTCGGGTGATTTGCTTATGTCACAAGGAAATATGCACACAGGCACATGATGTGGTCTCAGTTTATGAAATCATTTTACATAAAAGGCATGCATAAACATTTGAGGCAATATGTTTGGAGTCCATGGGCATCTGTAATTAAAACGACTCCAAAAGCATTCTGGTTGCTCTCCTAAATGTAGGTTCCTCCTTCCGAATTCTGGCCTGCTCTGAACCGGCCCATCCTTTCTGAGTTTGGGTGCTTACTAATATTTGATTCTGCATCTTCCAGCTACAGTGTGATGAATCACAGGGGGAAAAATGCTACACAGAAAACTTTATTACGGAAAGTGTGACTGTTGGTTAAATTAGCATCTGATGGATGGTTGTCTTTTACTCTTTTTTAGGTATCAGTTTCATTTAAGTGAGGACAGCACTGTTGAGTTAAAGATGAAGCATGATCCGAACAAAGCAGAATGCAGAAAACGTGAAGCACCATTGTGACTGTTAAGGCTTCCTGAACTCACGTCTGCATTCGTTTCAACAACTAGCGTTAGTGAGACTGTGAAGGTACAGGAAGCTATTACTAGAGGTTTAAAACTGGAACCAGGAGTGGGGTGACAGCACAGTTGGTATCGTGTCTAACTTGACAGCGTTATGGCCTAAGTTCAGTCCTCCAGAACCCCGATGAAGATAAAGCCAGCCAGATGGCCATGTGGACCTGCACCCCCAGCACTGGGGATAGAGGCAGGAGGGTCCCTGGGGCTCACGGACCATCAGTCTGGCCTCATCGGTGAGGTGTAAGGTAATAAGAAACCCTGTCTCACAAGCTGATGGGACCAGTGAGATAATCCAGGAAGTCGAGGCGCTCGCTGCACAAGCCTGATGAGCTGAGTTTGGTTTCCAGGATTTCCACTGATCACCTTTACACTAAGGTGACAGTGAAGGGCTGACTCCACAGAGTTGCCCTCTGACCTCCATACACATGTGTGATACACTTGGACACACACACAAATTTCTAAAATAAAAACGAGGCTGACAACACCTGAGAAACAATGGCCAAGGTTGTCCTCTGGCCTCCACGTGCACACACACATATGTAATTGCACACACACACACACACACACACACACACACACACACTTATTAAAGACTGAATGGGATAAAGTATGTAATGCACTTAGAATAGTGCTTTGCATGTGTTAGTTTAGAAAGTAATATGCAGGAAGTAGGAGAGATGGCCCTGCAATTGAAGGCCTACTCTTGAGAGGACCTGAGTGAAGGTCCCAGCACCCACATGGAATAGCCCTCGCCCACTTGTGCTCCAGCTTCAGAGAATCCAAAATCTTCTTCTGGACTCTAGGGACTCCACTTCCAGATCCACACATTTACACACACACACACACACACACACACACACACACACACACACACACATATGCTACCCAGAAAAAAAAATCTGTCTTGTGTAAGCCACAAATATTTTAGGGTCACTGTTATACACAGACAAATGTATCCTGAATAGAATAGACTGCTTCCACTAACATCAACTCCTGAGAAGAGTGTAGAATTTCTTTCTCATAGATAAAACAGACATTGTTTTCTCAATGGGAAGCAACAAATAATGGGATAATTCAATTAGTCAGCATCAGCTTTATTTTTAATTAATTTTTAATTAATTAAATAAATTTAAAAATAATTTAATTTTTTTAATTTTAAAATTAAATTTTTTAATTTAATTTTTTAAAAAATTTTTTTTAATTTTTAGTTCTAGAAATTTAATTTCTAATTTAAATTTAATTTTTAGTAAACTTGTCTTCCATCTCTCTTCTGCTCTCTTTCTGAATAATTCAGTCTGGAAAGCATGCGGCCTGTAAACCAGATGTCTTAGTGGTGTGGTAGCTGCACAGTGTACTGGAGCACTTCCTGTGAAAAGATGCAGAGGTGATGTATGTCGGAAGCACTGGTCTACTTCAGTGGGTACAGAGGAGCGATTGGCACAATTCAGTACATATAAGGGGGAAATATATGAACTAATGAAAGCCAGGAAGATGGTGTGAACCTACAGCTGTAAGCACAATGTGTATATGTACATCTCTGCATGTACTTCCTAGCTGAAAATAGCCCAGTGACAGTGTTCCCGCCCAGTGCCCAAATTCCAATGTCTAAGTACTGAGTTCCACTAAAAGGATTCAGGGATTTGTACAGAAATAGCTGATGAACCGGCTGGGTCTAGGAAAACCGAGCTGGTCTGGAGTTTCCTTCGCTTAAAGAACAGACTGCCAGAGGGCACAAAGGGGAGTCTCACAGGACAAATATGGTGCCATGAGTGTCCAGTGAATAATGATAGTATTGTTGGTAAATAAAAGAATCTCAGCATCTATTCAGTACTGGATGGATGGATGGATGAATAAATCAGGAGAGGAGAAAGATTTTCCTTACAACAAAATGCTATCTGATTACTGTGAAAGCAGTGTGAACTCAGAAAGTCAGCATTACTTCAGTGAGACACACCAATGGCCCCACACCTATGGGTGAAAGTTTGACAGAGATTATTTCCATTATCTCGTGGGAATTATCCCCATAATCTCAACAGTCTTCCACACACACCAGATACTTATTAATTACAAACAGGGTACAGCAGTTTTGCAATAGGCCCAATGGGATCTCAGGAGATCAAGATTAGTATTATGGTATTATGGAGGCCTGGGAAGCTGACTTATTGGGTAACGTGCCGGCTGAACAAGCATGAGGAGCTGAGTTTGGATCCTCAGCACCCCAGTACAAACCAGGAGTGGCAGCTGGAGGCTGTACTCCCAGTAATGAAGCAGTAAAAACAGAAGGCTCTCAGGGGTGCCAGTCTAGGGAATTGATGAGCTCTGTGTTCAATAGGAGATCCTGTCTCACAAAAAAAAATGGCTAGTGACAGAGCAAGACAGCAACCTCAGCCTCTGACCTACACACTCATGGGCTTGTGCACCTGCCTGTGCAGACACACACACACACACACACACACACACACACACACACACACAGATGAGTAGCAAAGAGACAAACAAAACCATGTGCCATTTGATAGGAGCCAATGACAACACAATCAGTTCTTAGATGTTCCTTTCAAAAATATGCAGAATGGCTGGGCGGTGGTGGCGCACGCCTTTAATCCCAGCACTCGGGAGGCAGAGCCAGGCGGATCTCTGTGAGTTCGAGGCCAGCCTGGGCTACCAAGTGAGTTCCAGGAAAGGCGCAAAGCTACACAGAGAAACCCTGTCTTGAAAAACCAAAAAAAAAAAAAAAAATATGCAGAGCATGAATCTCACCATGAGGAACGATTACTCAAGCTATTCTATAGACTAGGCTGTAATTCCAGCACTCAGCAGGCTGAAGGAGGAGGACTGGGAACTTAGGACTATGTTGGGCCACATAAGGAGCCATCACCTCAAAAAAAAAAATACAAAGCTGAAATGTTCTATTAGAGGAATCAATGCCCCAAAATAAAGAGCAAAGAGAACTGTTCCAGACTGGATGGGTTTCCAAAGGCATGGCAACTAAGGACAACATACGGCCCAGGGTCTGTGGGTTTCACAGCTGTCATATTGAATCTGAAGGTGCGGGATGCTGAGGTGAATACACTCGATAAGATGTTCTGGAATGGTGGAGCATCATGGCTGCAGCTTGCTCTCAAATGGTTCAATAAAAAAAAAATGGTTTCTTAACTGCAACTTTTCTGTAACCTTGAAACTACTCCAATTAATATGAAAAATGCAATCGTTTATTTTGAGAACAGTAAACACTATTTTAAAACCATCTATTCCTAAGTCTGTTGTAACAACCCAGTGAGCTAATACCTACAACCCACTTAGCCCAATGCCTTCAGCAGGATAAAGCCTTGAAAACGCAGCTGGGTGCAGTAAAGGGCACCGCAGACACATGAGCTCCGAACTCCTGGCAAAGCAGTCTGCAAAGTCAAATGAAAGGATTCGACCAGATTGTAGACTCGTTACCCCAAGAAACAAATGTCGGGACCAGATGACCTTGAGGCCTCATTTGTACTTAATTATGCTGAGCTGCACAGTGCTAATTACTATGTTTCTTCAGCCCTTGCCCAGGCAGCCTCCTGATTAAGATCACTTATTAGGCAGAAGATGATGAGAGCCACACCAGCAAAGCCTCACAAAGCTTGATTAAACGTCACACTTTCCTGGGTTCCTTTCAAACACGCCCTTTCCCTCGCCCTCCATGGGGAGAAGCTGGTTTGAAGCATCTCTCCCAAGGGCACAGAGCAAGCTGCTGGCAGAGCCAAGAACAAGTACCTGGAGACTCATTGGCCTTGTTTCTCGGGCTGGTTCCAAATGACCAGCTCAGCTTACCACATCTCAGGACAAAGCTCCAACTCAGCCAAGTTTGGATAATAATAGTTAACCTCAGCGAGCTTTGTCCCTTTTCAACTCCAACTTCGTACTTAATTCCATCTCCAAAAACATTACCTCAGGGCTTGACACAGCTTCCTGAAAATAATTGGAAGGAGCTTATCCGTGCTCGCTTCTCAAAACTGCCCTCGCTTAAAAACAAGAGGAGAGGGAGGCAAAGAGAGAAAATCGCCGCCGCCGCAGAGCTCAGCCCCAGCGCCGCGTTCTCCTCACACGGCAGGCACCGTTTCTGGCACACTCAGCTCGCTTTGACATGGAGAGGCACTCTGCCAGCGAGGAGCCACATGGACTGCCGAAGGGAGTCACAACCTGACCCTCTCATCTCCTGCCCCTCCCCCTCTCCAGGGCCCCACTGCCAGCTTCACCAACAGTTAATTGTCTTTTCATGCAACGACTTTGACAGCTCCTCTCCCACAAAGCGCACTCCAATCTTACCCCCTGTATAGTTTGGGGAGGGGAATGTTTCCATTTTTAGGACAGCATAAGACCTGGCCCATTTAATTTAGAAATTAATAATAATTCTGAGTGCTCTCTTCTCCGTGTTCTGGAAGAGCAGTGAAGCAGCTCTGAAATGAGGCATTTACTACTGTGCCTGCCAGGACAAAAACAGATGGACCAAAAAAGTTTAGATGGATGATTCTGAAAAATTGGATGACCTTTATTATACCCCAAAAGTTATAAAAAATTAGAAGTGCAAAACTTTCACTTGCCAAAAGTCTCTCCAATTTGCAAATTTCATATTGTGAACGCAGACGCAGGAGGGAGCAATTCCCATCATTCTCCAGGCCACCCGATGTCATTTCGTGGGCACTAGCCCACGGGGTCTCCTTACCTGGTGGTAAGTCTCGAGAATGGTTCTGTTCATCAAGGCCACTTCCTTGCTTCAGTGAAGAGAAGATTAAGGAATTCATGGCCATGTGACATCCTCAGACTGGGTGCAGCTCTTTAGAACGTGAACCAAACGAAACCAAACCTAGCACAGTTCTAGAGCTGACGGGCTAACTTCACGCCTGTTGCCTACTCTTAACTGACCCACTACCTTCCCAGATTCACCGGTGTTCAAGGTGATGCAGAAACCACGGACTTACACAAATAATCGGATCAGTGCAAGTCTAGCCACAATTACGGAGTCCATTTAAAGTGCCCTCTGTGAAGCCTAGCACTGCCACTGAGGTCTGGGGACATATGCTGCTGTCACCACTGCCTGCACTGGACACTTGATCTGTAATGTATGGTGTGCAGATACCAAATCAAGTCTCATTCTCCAGTGCGATGTGACTTAGCAGAGTATAGAGCTGTCATATCCCCAAAGAGGCCAGAGATACGTGTCCGAGAACCTGAGACATCAAGTCTCATTCTCCAGTGCGATGTGACTTAGTAGAAAGAGTATAGAGTTGTCATATCCCCCGAAGAGGCCAGAGATACATGCCCGAGAACCTGAGACAAGGAGGGAGTCAGGACACTCAGCTTCCTCCTGCAAGAAGAGTCTGGAGACATGAAGCCGGTCAAGTTGGAGAGCCAGATATGGAAAAGGAAGCAATTCCAGGCCCTTGTGGGGAATGCTGAGCCTTAAGCCGTGCACTACGGATGTGCTTGGTCACTAGATGGTTCCATGGCGCATTGACTCTTCGTGCTGTTTCTGATAACTCTGACTGGCAGCGAATTGCATGCACAGGGAATTCCACTTCCCACCATTCTGTGGAAACGCTCTGCCAGCTGTGACAACAAAGAGAAGCCCCCAGGTCTTTTCCATCTACAATCTCTTGGGATCCAGTTAATCCCACTCAGTCATCTTTATTCATTTAATTTCATTTGTTTTTAAAATGCCATCCAGATAAGAATCCTTACTACAAGCAACCTTTACCATTTATCTCCTTCTCAAAATATTAATAGTAGACCCAAACACCAATCTCCAGCCCGAACTATTAATTCTCCCTTGCTCCTAGTGGGACCAGAAACTGTTACAATAGCAACATAGGTAGGGCGTCATGGTATGTTTAAATCTCAAAACAGTCTCAGAGCTAACACATACAAGAAAAAAACTGGACATTTGGGCTTTTGTATCAGTTACGTCTGTATAGTGAATAAAATGGCAAAGCATCATGGGCGGGGGTTTCTATTAATATAAGCATAGCAGGAAACATTTTACCAATAGTTAAAATGCAGGCTGCTGGTGTCCCTCAGGATTTTTATCATTTTTTCACATTCTTCTGCTTATTAGGAAATTTGGACTGTGGTTTTGGATGCTGAGTCAAAAGAACTAATTAAATGATAAATGTCACTTTTTCTCCTGACTTACACAACCAGGATTTGAATAAGATATTCTTCTATTATGCCAAACCAAGAGAGAAAACACTATTCTTTTGGTCCTTAGAGGACAAGGGGGTTCGTAAAAAAGTGAGTAGTTAGTAAATAAACAGAACTCTCTGTGTCGCTGTTTATTTACTGAGGTTTACCCACTTGTGCTTTTGTACAAGGTATACTTCTAAGGAATTCCTGGCCCTTTGAGCAATTCACAAACATTTACTCACTACCTTGGTGAAATCCTGGATGGCTTTAAATTTATCGGTCTTCCCATTTACAAATAAAGCTCACAGAAACAAATTTCTGAACATCAAGGTTACCTTACTCAAGCTTACTCTGGTTTCCAATGTCACCATTTATAGAGTTGGGTGTTTCAGCCACAGAGTTCCATACTTAGCTTTTTCTCACCCTCTTCACATTCCCTACAGCAAAGAGTGGGAGAGAAAATGGAAGGGGCTGAAAGGGGGCAAAAGGAGGCTAGGAGAGGGAAGGAACAGGGGACAGGGGAAGGGAGAGGGGACAAAAGACACAGCTACAAAAGGTTTAACAAACAAAGTCTAAAGTATTCCTTCCCTGCTTCATCTTTACATTGATCATATATGTTTATAGCATTCTTCAAATTATTAGTCCCCTGACAAGACAAAACAAAACAGTTAACATCCCGGGCCTGGGCACTGTATCAACTCACAGTTGCTGGACATAACCACTGACTTCTGTTGGCATTGACAACATGCCAGTGCTGTTCCCATGGCTGGAGACATTAGCTCACAGCATCATCAGACATCCTACGGCCCCCACACCGCCTAACCACCAGCACTCAAAGGTGAGGAAGGCAGCATGCAGCAGCATTTAACGTGGCCCTGGAACAGTCTAGATGCAGACCAGGACCACTGGGTGTCAGAGTTCACTGTAGTTCATCCTCACTCTCCTGTTGATTGGGTACACTGCTTATTTCATAAATCCATGCATTTTCTAAATACATCGGTGGGAATGTCAGGTGGGCAGGTTCTAGAAAAGCTACCGTCTCAGGTCTTGTCTGATGACAGGCTTCACTCACCTCACGGTGAACCTAGTTCATACGTTCTAAAAGGTTTTCCTTGATAGTCAAAGGATGCTAGGTCAGACACACAGGTGGGCTGTGAAGAGCTAGTGAAGAGACTAAAGACGACCCAAGACAATGTGGTCCTGAACCCGCAACATTCCAACTCTTCACCGTCTTAGAGTTGCAGTCAATCAGTTAGCTTTGTAGAATATCTAACATGGTTATGCCATTTTTACCCGGTGTGTTTTAGTTCACACATGAAAATATTAAGAGATTTTTAAAGCAGAGTAACAAAACATAGACAAAATGTTTCGGCAAAGTCTAATCAGTAGTATGTGTTCAATAAACGGAAGTGATTACCACATGATTTTAACATTTGCAAGAATACTTTGTATTCATGGGTATTTCCAAAAATGATGTATAATGACAGAAATTGCTGCTAGAAGAATGAATTCTAGATTCTTCCAATAATGCCACACATTATAATTATAGCTCCTTAAAACAAGAAATTCCTAAGGACCTCCTGTGCACTGGGATTTTTATGATTGGTTAAAAATTCAGTTTCCCACTGCATTTGGGAGATTTTTGTTTAAATTGTCTTGGTTATCCCCAGCCAGCCATGGCTAGGGAAGCTCCAGCACTCCGTTTCTGCAAGCCCAGTGCCTGCCAGGGGCTTGTCCACAATTGTCCCAGCCATCCTAACATTAAAAAGGACATTCTTTGTAAAGTGGACAGCTGTGCCGATTTAAATCTAAAATCTTTCTAATATTTTGTGTGTGTGTGTCAATATTCTTATAGGAGGAAAGTATAAATGCTGATGCCATCCTACTGCACTCCTTCCCTTGGCTTGAAAGGCAAGTCTACAAGCTTGTACAAATAGCTCAGCCATCTCCCCCACAGTAGGAGGAGGTCACTGTAAAGGATTGTCTCCCCTTGGATTTCTATCTTAACAAACACTGTACCTGGCTTCCGGGAGACAGCATGTCACAGAAAGGCAGACTCACTCAGAATATGGCTCTGTTTGATCCTTTATCCACAAAAGAATGTAGCCAGAGTGGAGGCCACTGTAATAAGCCAGCATGCTCACCTTGCTGAACCCTGACCTTGCTGACCTCTCTGAGAGAAGTGCCTCTCTGTAGTCAGCCATGAGCCAAGCTTGGGGGGCACATGTAACCTAATCAATAGGCAATAAGAACAACAACATATGGCACTTTTGTAGTATTGGGGCCTTCACTCTTCGTATAGTAAAGCCAGGGCATATGCAACCCAACACATTTTCACACAATTCTACACCCATGGAACCCCACCCACAGCAACATGTAGTGTGGGTCTCCTTCTTCCTCAGGGATCATTGGCCTCCACGAGGGTGGAGGGAGCAGAAGCAGAAAATGGGGTTTGGACGGCTATAGATACCATGGAGATAGCCTCCCAGAATGTGACTTCAGTGAGACAGCTCAGCTTTGTTCCAGAGTATAAGAATATAAAGGACCGTAGCTGGGGAATCACCTAATTGCATTAAACAGTGCAATCCTTTCATAAAGCCAGGTGAGTGGCATCACAGCCCAGTGAAAATAGCTAGAGCATGTTACTTAATTACCATGTGGTCATCAGGGGAAGAACATTTGCAGAAAACTATGTCAAGGGTCATCTTTGAGAAAGGTCGGGCATCCACGCCTAAAGACATCTTCCAAATACAGGCAGGTAGAGGACAGGAAGCCTCGCTGGGTAGGTAGTTCTTTATGTTGCCGAGCTTGGAGAAAGCTGCCAGGCCATGGTAGACTGCAACCTCTAACCAGCAGGGCCTCCCAACAATGTAGAACATTCCCCGTGCCCCAAAGTTGCTTTTAATTATTTCAAAATTGTATATAAGTTGAACATCATGCCACGCATCTATTTAGGATACAGAAGCAGAAGAATCCTGAGTTTGAGGCCAAACTGGACTATGTAAAAACAGCTATCAAAGAAAATTAAAAGTAACAATAAAATGAAATTGTATCTAACAGAATGCTGTCATCTGAGTATATCCCCCAATATTCAAATGTTGGAATTGAATAACCAAGAAGACTGTGTTAAGAGATTAAGAGATGGGACATTCTGGAGAGCAGTCCTGGGTGGAAATGGAGCCCCAACACAGGGCTTGGAGTCGGGGCTCCTGCCACTGATGCTTCTACCATGTGCATACAGAGCACTGGATTTCAGACATATGTTGGTGCCGCAAGGCTGCAGAAGAGGCTGATCTGATGAGGGTTGAGAGATTTATCACTCTAGGACAAGTCATTAGTGGTCATTCTAACCCCGTGTTCATTTCACAGAATAATCGTAGTAGGTTCTCCCCACGTGGCCATGACCTCTCTAAGCCAGTTTCTTGGTCTAGATAAAGATTCTGTCCTATGGAGCAGGCCCTAAATCCAATCAGAAAGTGGATGCTAATCATTTATGACGTGAGATGTGTGTCTGTAATCCTATCTCTTAGGATGCAGAAGAGGGAGCTTAGGAGTCTAAGGTCATCCTTGGCTGTATAGCAAGTTGAAAGACAGCCTGGGATACATGAAACCCTATCTCAAACTCCCCAAAATTGTTTTCAATGAGGCTGTCAACCCTTCACTTCTAACAAGACAATCACCCTTGAGGTCGAGCTCAGTGACATCATAGAGAATGTCAGGGCCAAGACTCAGACAAGGAAGGCATCTGGCAGACCAGTGCTGACCCACATTTTCCACAAACAGCCAGAGGATGACCACACTCCAACTAAAGTGTCCATCAAGAATCCACCCTGTACCTAGTGCTGCACCTTAACAGCACTCCATCATGGAGCTGTCCCTGTACCTGCTCATTCAGGACACCAAGCAAGATGATCTGCCCCAAGCACTATACTGTCCTGCACCCAACCCCTCAGTTGACACAAGAGGTGCAGCCACACCCACAACCCCCCACCCCAAGAAGGTCAAGTAAAGCTGAGGCAGAGCAGCCTTCTGGGCCCATAGCAATGGACCCCTAATAAAGCCCCCCTTTAAAAGTAACCATTATAACTGTCAGTAGATGTAGCAGTTGGACCAAAGTGTCTTCCTGGTTTGGGCTGCTGTCCTTTCCTGTGACCTTGCCTACTGGCCTACAAGGGTCAAGAAGTAAGATTTGTACTCCCACAATTTTGATTTAGCTGTTGAAAGAAAGCATGTTTCATTTGAACTGCTCATTTTGAAAGCCATTGCTAAGAATTCAGAGAGAGTCAACCCCTGTGCCCGTCTCCGATCACACAGGCTGTTGTCATCAGGAGGAACATTCTATGACGATCGAGCTATTTGTTTATCAGACTTTCCAATGTTTGAAACCTTAAATGTTCTAATTCTATCCACCACACAATTAGTACACTCTACAAAACAAATCATAGCTGTAAAACCAAATTAGCACCTTTCAAGAGTGATCTACCAGTTCGGAGCCTATGGAATGCTTTATGACCATTCCCTAACTTCTTAACTAAATCTGAAGCCTGAGAAAGCCCCCCCCCCACAAGTGGTTTTAATTTGTTCAGAGATGCAAAACTATACATTCTTATGAGAAGCAAGTACAAAAATGAAACTTCTGTATATATAAAATCCTTCCTTCAAGTCCCTGACCTCCACTACAAAGCTAAACTGCCTATTGGTTAGAACTGAAACCAAGATTTTGTGAAAATGATCAGAACTGAGACAAATGGCTTAGATGTCTTTCTAGCCTCCCATTGTGGGAGAATTGTATTCCAGACCTGCAGACCTCATCTGATGTGTTTCCAGCAGCATTTGCCCTGCTTGCTCCACACAACTGCGCTGCAGCCTTGGTTCTGCACACACCATGTCCACATTTGCAGTGCATGCACCACCATCACACAACTGCACTGCAGCCTTGGTTCTGCACATGCAACATGAGATTGTGCCCTTCATAGGCCACAATGCCATGCAACACCAGCGAGTGCTGTCTGCTGAAACCCCGACTCGGCTTTGAGACTATTCTGTAATGAACTGCAGTGTTTTTACAGTATATGCAAAGTTTTCTGCTCTTACAGAAACATGACGGCTTGATTACAGAAAACAAAGACTTCTCATATTTTCCTATCATCATTCTTCAGCTTGTGAGCATCAAATTAGTCTATCCTTGGATTGTATTATGTTAGAATGTTTGATTTTGAAAGCTGCTCTTTGAGTTGCTGACTTGAGTTTCATTAAAAAAAAATGTTCAATGAATTTTGCCTTAAGATTAGGATGGAATTTCCAATTTCTAAAATGTCCCTAAACATACTTCTACATATTTATATAAATTAGCATTCTCAGCATTTATAAAGTCAAATTATTGGACAACTCCAAAAAATGTTAAAGATGTGCTATATGCTACATTAGCAAATATTCATCCAGGATTTAATTCTTTATGTAAAAATAAACAAGCTACCTATCTTAGTTAGGGTTTCTATTGCGGTAAAGAGACACTAGGACCATGACAATTCTCATAAAGGAAAACATTTAATTGGGGCTGGCTTACAGTTCAGAGGTTCAGTCCATTTTCATCATGGGAGGAAGCATGGAGGTGTGTAGCCAGACATGGTGCTAGAGAAGAATCTGTGAGTTCTACATCCAGATCAGCAGGCAGCAGGAAGAGATAGTGAGAGGCTGGACCTGGCTTGGGCATCTGAGACCTCAAAGCAGCCCCTAGTGACACACTTCCTCCACAAAGGCCACTTCAACTGCAACAAGACCACACTTCCTAATAGTTCCACTCCCTATGGACCTATGGGAGCCATTTTTATTCAGACCACAACACCACCCATCTCATTGCAAATTTTTGCAAAATTTGCATTCATCTGCAATATGGTCTGGCTATATACATCAAATAATTAAAATAAATGTATGATTTGTTATCAATAAAAAATTTTTTTTCAGGGAGCTGGAGAGTTGGAGTTGGCTCAGTGGTTAAGAGCACTTGTTATTCTTGCAGAGGACCCAGGTTTGGTTACTAGCACCCTAATGACTCATAGCTATCTGTAACTCCAGTTCCAGGGAATCCAGTGTCCTCTTCTGACTTCTGTAGGCCCCAGGCATGTCCATGGTACATGTACATACATTAGGGGAAAAAAAACTCATACACATAAAATAAATAAACCTAAAAAAATTTAATTCACCAATATCCATGTTAACCTGACTTTAAGGACTGAAATGTAAAAGAATGTGCCTACCCAAAAAGCCTTGGGTCAGATCCGTGAAGCCGAAACTGACCTGTGCTCCAGGAAGTACTTACTGAAAAGTACTGAGGACAGTGGGAAGATCCTTCCTCATCAGTACCAAGAACCGAGAGAGCCTTCAAACTTCTTCTTTCTCTTGAAATGGAAGCTATGGAGGCGTCTCTCACAGCTCCTTCTCTGATGAACTCGTCTGGAGAGAGAGACTGACAGGGAACTTCTCCGTGTTTTTTTCTTCAATAAAATTTAAGGAGTGCCTTTATCTTAAGAGGAAAGGAAAGAAAGTATCATCATCATCATCATCATCATCATCATCGTAGCCATCGTTGTCACTGCCATCATCTTATTATACCAGGCCCAGGGCCTTGGCATGGAAGCTAATTGATTGTTGTCACATGAACCAAGATACAAAAACTTTTTGAACTGACAAATGGGAGACTAACAGAATAGTTGTTCAAAAAGATACAAAATCACACTCCGGAGGTAAAAGGCAGACAGGCCAGGCCTGGGGCCCTAGAGCAGGGCTATAGAAGACCGGGCTAGGGGAAAGGACAGAGGACAATGATGACAAAAAAAGATTTCCAAGTCAACAATACTGAGAACAGAGGGCTGAGCCTAGCTAGGAAAGTCAAAAAAGTTAAGAAGGGAAGAACATCTGGCTCATGAGCCCCAAAGATATTTCAGCCAGAGAAAAGCCAGGGCCCGAACTTCACCTCATTCCTCCAGAGGAGCATCCATTCGGTAGTTAGGATGTGGATTAACCAAGCACCTGTGGCAGCAATTAGACTAAATAGCAGATGATATCTAGGAAAACAGTAAGCTAGCCTGAGAAGTCTCCAAACACTTAAGAGGCTTAAGAATAACACATTTGAACAAATAATAATATGGCCAGGCTGAGTAGGAGTCCAGCTCAATGTCAGAGCAATAACCTAACATTTGTAAGGCCCACAGAAGAATAGAAGAAGAAAGGAAAGGGAAATTGAGAAGACAGGAGAAGGAGAGAAGAGAAAGGGGAAGAAGAGAAGGGAGGGAGGGGGTGGCTGTGCAATTGTTAAGGAAGCAGATGCTATGGTCAACTGACCCCGGTTTGAATCCTGGGAAAGTTTAGATCACTTGCTCGTGACTTATTATCTACAAAACCAGCGTGGGGTCAGCAAGATGGCCCAGCAGATAAAGCACCTCTCACCACAACTAACAGCCAGAGCTCAATCCACAGGAACCACACAGCGGGAGGAGAGAACTGAGCCCAGCAAACCACCCTCTGACCTCCATTTGCGCACCAGAGAATGTATGCATGCACACAGGTACACACACACACACACACACACACACACACACCTGTGGGTGTGACTGTGTGTGCATGTGCACAACACAGAGAGACTCGTGAAGGAACAAATAAATGTAATATAAAATTTAAGAATAAGGGAGGAGGGGACTGGACCTGCCTGGACTGAGTCTATCAGGTCGATCCCAGTCCTCGGGGGAGACCTTGATCTGGAGGAGGTGGGGAATGGGGAGTGGGCTGGGGGGAAGGGGAGGGGGGCAGGAAGGGAGAGAACAAGGGGAATCTGTGGCTATTATGTAGAACTGAATAGTATTGTAAAAGAAAAAAATTTAAGAATAAAAAAAATCTTCTAATGTAAAATGGAGGTTATGAAATGCATTGGGAGATCATTTTGAGCAGTATCTGCTGTGATAACTGAATAGCACCAGCTGAGCATTTCACGAAGAACAGAGGTTTATTAACCCGGTGTTCTGGAGGCTAGAAGGACTGTAAGCAGGATGCCAGCAGAGGAGGCTACATGGTGAAAAATAGCCAGCATCTCTCTTCTGCTTCTCACGCTGTGCTCAGGCATACAGGCTCTACCCTCATGACCTCATCTAGCCCTACTCACCTTCCAAAGCCCCACCTGTAAATGTCATTAATGTGAATTTCAGGATTACTTTTCCAAATTACTATTTAGAGATGACACAAGCTTGTAATTCCAGGTATATAAGAAGCTGAAGTAGGAGGATCACAAGTTAAGGACCTGCCTGGGCCACATAGTGAACTCAAGGTTAGCCTAAGTAACTTAGTAAGATCCTGTCTCAACATTTTAACAAGCAGAAAGAAGACTGGGGATATAACTCAGTGGCAGAGTGCATTCCTAACACGTATAAGGTTCCAGGTTCAACTGCCAATAGCGAAAATAGTAAAATAATAACAATAATAATCAGCAGCAGCATCTTTATGGGAAAGATGGGTTGGCAGCCACTCAAGGGCATCTTTCAATTATTTGATCCAAATAAATTGAAGAAGGAGCATAGTGAAGTTGAGAACAGCTTCCCCAACTTAAAGTTTAAAAAAATAGTCATAGCCGGGCGGTGGTGGCACACGCCTTTAATCCCAGCACTCGGGAGGCAGAGCCAGGCGGATCTCTGTGAGTTTGAGGCCAGCCTGGGCTACCAAGTGAGTTCCAGGAAAGGCGCAAAGCTACACAGAGAAACCCTGTCTCGAAAAACCAAAAAATAAATAAATAAATAAATAAATAAATAAATAAAATAAAATAAAATAAAAAAATAATCATGATCACTGTGTGATTTTTCTAGCAACCTTGTTCCTCCAAGCCCACCAGCTAAATAAACAATTGGGTTCCCATGAAGAGGAGCACCACACCCTAACGGAACATATGTGTTGATGACTCCCACGGTGTTTCCTTAAGGGGTCTTCAGGCTCTCCCTCAGGTAACTGAACACTGGAAAGAGAAAGGGGAATACTCAAACACCACAGGGCTGTTGGACGTAAGCTCACAGGTGGCAGGGGATATCTTGTCTTGGTCGTCAGAGGCCTGGGATGGCTTTGGAAGATGGGTAGCAATCTGGGGAAAAGATACATGTTAACACATGCCCAGTGTGCGCCACGGTATAGACACCCACACCAACCCCACAAAGCAGCTGCCTAAACAGGAGGGAAGATGTGGAGGACAGAGGACAGCCTGCAGGACTCAGTTCTCGCCTTTCATTATTTGTGTCTAGGAGAATGAACTCTGGTCATCGGGCTTGGCAGCAAGTGCATTTACCCACTGAGCCATCTTGCTGGCCATGCACTCAGCCTTTTCTTCGTGGGGGCTCTAAGTCAGTTCCTCACATTGGTGTGGCAAGCACGTTCTCAACTGAGCCATCTCCCAAGACCCATTCAGCCATTTTGAAGTGTACCATATTGTGTGCTCACATTGTCACACAAACATCTCCACCACCCATCTCCAGAACACCTCCATCTTGTCAGATAGAAATTCTCCATGAAACATGGTCTGCCTTTGTCCACAGCTGCCAGCCCCTGCTTGTACCCACCTACATCCTGGCTCTAGGATTTTGACTCCTCTGTTTCTCTAAAGAGCTCCTGTAAATGGACTCACCCTAGGTGTCTTCTTCTCTGGTTATTTGACTTAGAATGATATTCTCAAGGCCATGTTGTAGCATGCATTAGAATTTCCTTCCTTTCTTCCTTCCTTCCTCCTTTTCTTTTTCATGTTGTGTGTGTGTGTGTGTGTGCGCGTGCGCACGCTAAGAATCAAAAGAAGAAACTTATACATGCTAGGCAGGAACTCTGCTACTGATCTATATCCCAAACCTTACTAAAATACATACATACATACATACATACATACATACATACATACATATTCCCAATGCAAGTACCCAAACCACTGCAGTATACAGGTGATATAGATATATAGATATAGATATATATAATTTTTCCACAAGGCTCATCTGTACCTCTACACATATACACATATTTTAGAAATGTATTTATAATTAAACTTTTTTCCTGTCACTGATAATGGAATATCTGCTGGGGTTTTGTATCTTAAAATGAAACTGCTTTATTCAGCCTTCCTTTGTCTGTTTATCACACACTTGCTTCACTTATATGGGCGGTCTGGAAACAACTATAAAACAAGTATGAATCTAATGGACATAAAAATAAACCACATAGGCCTTAGCTCAATAGTAGGACTAGCCAAAGACACACAACATCAGAGGCAACCATGCATTCCCTGACTAGTGAATGGCCACTGTGAGCTCGGCACTGGGCTAGATTCTGAGGACACAGTGCCTGCCTAAAAGATCTAGGGCTGGATAGGAGGGAGATGTACAAACCAACACTCAGAGAAGCACTGATTCGGGCTGTGAAAATAATACGTGTAAGGTACAGAGGTCATGGAGATGCCCTTGCCCTTCTAAGGAGTGCATTTGACTATTCCCCACATAAATATTTGCTAACACAAAGTACACACGACCAAGAGTCATGCTGAGATCTAATGACAACTATTTTTAATTTTGCCGAATCTCTAGACCCTACCCATTTGGATCTGGTATTGTGAACAGTCCTTGTTTATCAAGTCTTCATCGGCTTGTAGGTGCAGTTACTACTATCCTTTGATCTTTCATTTTTAACACATTTTCAGCCTCTAGTCTACAGTGCCCCAGAGACCTGTCATCTACCTACCGGTTTGGGGTGAAAGTCATCACCTGGTCATTCATATTGCTGTGCTCTCCGTGTGATGGAGACATATGGCTAATGAGCCCTTAATTGTGTTATTTTGGTTATTTTGTTGTGCTCTGTTGCTATCTTGTCTCCTGAATTTTCTTCATCCAATTACTGTCAAGTGCATTTAATTTCTTCTATTTCATGTTAGCCTGTTGCCAACGTCCCCCTCCCCATAGAGCCAATGTTCTGCCAGAGACAGACCAGATTTGCACTTCACACTGATGCAGATATTCCTGCTATAACCATGTCTTTTCTTTTGTGGAAGGTCCAGCCAGGTACTATAAGAGCTGACTTCTTTTAGCCAGTGCTTGTCATCATCTTTTATTCCATATGCCTATGTCTCTATGAATACTTAATCATGTGACAGTTTGAAGAATCCCAGCATATTCCAACAAAACAGGACAATCATTCTGGATGTCAAGAACTAATGGCAGAATGTTGTCTGCTCATCCTCTAGCTAATAAAAACTTTAACTGGGGTCTTAGTAGGAGAGCTGGAGGCATAAATAAAGACCTAAAATACCTATACTACTGAGAAACAAAACACTGTTCCATTGTCTGTCCCACAGTCAAGACTCGGTGTCTGTGAGGGATCCAACTGTGGACCACAACGTGCAAACTTGTCTTCTGGTCATTAGCTCCTACACAATAGGACAGAACAACTGTTTACACAGCACTTACCGTGGAGTGGGTATTGTAAGTCATTCAGAGGTGACTTTAAGTCTCTGAACGGATGCATAGATGCAGATTCTACACCATTTTGCAAAGGGGAGTTAAGCACCTGCAGACTTGTGTACCCACAGGGGTCCTGGGGTCAATGGATACCAAGAGATGGCCATAAATTCACCATACAGCTTCAAAAGTTTCCTGTTCCATCCCAGAACATAAGTTAAGAATAATAAAGTAATTGAAAAAGACCATACCTAGTGTACACTTCTTTTTAAATTGACATGATTAATTTAGTTACCATAGAAAATGGACAGATTAGTTCCTAACCTCAAGAATCAACTTAATTTTGCCTTTATTCTTTTAATGTTTTTAAGTGCACTGTTCCAACCACTTTCAAGTATTGGTTTCAAGAAGAGATTCACAGTTTGCAACTTCTAGGTTACATTACATCTGCTTTTTTTAGTGTAAGTCCTAAATGTACTAAGAAATTAAACACGTTTTAAAAACTAACACAACAGCTTAGTCCAGATCATGATTTTTATAATTTAGCTATTTAGGGGAAAAGCTATCAATTTTTTAAGTTAACATTTAATCATGAAATTTTCAGTGCATGAATAACAAATTTCTTCACACAGATTTTTCAAAGGTGTATAGGCACTAAATTTGTCCACAAAGAATTTAAAGAGGATATTAGAAGTGGACTTAGAATGCTGGGTGGCAGCTGGTCTGACATGACAAGCTTGAACAAATGTGCCAACAAAGCCCTTATGGTTTATTGGGTAATTATAGGATGAGGCACTGGTGCCAGCCAATCACATTCCTGGGCAGCTACTTCTAAACCCACTTTCTCTTAAAGTAGATCATTAACAATGCACTTTGGTGGAGAAGCACTGCTCGTACTCGACATAAATAGTCTATTTGCAAACTTAGTCATTTGGTCAAAGCACAGCACATCAGTGCTGGTACAGTGAACAATCACCTCTAGATTACACGAGCATCTTCCATTAAAGGCATTGCAGAGGGAGGGGGTGTTCGGACAGGCGAGGAACGGATGGGCTGCAGTGGGCACGGGCCCTTTCATTCCATCCATAAAGCCGCACTCTGACACACAGAAGCGGGTCCATTCCATTTGTTTGCAGGGTTCTGAAAATTTCACTCCAGAGCTTATGTGTACAAAATAAATTAAATCCCTCCCCGCCCCCTTCTCCAGAAGACAAAAACTTTACATTGAAAAAAAAAGTCTTCGTTTCCGGAAGCCAGTTACCTCTACTTCACACTGCCTAGCCTAAACAGAGAAGTGATCGCAAAAGACTTTCAACCAATTATCCAAGATTAGGACACGGAGGTTAATGTTCTTAAATGGGCAATTACCCTCTATCCCAAACTTCTGAAGTCTAGCTGGTTCCAAAGCCTGTCTTTGGGGAAAGAGTCCAATCAATTTCAAGAAAATGACAGACTTCAGCCTTGCTTGGGAACTGCCCAAAAGTTATCATGGGGCTGACATGCCTTTGGTGTTCATTTTCCAATACGACATTTGTTTCGAGAGTGGTACAGATATCTAATCCTTGAAGTCGGGTTTCTGACAAAGTATTTGGGAAGTGAACAAACTTTAAAGAAAGGAGGCTGGAGAGATGACTCAGCAGTTAAGAGCACAGACTGCTCTTCCAGAAGACCAAGTTTTGGTTTTCAGCATCCCACACCTACACTGGTAAGTCACAGTTGCCTCTAACTCCAACTGAGGGTCAGGGACCCAACATCTCTGACCTCCACAGGTGCCTACACACATGTGCTGATCCCCATGCAGATACATATGCATAACTGAAATAAATTTTTAAACAATAATTTAAAAATTAAGGAGGGAAGTTCTGCCTATACGTCCTCTATAACCATACACAGAGCCCAGAGTGAACAAATGACTGGAATAAGCACCATCCATCAATGTGGAAACCACTGCACCAGGACAAGGTCACAGGAGCCTCACTGTAGGAAGTTCCAAGGTTTGAATCTCAGAGGCGGAACCAAATACACAAAGCATCAGGGCTTACCCAGGCTCCCAAGAGAAAGGCCACTTGCCAAGCAGTTTGTTTGTATGTTAGTACGTTAGCAACTGGTTCTGACCTATCTGTACATGCTAGCTGCCTGTAGACCTTACTCATGCCTATGAAAACACCCATCACAGAGTCTAAACTCAGAAAACCATCTAAAAAGTGGCAAGTACCTCGGGTTGAAAACAAAAAATGCTTCTCAAATGTAGCTGAGCTCATCCTTACAGAACACCAGAAGGGAGAGAGGAGGGCAAAGAAGAGATGAGTTCAGAGATGGCCATAACTACCACAGCAGCTAAAGGGTATACACTGTGCACCTTGAGGAAGAGGAGACGGAAGTGACTGGCTGGCGAGGATAACAAGTGTGCCGGCCACGGGAGCAATGAAGTGGGCCCCGGTTCCCATTAGCATCTTCAATCCCATCTGAAATCATCATTCCCTCTTCAAAGCCAGAGATAAAGAGTTTACATTGGAGACAAAGCACCTGAAGCTGACTCACATCACCGGGCAGATTTTCTATTACATTTCTACAGAGTGAACATCTGTCTTTGGGTGAGCTTATTCAGCCTCAGCCAAAAGCTCTCATATCCAGGCAAACCCATCATAATCAGAGGGCACCGAGCTGAAAGATGCTCTGAGGAGATAAGACAGACCATTGGGAAATAGAATTTAATCCTGAAAGCTTATCCTGAATAAGAAAAAAAAAATTGTCCCAGATGAAGCGGCATGAAAAAGCGTCTATGGCTCAGCAACCAGGCCCTTTTAAAAGATGAACCTCACACCACTGCTGTGAGCAAAGTGACCTTCCACTTCTGAAGCAGAGCCAGGTCCCAAAGTGTGACTGACTTCTCGAAAGCGCAAAACACTCTATCACGGAGACAGAAGAAAACTCACGTGCAGTGCTTATTTTTCACACAATCGGTGAATGCTTTTCACTGGCGTCAGTAAATGCCGGCCAGAAGAGTAAGGGAAGAGACGTCTCAGGTTCAATTCACTGCGATATTCTGGAAGAAGGGGGCCATGACTGAGATCTCTGCCTCAAAAACAGGGAAGAGGATGAGACTGAGAAACAGGAGATTATGAAACAGAAGACTAGTCCTCGCCAATCTTCTTTCAAGAAACACTTAGAGAGGCCTCGGGGATCCTGGGAGGGTTGAGTTTGGAAGCCATGGCAGCGTACCACAATGCACAGCAATCTCTCCTGTTTCAATGGACCAGGTGTTAGGATCTTTGAGAAGAATGAAATAACTGGAGATCACTGCCTTCTCCCAAATACCTTTCCCAAACCTTACCACACTTAAGCAACTTCCATTCAAGGGCTCAGTTCAGCTCAGGGAGATCTAAAGAAACCTACGCGTGAAAGACATAACAGTTTGAAGCAAGTGTGAGCCAACTGCATGACTTCCTTCTCTAGGGAAAAGATACTCGAACTCCCTGAACTAGAGTTCTGAAATGTTTTAGCAAATATTCCATATGAAAAGGAAAATCTTGCAGAGTCTCTCATCTGTCTTTAAGCTCTCTTTCCAACCACTTGATCACAACTGATCTCCTTGAGATGCTAATAGATGTTTATCTGAGCAATGGCATGGTGCACTTCACAGAGAGCCTCTCTCTGGAAGGCCCAGCTCCTTGGAACAGCACCACGTTGGCCGGAAACCTTCATTTCCTGCAGTGCAGCATCCATCCAAGAAACATTCTCTCCAGGGCCAACATTGCCAAGAATAATACAGACAAACACGTTGGCATTCACGAACTTTGAAGGTAGCCCAGGAACAGGCATGCTCAGAGCACTCACAGCAGAGAAAAATGTGCACCCCGCTTCTTTGTCCAAACTATCAGCTACCTGAGAGGTGTAGCTAGCCACCACTAGCGAGCCAAGACTGACTCAGCAAATAGCAGTTTCTTTTAAAAGGGCAGATCCTGCTCAACAAAATCTGTTTCTTCTTAGAATAGTTTCTCCCAGCATGGGTCTAGAGCTTGCCAATGTCTCGTGTCTCTATTTGACTTTGTGACTAAAGTCAGACTCTGAAGAAAATATTCCTATAATCCAGATCCGAAGTGTCTCTGAAGGCCTATGTGTTACAAGGCTTGACCCATTACCTATGGTGCTATTGAGACATGAGGATGTATCCTTGGGGGGATATTGGGATTCCAGTACGTTCTTGTGTGCACTCTGAAATGAGCATGCTGAGATGGGCATTGTGTTTGACTACTCAGCCCTTGACATAAGGTTCTGTCTCAACACAGGACCAAAAGCAGCAGAGCCAACCTACCATGGGCTGGAACCTCTAAAGCCACGAGCCAAAATAAATCTTTGTTCTTTAGAAGCTGGTTGTTTTAGGTGTTTGTCACAATAATGGACAGCTGATCAACACCTATCCCTAACTAACCAAGAATAATTAACTTCAGTCTAAATCCAGAAAAATGTAGGGCTGGGTCTACAGCTCAGTGGTAGTGTTCTTGCTTTGTATAAGTGAGGTCCCAGGTTCAAACCCCAGTACTGTATAAATAAATAAATTAATGAATCCAATGAAATTCAACACATTTGATTACACTTATTTGAACTTTACCTCACCAATCTTTCAAATGCCCTTGGGATAGAGAATAGAAATGTGACCAGATATGAGGCTATCATCCCCTCCCTGAACTTTTCTGCACTCTGTTCTACAGTAGAAAACAATGTGCCGAAGTTATAAGACAGTCAAATGTTGACAGGGGCTGTTACCACAGATGCCTGCAATTTAATGACAGGAGATCCTGGTTAGAACATTCTAATCTTCTACACTGCTCAGTAACTACCAACCCTCTAAACACCCTAAGGCTATCTTTAGTGCCAATACCTCTTCATAATAAAACAACTTTAGCCGGGCATGATGGCTCACAACTTTAATCCCAACACTTGAAAAGCAGAAGCAGGTAGATCTCTGTGAGTTCAAGGCCAGCCAGAGCTACACAGTGAGACCCTGTCTCAAAAACAAACAAACAAACAAACAAACAAAAGCAGAGTAAAACAGCTTTTCCTCGGCATGGTAGCACACACCTTTAATCCCAGAACTCAGGAGGCAAGAGGCAGGAGGATCTCTGTGAGTTTGAGGCCAACATAGATAAGTGCAGGCCAACTGAGACTATATAATAAGACCCTGTTTCAAACAAACAAAAAAACTCTCTTCCAAGGGTGTTGTGGTATTGTATTCCCCAAAATATTGTACACCCTAATAAACCTATCTGGGGTCAGAGAACAGAACTGCCACTAGATACAGAGTCCAGAAAGTGGTGGTACTCACACCTTTAATCCTAGCATTCCAGAAGCAGAGATCTGCCTGGATCTCTGAGTTCACAGCCACATTGGAAACAGCTAGGCATGGTGACTCACACACCTTTAATCCCAGGAAGTGAGCCTATAATCCCAGGGAGTGATGGCAGAAAGCAGAAAGATATATAATGTGTGAAGACCAGAAACTAGAAGCATTTGGTTGGTTAAGCATTTGGCTGGATAAGCTTTTAGGCTTTTGAGCAAACAGTTCAGCTGAGCTTCATTCTGGATGAGGACTGAGAAGCTTCCAGTCTGAGGAAACAGGATCAGCTGAGGAATTGGCAAGGTGAGGTGGCTGTGTCTTGTTCTGCTTCTCTGATCTTCCAGCATTCACCACAATATCTGGCTTCAGGTTTGATTTAATTAATAAGACCTTTTAAGATTCCTGCTACACAAGGGTAATTTTATTTCAGAACATTTTCATATTTAAAAGTATAAGTATTTCTTAAGTCATCTTTTTATACACTAAACTAAGAATTGAGCTCAGCATGCTGGAGAGATGGGTCAACACTTAAGAACATGCGTTGCTCTTGTAGAGGACACTGGTTTAGTTCCCAGCACCCACATGGTGGTTAGCAACCATCTGTAACTCCATTTCCAAAGAACCCTACCCATCATTGGCCTCCATGTGCACTGCATACACATGAACAGACATACATGCAGACAAAACACCCATACACACAATATAAAAATAAATATTTTTAGAAGGTTTTAGTTTATAAGCCGGTTAGGAGCTAATTTAAGATAATTTTGTAAGTCACTAATTCTAGAAAGTGTCTTCTGTCCCAGACTATTCTAGAAAACTATATTGTCATGTACTAGGCTGAGTCTCACAAATAAAATTTGTAGGCATCTTATACCAAAGTTTGAGTTGAAGAAGATTGGCAAAACCTTGGGAAACACACTGTTGAGGCCGTGGACTCACAGAACCATCAACAGAGACAAAGTAAAACTAAGAAAGATGGGCAGGGGGAAAATATCTAAATACCTTTTAAATGAGATTTGAAAAAAGAGATGGAGAAGCAATGAGGTGTAAAAATAAGACAAAGGCAATGTTCAGACTCCCTGATAAACAAGCGACCATCATTCACAATCCCACAAACTAGCCAGGCAGAGAGGCCATCAGGCCGCACCAGGACCAATGCTCCTGCTTCCAACGTTAATTATGCGGCAAAGTCTAGTCCTTGTCTGGCATACAGCTAGTTAGATTTCTAGTTTTCCATCTCACTGCCCTAAGGAATCATTTATGTTGGCTCAAGCCACCAGAGACTAATGGATATTCCTCACTCCATAAACCAGCAGCCACATTCACGTGTTTCTATGGCAAGTCTGGGAAGGAAACATGTGTATAGCTTTCCACATCACCAAAACCATCATTCACCATGAAATCAGGGCAACCAGTATCTTCTTAAAATGCTAGTTACCTGGACATTTAGACAAATATTTGTCTGATCTGATAATAAATTTAGTAGAAAGCTTAAAAAATGTGAAACCCCAAGGGGGACAAATTCCTGTATAGCAGTCAATTTGAGAAAGCCTTCTTTGGCCTTAGGTAAGCAAAGGCTCATGGGTAAACCATGGCAGCCAGGGTCAGATAGGGTCAAAAGGTTGCTTGTGGCCTCTTTCTTCCAAAATGCCAAGTTTTGACTGTTTAACCATTTTCCATACCTTTATTACTCAGATCTTATCTCAGAAAATTTTAAATTAGCATCAAAGGAATAAACAGACAAAGAAGGAAACAACCACCTTGATGCTTTCACTTTCAAAGAGGATAAAGGAATGTTGAAATTTTCAAAAACTTTTCATTTGACTGACTAAAATGTTGAATGGCCTCCTAAAGTCAAGATACCAGATTTATCTCTGTGTATCAGTGATACCATCTTCAATCCAATTGAAGAGGGCGGTCATAGCTACAGAAAAGAAGAAGATGCAAAATCCGAATCATATTGCTTTGAATTAATTCCCAATTCCATGAAATTTGGATAGGAATATAAGACATTATTTGTTATTCTACCTTCTTCTTAGTGGTGTTCAGATTTCTATGTTTTCCATATATATATATGTTCATCTTTTATCCCAAGAGCTGTATCACTGTCTGCTGAGCTCAGGAAAATGCATGGATGCTGCTGGCTAGAAGCGGCACCCTGGCACAGAACCCGAGGCAGCATTCAAGTGGGGCTGACAAGGGGCAGACCTAAAACTGAAAAGGAAAGTGGGCGGTGAGGTGTCTGTATGAGCTCTGACATGTTCTTAAATATCCTTGCAACCAAGAAAGTGATTTGAGTAAGAGTATGTCCACAAGTGCTGCACCTCCTGCCCAAAAAAGTCGTAAGACCACCATCTTCACCCTGGATGACCTTGAGGTCCCTCTCAAGTAGAAAATGAAGGCTAAAGCAGACTTGTAAATGATCAACCATGACATTTAATATATGCCCTGACACACATACATGGTAGGGACGGACTTGGTAAAGACATGGAGCTGTACTGGTTAAGGGCATTTACAGATGTTTCTATCCACTCATTAGCTGATCAATAAGTTAACCAAATAGAGACATCATTGGCTGTATACAGTTTAAAGTTTTTGTAAAGACTGCAGACTTGGTCTAGAAATATCATGAAATAAGCAAAGAAACAGCATGGACTGTTGTGGAATATCATTTTAACTGTGTAAAGGTGTATTACATTATTATTGCTGCCTTTGTTAACAATGCAAAGACGTATTACATTTGTTTGATTAAATAAAATTAACTGGGGTCAGGAGTCTGAGTCAGCAACCAGCTAACAGGAAGTGGTAGGGAGGAATTAAGTGTAGCCAGGGTTCTTTACAGGGGACTGAGCAGAAGGACGGCCCTTTTTCTGGAGACACAAGCAAGGAGAGAAGGTTAGCTACTTGCTATTCAGCCTCTCTGAGCTAGTAGGATTTCACCACAACCTTTGAATTCTGAGTTCTATAGAAGGATCCAGTTTTAGATAGAGTTTCCTTTAGCAGCTTTGATAGAGATGGTGCCGAGGGAACAGAATTCCCACCTGGCCACAGCCAATTCCTTGGAACCAATGCTGGTAGCTGCGGAAATGCAATTGCCAGCTAGGAGAGCAGTTGCTTAAGGTGCAGCCAGTGTATTGAATGCAAGACAACCGTGAACAAAAACTCCAAGGGAGAAGGGAACATTAGGGAGGAACGCAGTGTCTATAGTTGCCACATTATAGTGATGTGCACTCCATATTTCAACAAAAAACATAGATATGCAAAGAATAAAAAAGTAGAGTCAAAACATGCAAAAAAACAGCTCATCCATAATAGAAATCTGTCCCTGAGGAAGATCAAATGTTGGGAATAAATAATACAGGCTAAATCACTATCCTAAATAATCTCAAAGAACTAAAAGAATTCATTTATCATCCAAGGAAAATCTGAGAACAGAGCCTCACCAAGCCAAGATTATTGATAAGACATAGAAATTATAAAAATGAGGAGAATTGCTGTTGCCCTCGATTGCCCACCACAACCCTATTGCTGTAAGACGTAAGGTACATAAATCAACCTCAAACTGACCAGGAAACCCTCTCCCTGCTGGCTAGCTTACATAGTGCCAGAAGAAGAACATCGGTGGTCTCACCAGCACCAGCCCCTGAATGCTACAACACTGAAAAAATGTGCACACTGGGGCAACAGTGGCATGATAGTTCTTGAAGTAACCAACTGCTTTCTGAATGGATATGAGCGTTGTATGATGTTTTGTTTGTGTTCTGACAAATAAAGCTTGCCTGGAGATCAGAGGGCAGAGCCAGCTACTAGATAACCATAGTGGCCAGGCAGTGGTGGCACACACCTTTAATCCCAGCACTTGGGAGGAGGAAGAAGGAAGATCAGGAGTTCAAGGCCACCCTGGGCTACGCGAGATTGAACCAGTCTAAAAGAGAAACAGAGCTGGGTGGTGGTGATGCAAGCCTTTAATCCCAGCACTAGGGAGGTGGAGACAGGACTATAAGGCAGGTGGAGACAGGCTGTCTGTCACTCCCCCCCAATTTGGTCTGAGGATTAGTGGAGGTAATAACTCTCTAGTGGCTGCTGCTCTGCTTCTTTGATCCTTCAGCTTTCACCCTTGGTATCTGACTCCAGGTTTTTATTGTTAAGACTTATTAGGATTGTACTTCATGTGAGGCTTGCTCAACAGGAAGAATTTTATTCCTGCTACTAAAAAGCTGATCAAAAGCCCATGACTGGCAAGATCACAGGCCCTAGTGGGGAACCTACAGTTGTTTTACTAAATGACCACACTGTCACACTGCATCCTGAATATTTATGCTTATACCGAGAGACTTGTGCTGCTCTCAACTTTGGTCAGGGAAGCTTCTTTCTGCAGTGGGAAGCAGCTACTGCAGAAATGCATAACTAGTCAGAGTGCATGTGGATCATCTATATGAACCTCTCACCATGCAAGGCTCGGGGAATTTCTCAGAAGACCGGAAAGAAAGAATATAAGAGCTGGCAGCTGTAGGCAAGGGGAGAGCTATAAAATACTGACTTCTAGATGGGACATGGAATTGCACACATTCATCACAGAAGCTGTGATTATCTGAACAAAACCTGTGGAAGATCAAGCCAATCAAAATTCCAGCACAGATGGAAAAGAAATACATGCCTAGTACTGTAAACCTGGTTAAAGTCCCATATATAGGGAGGTCATAGGCCATAAGGGAGAACCTAATGCTGTTGTTTTGCTAAATAGCCATGGTGTCAAACCACCTTCCAAATATTTATGTTTATATTCATAGATTAGTTCTGCCCTCGGCCTCCATCAGAGGAGCGTCTTAAGACTCACAACTGGTCAAAGGGCATCAAATAAATGAGTGAGGAATGTTCAGTCTTCAAATCTCTACCACTGTGTCCATGGCTCAGGGGACATAATAGAAGAGGAAGAAGAAAGAATTTTAGAGCCGGACGTGAGGGAGGAGTGCCATAAAACAGTGTCTTCTAGCATGGCATGGCCACCGCATTCATTAACTCACCGCAGTGTCCCTGTTCCATTCCGTCACATCTAGAGGAGGGCCACAGGGCCCTAGTCCTCACTAACAGACTGTGGCAGTTCAATGGACGCCGAGGAAAGAGGAGTCACTTTCTCCAGTGCTGCCGTGAGTTGCCTGTGTCGCTGTAAATGGGCTCCTAGCCCATGCTGTGCAAACAGATACAACCAACTCAGTGGAGGAGGAAGAACAGGCAGCAGAGTTGGAGAAGCCTTGTTGGAAAGGAAGTTTCAGGGGGGTGACAGAGGGATAAAAGGAGGTGATGAGAGTTGAAAATGCCAAAAACACAACTTGACACAAGCCCAGAGTTTTCTGGGAAGAGAAAACTCAACTGAGAAAATGCCTCCATCAGATTAAACAAATCTGTGGGGTATTTTCTTTTTTTTTAATTTTATTTTATTTTACAATATAATTTAATTTTACATATCAGCCACGGATTCCCTTGTTCTCCCCCCTCCTGCGTGCCTCCCCATCCCCCCTCCATCCCCCATTTCCACCTCCTCCAGGACAAAGCCTCCCCTGAGGACTGAGATCAACCTGGTAGACTCAGTCCAGGCAGGTCCAGTCCCCTCCTCCCAGACTGAGCCAAGCGTCCCTGCATAAGCCCCAGGTTTCAAACAGCTATCTCATGCAATGAGCACAGGACCCGGTCCCACTGCCTGGATGCCTCCCAAACAGATCAAGCCAATCAACTGTCTCACCCATTCAGAGGACCTGATCCAGTTGGGGGCTCCTCAGCTATTGGTTCATAGTTCATGTGTTTCCATTCGTTTGGCTATTTGTCCCTGTGCTTTATCCAACCTTGGTCTCAACAATTCTTGCTCATATAAGCCCTCCTCTTTCTCGCCAATTGGACTCCCGGAGCTCCACCCGGGGTCTAGCCGTGGATCTCTGCATCCAGTTCCCTCAGTCATTGGATGGGGTTTCTAGCACGACAATTAGGGTGTTTGGCCATCCCATCACCAGAGTAGGTCAGTTTGGGCTGTCTCTTGACCATTGCCAGCAGTCTATTGTGAGGGCATTTTTGTGGATTTCTGTGGGCCTCTCTAGCACTTTGCTTCTTCCTTTTCTCATGTGGTCTTCATTTACCATGGTCTCCTATTCCTTGTTCTCCCTCTCTGTTCTTGATCCAGCTGGAATCTTCCGCTCCCCCAAGCTCTCTTTCCCTCGACCCTTGCCCTTCATTGCTCCCACTCATGTCCAGGTTGTTCGTGTAGATCTCATTTCTCCGTCATTGGGCTATCCCCGTGTCTTTCTTGGGGTCCTGTTTTCCAGGTGGCCTCCCTGGTGTTGTGAGTAGCAGTCCAGTCATCCTTGTTCCACATCTAGTATCCTCCTATGAGTGAGCACATACCATGTTTGTCTTTCTGAGTCTGGGTTACCTCACTCAGGATAATTTTTTCTAGTTCCATCCATTTGCCTGCACACCTCAGGATGTCATTGTTTTTCTCTGCTGAGTAGTATTCCATTGTGTATATGTACCATATTTTATTTATCCATTCTTCAGTTGAAGGGCATCTAGGTTGTTTCCAGGTTCTGGCTATTACAAACAATGCTGATATGAACATAGCTGAGCAAGTGCCCTTGTGGTATGATTGAGCATTCCTTGGGTATATGCCCAAGAGTGGTATAGCTGGATCTTGGGGGGGATTGATTCCCAATTTTCTAAGAAAGCACCACATTGATTTCCAAAGTGGTTGTACAAGCTTGCATTCCCACCAGCAGTGGAAGAGAGTTCCCCTAGCTCCACATCCTCTCCAGCATAAGGTATCTTCAGTGTTTTTGATCTTAGCCATTCTGACAGGCATAAAGTGGTATCTCAGAGTTGTTTTGATTTGCATTTCCCTGATAATTAGGGATGTTGAGCAATTCCTTAAATGTCTTTCAGCCATTTGAGTTTCCTCTGTTGAGAATTCTCTGTTTAGTTCTATAGCTCATTTCTTAATTGGACTGTTGGGCATTTTGATGTCTAATTTCTTGAGTTCCTTATATATTCTGGATATCAGTCCTCTGTCAGATATGGGGTTGGTGAAGACCCTTTCCCATTCTGTAGGCTGTCACTTTACCTTGTTGACCATATCCTTTGCTCTACAAAAGCTTCTCAGTTTCAAGAGGTCCCATTGATTGATTGTTTTTCTCAGTGTCTGAGCTACTGGTGTTATATTTAGGAAGTGATCTCCTATGCCAATGCATTCAGGACTACTTCCTACTTTCTCTTCTAGCAGGTTCAGAGTAGCTGGATTTATGTTGAGGTCTTTGATCCACTTGGACTTAAGTTTTGTGTACGGTGACAGATATGGATCTATTTGCAGCCTTCTACACATTGATATCCAGTTATGCCAGCACCATTTGTTGAAGATGCTTTCTTTTTTCCATTGTACACTTTTGGCTTCTTTGTCAAAAATTATATGTTCATAGGTGTGTGGATTAATGTCAGGGTCTTCAATTCAATTCCATTGGTCCACATGTCGGTTTTTATACCAGTACCAAACTGTTTTTATTACTGTAGCTCTATAGTAGAGCTTGAAGTCAGGGATCGTGATGCCTCCAGAGGTTGTTTTATTGTACAGGATTCAATAATTAAAGTGGGATGCCAACCCCACTGTGGGTGATGCCACCACTGAGCAGGTTTGCCTGGGTTCTGTAAGAAAGCAGGCTGAGAAAGTCAGTAAGCAGCATTCTCCATGACCTCTGTTTCAGTTCCTGCCTCTAAGTTCCTGCCTTGAGTTCTTGCCTTAGCTTCTACTGATGATGGACTAAAACCTGCAAGCCAAATAAACCTTTTCCTCTCCAAGTTGCTGTGGGTCATGGGGTTTCATCATGGAGTAAAAACCTAAGGCAATAATATATAGATGTATGAAATTATCAAAGAATATTTACATAAAAAATAAGTGATCAAATGAATGTGCAATTCTTTGCACATGCAGTCCTGTTTTCTTTTACTATTATCAACATATACAAACATATTTTAAGTAACAATTATGTAAATTTTGTCTTCTTGTACATGGACATTGAATCAGTTTTAAATAAATAAATACATTGGAACATTGAGTACCCATTGCAGCAACGTTGGCTCTATTGAAATAATCTTGAATAAAGTCTTCCTTATAAATTTAACAAGTGCCAGAATTTCTTTTGTTTAACATCACATAAACAAAATCAGATAATTTGTCACTAGCAACATTTTGTACTGAACTAAAAAGAAACAAGATATTAATCTATACCTACATGAAGAAACAAAGAACATCATCAAAGATAAAAATATACACAATTTTTTAAATGATACGTGTGGATTTTATCTATAAGTATTTTCTCCTATCTGATTAAGAGACAAATAAGCAAAGCAGTAACTATAAAACCATATTGGTAGATTATAATGCATAAAGTTGTGTTTATAACAATAATTATACAAGACAGAGAATGAGGACAAGTTATATTAAACTTTTGTTTACTATTAAAATTAGTCCATGCTAGCATGAACTAGATTATTTTAAGATACTAATTATGTTTCTCCAAAATAACTAATAATTAAATAATTCAAAAGCATATAGTGAAAAGCAAAAAAATTGTAACCATCAAACAAGACACTTGTAAACACACACACACACACACACACACACACACACACACACACACACACACCTATATACTTATACCTACCAGAACCTGGGATATATAAAATAAAAACAGAAGGAGAAAAATAGACAAATAATGACAGAGACCCAAATAACATGATAGAAGACCAACAAAGAAAATGAAGGCTGGAATAACACCATAAGCCTGACAGTTGCAGATCACTCCACCCAGCAGTAGCAGGAAACACGTTCTGAAGAAGAGCCCATGTGTCAGACAACAAGACAAGTCTCGGTACATTAAATAGGACAATGTCATACTAAGTATGCTCCCTATTTACAAAAGAATAAAACCTGAAATCACTAACAGAAGAAACTTTAAGATATTTATAAAGACATGAAAGTTACACAAGACTCATAAATAAGCAAAGAATAACTCACAAAGGAAATTATGGAAAATTCTCTAAAGTTAATGAGAACAAAAATCCCAGCATAGCAAAGTATACATCCACCTTGGAGGCAGTGCTCCGGGAGCAGCTTACAACTGTAAATACCTACACTGTTTGAAATGGCCTCAACTTAACCACTGGATTCTTCATAAAAACCTGGGAAATTGTGGGGTGAAGCACCTGCTCTTCAAGCCTGACCCCCTGAGCTCAGATCCCTAAACTCAAGGTAAAAGGCTGACAGCCAGGCACAGTGGCATCCCAAAACACGTACAAGGGATGGAGCTGACAACCTCCACAAGGTTAGTCAGCCTGACTGACTGAGCTGTGGCAAAAGAGATAGTCTCAAACAAGGAGGAAAGGTGAGGAGCCATACTGACATGTTGTCCTCTGATTGGCACACGTGTGTTATGGAAGGCGTAGTACCTGAGTCCTCACACTCTCATATGTTCACATAACACCACCATACACAAAAAAAAATTAAAGAGAAACTAGGAAACTACACATGGTAACACACACACACACACACACACACACACACACACACACACACACACACACACCTGTAATCCTAGCACTTGGGATTGGAATTCTCCTAGCAGGAGAATTGGGAGTTTAAAGTAATTGAAGTTTAAATGGCAAGTTTGAAGTCAGCCAGTGCTACAAGGGATCCCATTTCAAAAGTAAAAAAGTAAAGAAAAACTAGAAAACCCTGAGTAATAAGAGAAAGAACACAATAGAGGCGTGGTACAACTTGATGGAGCGAATAGAATAATGACAAGCGCCCAGCAGGAATCAAAGGGCCAAAACTGACTCGAAAGGAAGTGGAAATTTGAGCAAGTCTACAATAAGGAAAAAGAGCAAATCTGTGTGGGTCCTCAAAGCAGTGAAATCTAGAAATAGCCATGGCCTGGGACCATGAACCTGGGAATATATTTGTTGGCCTAGCAAAAGAGAACTAGGATTGTAGATGGAATTAAGGTTTCTGGTAAACTAACCTTAAAAGAGGAAATTTTCTAAGGATAACAAGGTGGTCAGAGGGGTGATCAAAGAAGTGATTGGGTGATCAGAGGGGCAATTTGAGAGATGGTCAGGTAGTCAAAGTGATGTATGAGGATTCAGACCTGGAGTTGTCTCTGAAGATGGATCAGGGAGGCTGACGGCCAAGGAAGGAGAGCTGACCCCCAAACCTTGAGAGGACAAAGGAACACTTCCCCATCCATCCTGTCAACACACTAATGCTGGATTTCAGTCCTGTGAGACCTGTGTTAGACTTCTAGCCTTCAGAGCCACAAAGTAATATTTGACATTGTGAAAACTTGAGTTGTATTCATTTGTTACTGCGACTGAAACAGAAAAGTGATACATACAGCTTCAGGCCAGAAGGATAGGGGCTGAAATAACCTCACCTAGAGATTAGAAGTCACTCCTGAACTGGGCAATGGGCAGAAATGAGGAAAGTTTTAAGGAATACACTAAGAATACTGAACAGACTATTAATAAAAGTAGATGTTGAACTGGAGACATGGCTTAGCACATAAAATGACTGCCATATAAGCAGTCAGGTAACAGCTGGGTGGATATGGTGGCTCACCTTTAATCCCAGCCAGCAGGAAGCTGAGACAAACTTGGACCATGCTGGCCAGTTAGGCTAATCATAACAGAGTTCCAAGGTCAGCCAGGAACTCTGCTTCAATATCTAAGGTGTGGTGGGGGATGGAGAAGTCACCTGAGGCCAACCTCGGGCCTATACATGCGTGTGCGCACACACACACACACACACACACACACACACACACACACATACACACTCAAAAAACAACAAGTGATTTTGAAAGTGTGAATCTCGGTGTTCCGCTGGCGATGCCTCAGAAGGGATGGGAGCTTGGTAGAGATCGCATGTCAGCTTGGAGAAAGTCTGCATCATCATTAGTAAGTTGCTGGCAGATTGAGGGAGAAAGCTATTAAACAAAAAAGAAACCAGGATTTGATGGTTTGGGAAATTTTTCAGCCTTTCCAGATTGCAAAATATGCTAAAATTTAATTTATTCACTGCTAAGGGAGAAAAGCCTGCATGTCTGAATGTACAAACATTTGCTAAAGCCCTAGAACAGCAAGAGGTCAGAGTCCTTAGTCACACGTTGCAGAAAAGGCTCTACAAAGAGACCAAGTGACTGACTTCGACTCCCTCTGCCTTCTTGACATAAACCAAGAAAAACGAGGGAACAAACTGGGAAAAAATTGGAGGGCACCCTCTGAAAAGTGACTTCTCAGTGCACGTGACACATATAAAAGCCCAGAACGTTCTTAGAATTGTTTGAACTGCCATCTTGGACCCGAAAGGAAGAAAGTAAAAATATAAGAAGGCTGTTGCAGAACTCAATGTCTCCAGGCAGTAAATGAGCTGAGAAAGCTACTACATTATAAAAGAAAGAGGTGCTCTGAACGGCACTGACCCCAGAGTGCAGAGCTGGGAGTTACAGGGAGTTATTCCTGGGCCCTGGACCTGATGGAGTTTACTGGTTGAACTTTTAACTACGTGGGACCCATGACTACTTACATTTCCTTCTATTCTCTCCCTTTTTGCACAAAAACACTATCCCTCCTTCCTGCTGTCTGACCTCATTGTATTTTGTCTATAAATGATTTGTTTCTACTTTTCACACAGTTGAGGTCAATTTTGTTCCAGGATGAATTATGGTCAGATCTTCACACATGGCAGAAATTATTTAAGTGGTAAAATTTAGTATCATGAGTTAGTGATATTTACATGAGACTATAGAGTTTATGTTGATACTATAATGGGTTAAAAATTAGAGACGTATCAGCATAAAAACTTACCCATGGATGTTCACAGCAGTATTGTTGATGATAACTCAATACTAGAAACAATCAAGCGATGAGCAGCCAAACAAAAGGTGGCTTTCATGCAGTGGATCACTTGATTGAGGCTCTTTGAATATGCCATAGCAGGATGGAGGTTTAACCATCATGATACTAAGGAAATGAAGCCTAAACAAAAGAACTAAAATTATTGCATAGTCCCATTTGTGTGTGTGTGTGTGTGTGTGTGTGTGTGTGTGTGTGTGTGTGTGTGAATTGTCCAGAACATGCAGATATATAGAAACTAAAGGTAGATTAGCGGTTGCCAGGGATGATGGCAAGGATGACTGATATTGACAAAGGCCCTCAGACCTTAGCATGACTGATCCATGTTAGAGGCGCAATTCTGACCTTAAAACCCAGCACCCAGGTCCCAACGCCTGCTGAAACAGGAACTAAGACCTAATCGCTCAAAGACTGAGTCCAGAGTTCCAGGAACATCCCTAAATGTACTGACCTTGCTTTTTGGTTTCTGTAGTTCTGAACTTTGCTAACTGTTCTTGCTGACTGAAGTGTGGCAACCAGGATATGGATTTTGTGCATAAAAAAATAAAAGGATTATGGTTTGGGGCTGTGTATTATAGGCAAGTTCCCCATGCAGCCATCAGTTGCCATTAAAGACTTTCTTTTCAGCTTTAAGTGTCTGTGTGGTGATCTCTAGTGGGTTTATCTTGAAACATCATGCCTATAGTGTTTCTTTTTTAGGTGGCCTTGAAGAATTTGGCTCTCAGAGTCGAGAGCCACTGTGTTTACCTATCGGTTGTGCCTGCTGGCAAGCATCAATCATGAGGGAGCTTGCTGACTGTTGACACTCCCTCATAAAAGGAAGGGGTGGGGAGGGTCACTGGACCCTCAGCTGGGTATCCAGCCATTCCTTTCTGCCATCTGTGTGCAATTCTGCCCTAAACACACATGGCCGTGGGAATCTCAGAGAGGGGCTAGAGCATATAGGATGAAGAAGAATTGACTAAGAGGGGCTCTGTCTTTGTGGCTATGGGGAAGTCATCATCCATGATGGGTGTGGACTTTCTAGAGCTGATGCTTTAGCGTCACCAGTGCCCCTGCCTATAACCCCTCAACCATGCTTTATAAGTAACCCCAATACACTCATTGGTTCCCAAGGGTGAACCTCAGCAGACTCAAACTTGGATTTGTCATTGGGACCTTGTGAGGAGGAACAAAACCCAAGGTTGACCTCTAGCTACATGCACACATGCAAAAGGAACATTCTGGGTAGGTGGCTATTGCCAATCAAGTATGGACAATGATCAAAGACACAGCCGTACTCTGTCTTCAAAAAGGTTCACAAGGATTTTTTTTTATTTTAATCATACTTGTAAATAGTTTTTATTTATGTATTTATGTGTTTACTTAAATGTGTATGTACCGTGTGGATGGGTAGGTGGGTACCCATACCACAGGAGGTCAGAGGTCAACTCTGTGGTGTTTGTCCTCTCCTTCCATGCTTAGGTGGGTTCTGAGGATCAAACTTAGGCAGCCAGGCTGATGCAGGAAGCACAGTTACTTGCTGAGTTATTCACTGGCCCCAAGAAAATTACATTTCAAGTTTATTGAGATAAATGTGTACAAACTGCTACCATCACATGCTCATGTCCAAGAGTGTGCCCTCAACCTTTCTTCAGATTTCTACATCTGTTCCCTGGATGTAACTTGAGATTTATCAAAAGCCTCGGCTGTTCTATGTAAAGACAGGTATTATGTCAGGCATAGAGATGCACACCTTTAGTAAAAGCACTTGGTAGGCAGAGAGGCAGGTGGATCTCTGTGAGTTACAGGAGAGCCAGAGCTACACAGTGAGACCCTGGGTTTTTTTTGTTTAAAAGAGAAAAACAGATGTTAAGAGAAAATGTAAAATGGAGAGGATTTGTGAATACTCTAATTATAAACTTGCATACATATTATTAACTTGAATTTTTGTATTTGTTCAGTTCCAATTACAACATATTATTGAAGGCTCACAAATGAAAATTTATAAGCACATTTTCCTTAAAAGACACAAACACGGTAATTGTTTTCTCAAAAATCTTACATTTAAATACTTGCAAAATTATACCTTGAGAACTAAGAAATACTTTTTTTTTAGAATTATATACATGAGTTCTATATCTTAAATGTCATCTAACATTGAAAGCAGCATTGGCATGGGATCTTCCAGAGCCAAGGCAAACTTCAGTTTTACTCGCTATTGTGAGAATTGCAAAATTTCTCAAGTCTCAACTGCACATGAGGCCCAGGAGTCCCTTGTCTAGTAACTGAACAGTCCTCACATCCTTACAGCCTCATCCACTCACGGGTGGGCTCTTCCACTCCTAATACTGTCTGCATCTCTGTCCTTAGAGTCTCAGGGTTCTCTGAGATCCCCCACCCTCTTTTTAAACTTGGCATCAGTTGCAAGGTTGCATTTGGCTCATTCATGAGTTCCAGCTTCTCCTTCACACCATCCCTCCCCATGGCCTAGGATATGGACTTTCTGTTCCAGCTACTCGGCCATCTCCTTGACTGCAGTTATCCATACCTCGAGCCTCTGTGGGCAGCCTTTGGGAAGAAGAGATTTTGACAACAATGACCACAAGGTTCCTGGGTTAGTAGCTCTCCATGAGTGTCCCAAATACTTGAGATAAGCTACAAGGAGAAAAGATGGATTTTGGCTTCCAGCATTAGAGGCTGGCCCTGTCCGTTTGGGGCTGTGGGAAGGCAGCACTTTGCGTACAAGCAAGAAGGAGAACGAAGCGATTCACTTCATGGTCAGGATGCGAATGAGAGAGAAGGGACAGATGGGGAGTCCCGCTATGCTTGGCCTCTTAATGTTTCCAGATGTTCCTAATAACACCAAGGTAGTCACTAAGCCTTTTCCACATGGGCTTTTGGAGGAAAGTTGGATATAAACCGTGGCAGGAATTCCCATGATAACTAATGAAATAATAAGTACAAAGGTTCTCTTTAAAAGTAAGGCCTTAGGAAGTAGCTGCTTATTAGTAGTCAAAGAACAGTGCCTGAGTAATTTTCTGTTGAACTGATCCTCTCCACCCTGGATCTTACATATGAAAAAAACAAAACAAAAAAAAAAAAAAACCCCTGATCAGCTAAGATCTTAGGATATAAGATCTACTATGGTCCAGAGGCTAATTTGGGAGCTGTTACTGATTACCCTGGCACCCATGGGTGGGTATAAAGTTGATAGACCTTGGTGACCTGGTTGAAAAACAATTCTATTTGAGATTTAAAGTTCTGCCATTGTCAGAGGGCTTAGGATCAGTGACTGTTGTAGGCACAGCCATAATGGGGCACCTCTCTAACCCTCCTCAAAGCTCAGCCAGTGTTACTGAAAACAGGCCAGAAAGAACATAAGACCCAGAGGACGGTGTAGACAGCTGTGTAAGTTCATCTTCCGGGTCTGACTTGACCACTGTGTCCTCTTGACTCCACAGCAGCTGTGGTTAACCTGCACAAGACTCACAAGATGGGGGAGGCTTCCTGAGGCCCAGCTCTCCTGAGTAGCTATTAGTAGCTGTCTGTAGCTGGGGGGTAGAGAGAGACGTTTTCTTCACTGATAAATTGCCCATGCTCCAGGAAACAATCCCTCATCTGTGCTTCTGTAAGTAATCCTAATAAAACTCACTGGGTCCGCCCCAAAAGGGATATGAAAATTGAAAAGGCACTAGTTGGGGAGAGGTAGGATCAGTAGGAATGGGAGGAAATGAGAAAGGGTTATGGGGTTGGGTGTGACCAAAAGACATTATACACATGTATGAAAATGTCACAAGGAAGCTCAACATTTTTATCACACATAGTTAATCTGTGCTAAAATATTTTATGGAGAGTTCAACCATTATTTTTCAAACAAACAAGAAATTTCATATTCATTTCCCTGCTGGGATGAGAATCAGTCAACAGGACCAGTGCGAAGGGAAATTGCAAGCACTTTATTCGGTCTATTTTGAGATACTTCAGGTTTCCTTAAAGCTGTCTTTTGTATCCAAACCCTGTCCCATCCGTCAGCTACAGTCACTTGTTAACTCCATCACAAAAGCTCCCTGTCATCTCTGGACAGGGCCGCGACAGCTTCCAGAACATCAATTCTGTCAGTAACACTTACTTCTTACCAACCTACATAAAGTCATATTAACTTAACCAGACTAGAAACATTCTTATTCTGTTAAGATCAACCTCTAGGCCAGACCTGTCCTCATTCTGAGTTTTTCTCCGGGGTCCATGTCAAGGACTCTCTCTCTCCCATTCTTTCTCTGATGCCTCAGTGACTTGGTTTACAGAAGCCATGATCAAGAACACACACACACTCTCCCTTCAGTTAACACTCCATTAACTTTGAAGGTGAACTGCATCAGAGGTGTGCTTCTGCTAAACCTTAGCTGGCACATTCAGGTCAATCCTCCATCCCTCTGTTTATCCCAACTATTTCTCTTGAGCACACTAAGGCCTCCTAAGAATGTCCTTTGCAGAGACTACCTCCACCAAATGACTGCCTAAGGTCCCTGGTCACGGGGCATCCAACCTATCTCCCTGGAAGGATCGAAGTATTTTGCTTTTCTTTCATGTTTATCTTATAAACCATAAAAACTCATGAGCACTGAAGGTGCATAGTGAGCTACATTTCAGCAGATGATGTAGCAAGAGCATCATTGACTCAGCAGGTTCTCAGTGGCATGGCAGGTTCCTGTGTTTGCTAACATCCAAACTCGATTAGCCTGTTATAGGGTAACATGAAAACAACTAGACCTGGCAATCTATAGAAATGAGGAAGAGAGAGAAAGAGGTGGGGTTATATTATGGTGAGAACCCATGGGTGAGTGGTGAAGTGTTTAACTGGAGAAGGAGATTGGGGAGGTAGACTAAGACAGGAGAGGGGTGAGAAGGTGAGGGAGTGAGAAAGGGAACAAATTCGTTTTAAATGTGTTTGTGGAGTCTTGGAGGTTCGTAAAATGAGAACTGAGAACTAAAAGTAAAAGGCAGAGGCAGCCGAAGTTGATTTACCTCCAGCTCATGTGAATGGAAAGATAGCTTGGTGGTTAAGAGCACTGACTGCTGTTATAGAGGACCCAGATTCAGTTCCCACATGCTGATAACTCCAGGTTCAGTGGATCCAATGTCTCTTTTGAACTCTGAGGGCTCTTGCACACACACGGTGGACAGACATACACCCAGACACACAAACATTCACAGGAAAAAAAAAACTATTTTTTAAAACAATGCTCAGCATAAGTGATATCTGCTAAAGCCATGGGTTAGGTGAGATTGGTAAAGAAAGAAGAAAGAGAAAGCTAGTCTCTAGAACACACAGTCAAGCTGTGTGGCACATCTTTAATTCTAGAAGGCTGAGCAATAGTGGCTGAGTTTCGGGTGACGGGAGTGACGAGGGCTGGAGTGAAGAGAGACAGCTCAGCTAAGGAAGTTCTTCTACTCTCAGAAAAGTTGACGTACTAATTAAAACCAATCAAATTCGGTAGCGAATGCACTGAGATAGGAAATAGCTGCTTTTGCTAAAATTACTGAAGGGAACAGGGATCGGGGAAAGGCACAAATATCCCCTTCTCATGCTAAGTCGCTGGACCTCCGGTGATACACGTCCCTGATCCTCAGGGTCAAAAGAGACGGTGTGTATTCAAGTTTGAACTCAGAGTGAGTGAAATCGTCACTAAGGCAACCCTCAGACTTCCCAAGGAGCCAGCCCAGGTTCAGGCTACACTCTAATACGCATTCCTAACTGGCTGCCGCTGCATCGCTGCTCCACAAAAGCTTTTCCATTCCCAGCTTTTGGGGTTGTAGGGCAGGGCAACGCTTTGCCTGATTCATGTCCCTAGAATCTAGCCCATAGACTGGAAAAGAAGGTATTCTGCAATTACATAACAAAAACTACGAAATATGTATCGATTCAGCAGTTACTAAATTCCATAGGATTTTCTTAGAGTTCAAGTAAGTATGAGTTTATCCCTCTTACATATTTTATATGAAAAGAATTGGAACAACATTTTCTTGAGAATTAATTTCTTTGCTTTGGGGGATGGGTTTTAAAACCATAATGAAGAAAAATGGGAGGGAAATATGCTGAGTGGACATTATATATCTTACCAGGTATTTCTTTACAAATTATCAGTGTGTTCCAAAGGCCAGTCAGCTAACACCACAAAGCTTCCCACGCGATCACCTGACTTCAAAAGCAAATGCACAGAAAAAAGGTGGGTGCTGGATTCTGAGCCCCCATTGAAAAGCTGATGATTTCAGCCAAGAAAGCCTTCTATTTCAAACGAGTATTGCACAAATGCAATTATTCTCAAAGCGTCCCATCTGAAGTCATCACACCTCACAGAATGCCAGCCACCCACTGCGGCTGAGACTCTTCTGAAGACAATGGCTGGCGATCAAGCATAATAGGACCAGACGCAACAAACAAATTAAAATGTGTGTCTTTGTCCAATGATACTGTTCCAAGGATGGTAACTGACGTGGCAATTAATGTCTGGGAGCAGCCACTTCAAAGATTAAAGAAAGTGATTATTTCACCCTGTCAATGGGCAGACCTACCTTAATGTGCTGAGATGTTCGCATTTTAAGTTACATTTCTATGAAATACTACAGATGAAAGCAGGCTGTTAAGAAAAATTTAACCAATCGTAAAATAGAGGACTATTTTGAAGTATTCAAGAGAATTTCAACCTGCCATTCAAAGCAGTTTATTGCTGCTTATGTGACTTGGAGCCAGACCACAGCCTTGCCAAAGCCTAATTTGACTCTTAAAGCATTTGATTATAAAGAATGATACTGATACTTACTTGTCTAGAGAAAGAAAGAGGGAACGCAAACTGTTTTCTTATGTTTATAGAGGTGTCATCAGTTTCAATGGGAATGAGTTTCTAAATGTCACTATGTGTAAAGGACGCCCATTGCCCAAAAGACAACATCTATTTAAAACCAAGTGTCCCCACTAGACAAACTACATGATGAGCTCTGGTGACCCAACTGACAACATCCCAAAAGGATTCACCTGTGTGATTTCAAAATTTCAAATCTTTTTTCTTCTTTTCCCATTTCTCATGTAAGTGGACACATATAGGCAGAGGCCCCCACCAAAACCTGCGTGCTTGTGGGGGCCAAAGGTTAATGTCAGAAACTATCCCAAATCAGTCTTCCACCTTATTCAATGAGGTAGGTTCTCTTGATCAAACAATCAAACCCACGGCTGCTTGCTGTCACCTTCATGACCTAGACTGGGGATTCTGTCTTCAATCTGAGGCTATAATTACAGGTGGGCTGCCGCTCCCACCTGCATGGACTACAGGTGGGCTGCTACGCCCACCTGGCAGTCATGTGGATTCTGAGAATCCCAGCTCCAGCACTCATGTTTGCAAGTGCTTTAACCACTGAGATATCACCCTAGCCCAGATCTTAAGGACATTTTAGACCTTGTCTTGAAAGCTAATTCTCACAATGAAAGAATATCCTATTACCCCAAGAGATTTACTCCCTGAAACATGAAGCCAATTCCTTTGTACGTTATATGAGGCACATGACCCAGAACCACCTTTGCTTGACGTCTAAGATACTCATGTCCAAATTACAGTTTCGTATCGACCTCAGCTTGACACTTCAGCAAGCTGGGAAATCAGTAAGTTGCTTCCCACACAGTCACTTGAGAACGTCCAATCTCCTAGAGCCCTTAATATGCATACAAACATTTACGGAATAATTTCTCAAGTGATGAGACAGAGATGGGTCTCTTAGGATCTGGGGAGGGAAGAGTGGGGGTCACCCAGGTCTGGAATCCCTCCTGAGAGTCCGCTGAAGGAGCAGCAGTGTGTTTCCATGTTCACTAGCAATAAGGAGTACTGTCCGTGGTCACAAAGGGAAAGCTGAAGCCCCAGAACTCAGTACAAAGAAGGAGAACTGTGCCAGCAGCTGCATGAGGAGGTCATCTCCCCACCATGAAGAGGTTTGCGACATTTGTCCCTTATATGAAAGAATATGACAGATGGGTTGCCCTATAATCAATCAAGACCTAGTTTCAGACAGCACACCTGTCACATAAATATACAATACAGAGTGGCCCAGGTGCGGTTAGGGTTCGTATTAGTTTGCCGTCTGTTACTATGATAAAGATGACTGTGGTAATATTTTATTTGTGCTTTAATAAATAAAGTTTGCCTGGAGATCAGAGGAAATAGCAAGCCATTTTAAGTAAACAAAGGAGTCAGGCAGTGGTAGCACATGCCCTTAATCCTATCACTTAGCAGGCAGGATCTCTGTGTGTTCAAGGCCACACTAGGGAACAGAGCTTGAAATGTGGTGACACATGCCTTTAATCCCAGTACCAACCATAGAGTTCTGGAGGCCTGTACAGACAGGAAGTGTCAGAGCTGGCCAGGAAAAGGAAATGATGTAGCTAGACAGAGAGCAAATCAGATGGCAGAACAGCAAGGCATATAAACCTGGGTAGACAGGAAGTCGCTCTCTTTGGAAGATGCGGAGTTGGTGAGGTGAGGTTAGCTTGTGGTTCGTCCTATTCCTCTGATCTTTCTCTCGGGCTTTTACCCAAATTTCTGGCTCTGTGTTTTTTATTTATTAAGACCATTTATAAATTTATCTACATATGACCAAAGCAATTTGGGGAGGAACAAATTTATTACATTTTGGAACTCTCAGGTACAGTCTATCATTGAATGAAGTTGAGGCAGGAACTCAAGCAAGCAGCTAGAGGCAGGAACTGAAACAGAAGCCAGGGAGGGGTGCTGTTCACTGGCTTGCTCCTCGTGGCTTGCTCAGCCTGCTTTCTTTTACTGCCCAGGACCACCAGCCAAGAGCTAGGCCCTCCCAAGTCAATCATTAGTCAATAAAATGTCTCCATGGACTTGCTACAGGCCAATCTAATAGAGGCATTTGCCAGTTAAGGTTCCTCAAGGACAAGGCAATTTCAGAAATTGTTGGAAATTCTGTCTTAATCCCAAGCCAGAATTCAATGAATGTTTTTTTATAAAGTTAGTGACTCAAAAAACAATCATTAAAATGAAACTTTCTAACACAAAACAATCCAAAGACATCCTAATTTTATACATAGCACTAAGAAAGGATAATAGGGTAACATTACAAGTGTATGTTTTTCATAATTAAGCCCTTATGGTCATATAAGCCCAGAAAACTTCGTATACACAGTGAAAACACTGGAACTCATCACATTCACCAGGGGTGGATCTGAGCTGAGCTGTTTCAGGCAGCATTGCTGGCTTTGGCTGCCAAGGTGTCACGCTCAGTGAAAACACAAACACATCACGTGTCCAGAGGCAAGGCTGCAGGAAGTTGTATGATACAATACAAGGAAGCACCACCACAAACACCTGTGATTCACTACACTTTTGATCTTGAACTAGTCGTTGGTTGTTGTATGTTTAGAAAATATTTGCTGTTGCCAATTATTTTCAACTCCCACATTCAGTTATATGACTTCATATGAAATCAAAACCTACAATCTGAGAATCGAGCCTTTGGACAAAGGCTTTACTGTGTGGCTTGCTTAGAATGGACAGGCTGTGGGTGAGCAATGACAATAGACAGTGGGTCATGTCCCGTGCTTTAAGCAAAGAAACTCAAATTGATGAGGGAGATAAACTCCAGTGTGGGAGTAAGGGGTCAGGGGTGATTTAGGGAGGTCAATTCTTAAGTTGAGAAATAACAAACTATAAAATATAAGAGAGCACTAATCTCCTAACAAGAACTACAGGAAGGAGCCAAGGAGATGGTTGAGTGGGTAAAGGCACTGGCTGCCGTCTCCTCACCCAAGTTCAATTCCTAGAACCCACATGGTGAAAAAGGAGTGTAGCAGGAGGCCTTTCCACTTCCCACCCAGTCCCACAGCCACTCATAAAACAATCATTCACAGGCTTAATGCTAATTATAATTGTTTGGCCAATGGCTGAGGCTTATTACTATCTAGATCTTACTTTTAAATTAACCCATTTCTATTCATCTGAGTATCACCACATGGCCCATGGCTTACCGGTAATGCTCTGACATCTAACTCCTCTGGCAGCTGCTGGTGTCTCTCTCAACTCTGCTCTTCTTTCTCCCTGTATTCAGTTTGGCTTTCCTGCCTAGCTACATTCTGCCCCGTCATAGGCCAAAGCAGCTTTATTCATCAACCAATAAAAACAATACATATTCCTAGCAAACAGAAGGGTATCCCACATCAAAAAAGAACCCATTCCTATAATTTGTCTATGTACACATCACACATACACAGGCAAAAATGAAATAGAATGTAAAAACATAATTTTAAGCTACACTATTGTCCAATAATCTGAACCCTAAGTGAGGAAGGATGGAATGAGGTATACAGTTGTAGAAACAATGAGAATGAACCCAATTCAGAAGATACTGTCACCTGTAGTAGTAGGACTGATCAGTGAAATAAGCACTATCATCAAAACAACCTCAAACTTTAAAGGAAGAAACATGCTGGAGCATTAAACACAAAGGGTGACTGAATCAGATAATCTCTAAGGGTCATTTTAAAGTGGTGTGATTCCAAAAGACCCATGAATATCTCTCCTAAGGGGTGTGTGTATGTGTGTGTGTGTGTGTGTGTGTGTGTGTGTGTGTGTGTGTGTGTAGAGGCATGGGAAATAGAAGGGCAAATGGATAGACAGACAGACAGATACATACATACATACATAGACTGATAGTTGGTAGAGACATAGATAAATGGGAATAGAGAGGTAGAGAACTGGATAGATGGATAGAGAGAGAGGGCTTCAAACTTTCTTAATTCTATAAAATTATCTATTGAACAATAATGTGTACCAGGCACCATTCAAAGCCCTGAAAGTACAACAATGAACAAGGTAGGTGCTCAGTTGATGGGACTTGTGTTCTAGAAGGTAATGCACACACACACACACACACACATATCACGGAAGTGCTCAACCCAAAATGAACCCAGTCTAACTTTATGTTTAAGAAGGTTGTGTTTGAGGACATGGAGAAATGACTCACAAGCGAGAATGCTTGCTGCTTCTTCAAAAGACCAGAGTTCGGTTCCCAGAATCCCTGTCAGGGAGCTCCTCACTTCCTGTAACTCTAGCTCCAGAGGATCCAACTTCCTCTTCTGACAGGCAACCTCCATGTGTAAATACACAAACACGGACACACACACATACACACAGACACATAAAGAAAATAATAAAATAAATCTGTTTTTAGAGGTTATGGTTTTTGTCCCGTGTAGAATAGTTTCAAGGAACCAAAGGCTAAGACAGTTAGTGGGGTGTAGGTGTTTATATTAGAGAATTAAGCAAAGAGTAAATTCGTAGGTAAGATTTTTATTGCATTGGATATGGTCAGGGAAGATAGTGAATAATTGCTAGGCTTCTATCTTGAGTAATCAGAGGCATGCAATGCTTTTTGTTATGATATGTGAATTTGGAGGCCAGGGAGAAAGAAACATGAAAGTTTACGAGGAGAATAAATATACCAAGGAAACCTTCCGGTTAAAGAGGCATTATTAAGTAGTAATACGAATGAAAATACATGTATCACTATGATGCCAGCATTCAGAAGGCTGAAACAAGAGAATTGTGAGTTGAAACCAGCCTGAGTTAAATATTTAGATAATGTCTTATGAAAAAAAAAAAAAGAAAAAGGAGGTTGGAGATATGGCCCACTGGTCAAGCGCACTGACTATTCTTCCAGAGGACCCACATGGCAGCTCACAACTGTAACTCCAGTTCCAGGGGATTCAACACCCTCACAAAGATATACATGCAGGAAAAAAAAAAAAAACACCAATGCATAGAAAATAAAAATAAATTAGAAAGAAAGATAAGCAAAAAAGAAGACATGTCAAATTATTTCTCAATGGGCATGTATCCATTTCCATATATTGACTATTGTGGCCGTGTTCTGATTTCATTTAGAGTAAGAACCCAGAAGTAATTATGGTGGATCATACTTGAATTTCATTGCTAACTTTGGTGTATACATACAGTGGAATATTATTTAGCCGAATGAAGGAGGGAACTTGCCTCATATATCATGGGTAAATGTAGATGATATCATACTAATGAAACATGCTACTTAAAGGACAGATACCATGTAGTTCTGTTTATATGGGGTATCTAAAGTGGTCACAATAGGGCCTGGAGAGATGGCTCAGGGTTTAGGACCACTGGCTGCTCTTGCAGAGACCCAGATTGGTTCCCAGCACTACATGGTAGCTAGCAACTGTCTATAACTCCGGTTTCAGGGAATCCAACACTCTGTTCTGGCTTCCACGGCCACTTTACATATGTAGTGCACAGGCACAGACACAGGCAAAAAATTAAAAAATACTTTTTAAGTAGTCAAAGTGATAGAGGCCAGAATCAGGTGTCTGGGGAAGTGGAGAATGAGAAGCTGGTGTTCATTCATGCTATTTGGGAAGAGAAAGGTGACCAGAGGAAGAGAGGAGTGGAGACAAGAGAGAGAATTCAGGGCAAGTATGATAACAGTATATTATTCACACGTGTGAGACTACCGTACTGAATCCTTTCAATTCAGATGACTAATATATGCTAGTAAACATGGGAAAATGTTACAGCCGAGCAAGATCTCTAAAAGTCTGCTATTCAGTATTGTACTTACAATTAACAATATTGTATTGTGTAATGGAAAACTTGAGGAAAACTGAGTCAGAAGGACCATGAGTTCAAGGCCAGCCCAGAGTGCATAACAGGACCCATCTCAAAACGAAAGCTGAAAAAGAAAACCAAATGGCATGCTACTAGAGTAGAGATCTAGATGTAAAGGCTTAGTCTGTGAAAAAGACAGGACATGGCAGGTGACAGAGGATCAGCAGGGACTGCAGAGATGTTTCACCCAGGGGCTGCAGAAGGCAGCTCAGAGTGGGAGAATTGCCAGCATACCTGGAGTCTTGAGTTTGATTCCTAGCTCCACCTCAAACAAGGCATAGTGTGCATGCCTAGAACCCCAGAACTTAGGAAGTAGAGGCTGGAGGATCAGGAGTTCGAGGCCAGCTCCAACAACTAGCAAGTCTGAGGCCAGTCTCTCAAAGAAAGAAAAAAGGTCAAGAGGGTCTTCCTTCCTGGGACTTCCTTCTCACCTTTCCTTAACAAATCAGGTTCATTCTGAAAAGAAGGGAATGTTTTAACTGATTGGCTGAATTTACATTTTACTGAAAAAAGCAAATAAAAGTTCCAAATGCTTACATCTATGTAAACATTTAAAACAGAACAGGAAATGTATGTCAAGGGTCAGTGGCTGCTGTACCCAGTTATACGGGTGTCATCCCCGTAGGAGGGTTGTGACATTTGGGGCTTGATCTACTTAGTGCCTTTGGGTGCATTCAAATGCAAGATGTGGGGTTTCCTTGAGGGGATGGGAAGAGAGAATGCAGATAAAAACTGAGCAGAAAATAAGCTACAAAACGTTTACCCATCCTGAAGCAGCTTATTATCACTGAGAGTGAAGCGTCTAGACCAAGATGCTCTTTCCCCCACCTCAGTGCGGTGGGCAGGACTCAGGCAAACAGAAGTGATTAGGGGGCAATGAAATGACTTCATCGCGAGAGGTAAAGCTAACTGGCAAAGTCAACATCTTCTCCCATAAGGTTGTGTGATAGAAAATCTTTATTTACGATATTGGTTTCGGTGATCATTGCATTAATTAGAACCTAAAAGTCACATTTGACAGTAATCTTTACTTAAAAACATGGCATCCTGAAGCACAGCCGTGGTAGGCGGAAGCAGCTAATCAATACCATGAGGATTCTTCTAACATAGAAAATAAGAACTTGGCAAATAGATGGATTTTCTGTCTTGTCCTCTAAATCAATAGGTCAATTGGTTCTGACTCCAAGTATTCAATATATATTAGACTTAAAAATAATAGATTGTTCTGGCCTAGTTGTAAGATACTTTTCAAATAAGTAAGCTATATGTGTTACTGGAGACCAAAAAAAAAAATCTAAAAATAATTGACAGGACAATTCAATAACGAAAAGACGGAATCATTTCCACGCAATATCATACAGATGTGTCTGGTCTGTTTGTTTCTAATTCTCCCAGATCCTGCTGTAGCTCTTGAATCTTTTCTCTATTCTTTGTCCAGTAAGCCTTTCATTATCTCACATGTCAACATAATCTCCAAATTCCCCAATACTATTCAAATAATTAATTAAACACATATTAACTGAGCTGCACTTTGTGCAGCAGACACCACTGTAAGTATTCAGGAGGCAGACTGGAAACATCCTGCCCTCAAGAGTTTACATTCTACTGAGGGAGACACACCAGCAAGAAACAGTAGCAAATGCATTCAACCGAGGGTTAGGAAGTAAATGCTGCTGGGGGGCGGGGGAGGTAAATAGATCAAGAAGGTCAAACTGTGGTGTGAGAAGGTTACAGTGTTGCAATGCTAAATCATCTGCCCTGGTTGAAGAGGTTTTCGTGGTTTAAACACCCTACTGCTCTTGCATAGGACCAGAGGTCAGTTCCCAACCCCTACATCAGCGTCAGATGATCCAGTGCCCTCTTCTGGCCTCTTTGGGTATCTACATTCATGTGCACAAATCCACACATACACACACACACACACACACACACACACACACACACTTTAAAAAAATCTTTTTAAAAAAATAATTATGAACTCAAAAACTAAAAGAATTCTTTTTAAAGATGATCCAACTGGGAAATCTTCAGAGAGATCAAACCTGAGCAAATATAGAAAAGGGAAAGAAGTTGACCAAGCAGATGCTCTTGGGGAAAACATTCAAGGAAGAAGAAATAACCAGAGGAAAAAAAGCCCACAGCCAGGAGTATGTTTGGGCCTTCAGCTGTTTGTGGTTATTGCTGTTGTTACTATAACAATCTTCCCTTGGCTGATTTATTGAGAACTGAAGTTTGTTTGGGATTTAGATCCTAAGAGTGGGGAAGGACAAGAGCATGATGCCATGCTTCTAGCAGCTGCTTTGGGTTATGTCACCTGGTGGAGGAGATAAAACACGGAGATGACCTTGTGAACATCAAAAACGCCTGTGAGACGTTTACTCATCCCTCTCAATGGACTAAATAGCTCTCCAGGCTTCTCTTCTCAACAGTGTTAGATGAGTAGATGAGACAAATTACATGCAGACACAGCCCCTCTACATCCCAGAACAAGAGGAGTTTGCCCACCGAAGTGAGCCATCAAGTCCAGCTCCTCTGTTTGCCACAGTGGAACTCAAGTCAGAAATGCAAGCAGGTCAGACCTTCCCTGCCTCCACCATCTTCTGTCCATGGGTGCATCGGTCAGTTTTACTTCACTTGTTCTCTCTAGCACTCTTGGACTTGCTTTCCACGTTTGAACAGAAATTGCTGAAGTATGTCTAATCTATCCTCCATTCCACTGGCTTTCAAATGGGCCTCAGTGATTCCAGAACTGTCCCAGCAGGGATTCAAGAACTGCCAGCATTGTAGGGTTGGGGGAAACCACTGGTCCCCCTGGTGTGAAAAATGTATCAGAGACTGATTCCCAAATTATTGATGGGTATTATTTCTAGGTGAAAGGATTTCAGGTGGAGTTTTTTTTCCATTTTCTTAAATACCTTTTTATACTATTTGTTTAAAAAAAACATTATATTTGTAATAAATAAAATCAGTGTCTATAGTGTAACTGTTAATAATAATCTCCTTTATGGGGACCTTGACCACCTGTTTGCTGATATGAGAAATGTGGTGATTGAAATGAGAATGGCCCCCACAGGCTCGTAAATTTGAATCCTTTGAGGTTTCAAAAGCCCACATCAGCCCCCTACTTTTTCTGCCTGAAGATCAGTATGTAAAGCTCTCAGCTCCTTCTCCAGCACCATGCCTGCCTATGACCATGACGATAATGGACTAACCCTCTGAAGCCGCAAGTCGGCCCCAATTAAATGTTTTCTTATATGAGTTGCATTGGTCATGGTGTCTCTTCACAGCAATAGACCAGTGACTAAGACTGGGACATATATTACATTACTGAGAGAGAGAGAGAGAGAGAGAGAGAGAGAGAGAGAGAGAGAGAGAGATCTATAAAGTGATACGTTTTTAGAAAGTATCTAAAGTGTATCTAAAGAGTTCCTAAGACACATATCAGCATTTTGATGATGCCTTTCTCTGGGCAGTATGATGGTGGTGATGATGATGATGATGATGATGATGATGTGTGTTTGTGTGTTGTGTTATTTTCATGCATGCACATGGATACATGGATACACACTTCTAGGCATGTATGTGTAGAGGTCAGAAGCATCAGGATATCAGGCATCTTCCTTGATCGACCTCCACCTTATTCTCTGAAGTGAGTTGCTCACTGAGCCTGGAGCTCATTGACTGCGAGGCGAGCTGGCCTGTGAGCTCCCCGGGTCACGGGTGCACACTGCCATACCTAGACACTTACATGAGTGCGGAGCTCAGAACTCGGGTCCTCACACTCGCGAAGCCAGCGTGTTACTTGCTAAGCCACCCCTCCCCACTTGTGTTTTTCTATATTGTTACATATTTTATACAATCGATGCCTACCACTTCTTTAATTTGTTTAAAAATAAGCAATGCATTTCATATCTCACATATTTGTTAAAAATTAGTCTTAACAAGCTGAGTAGTATCAGCTATTTGGATTGAGGCTAGATTTCCTCACCTGATTAAATCTACCCACTCTTATCTCTTCTTATTGAATCTATTTATTCATTTATTTATTTATTTGGGGAAGCACAGATGCAAAGGTCACCAAGCTTGGCAGCAGGTGCCTTTACCTAGTGAGCCCTATCTCCAGCCCGGACTCACACCTGTTGACGTACACTACTGCCCTGCATCCTGCTGCATCTATAGAGCCAGGGAAAGAAGAAAGCACCCGCCATGCAACTGCTCTTCATGTGTCCCCGACATAAGGGGAAACTTGGGGGTGGAGAATGGCATTTGGAAAGGCTTTCCAGCAACTCCACCACTCTTCCCGACAGCACAGTTGGTGAGGACGAGAACCATGAACACCAACTTGAGAATGCCCCCATTTTTTAATAAGTTCCTCACCTACCATGACATTGTTTATTTGTGTCATCTATTGGATACTTATACCTTGAATATCTCGGGCCTCAAAGCTCACCTTTTCCTCTATTAATGGCATTTTCCATCATTTCCACCTCTTCTCTGGGATAGGGTTCACTTGCTCCTATCTTCATCATAAAGGGTTAACTTATGGACCTTATCTTATGCTTGTTCTTAGAAATTCTGGCCAAGAAAGCACTCCTCAATGAGCCCTTGGTGTCTTTATTTTATATCTAAGCCATCTTCCTAGTCAATGAGCCTCCCTAAAAGATTAATGTAGTTTGAACTTTTATAGAGGAATATCATTTGTGCGCTGTCATATTGGGCACAAATGGTGCTTCAGTCACAGCTCAGTAATACTCCAGCATATTACTTCCAAGGCATTTGAGAGTTTAAAGAATTATTGAAGGGCATTCTGTAATCATTTGATAATAAGGCAGAGAGCGCTGCTGTCTACATATGATCTCAGCAAATGGAATCTCTGATAATTTCATTGCACAGAGCAAAATAGTTGTGATACTGATGAGCCACCCTCCTGGAGGAAAAAGGTAAGATATGTTTTGATAAGACTTCCGAAAAGTATTGAATAGGAAGCCCAAAGAACTGATAACAAAGTGTTGAAAAACTCTTCTCACATTGATCCTGTGGTGTGAGGTCACAGTCCTTCTTGCCCACTATGTGCCTGCATAAGTTGTCAAGCGGCATAGGAACCCTGTAGCCTAATGAGGACATTGGTCATGGTGAAGAAGAATGAAAGAGTTAATGCTATCTATGGGAAAACATAACCACAGCAAAGTCCATATATTTGGTGAGAATGTATCCTGGCTTCTGAAGCTTTCTAAAGAGTATAGATGAAACTGTTTTGTTTTTTTTTTTTTGACATTTGAATTGACAGACATGTTTTAAAGGATAAAGTGGCCTTTTTGCTCCCAACAGCAGTTAAAGGTTTCTGAATGTGCGCTAATCAGAGGTGGAGGAGTCAGAGAAAAAAGGAGGGAGGGAGGGACGGAGGGAGGGAGGGAGGGAGGGAGGAAGGGAGGGAGACAAGAGACCGAGAGAGACAGAGTCCTGCTGTCACAAATGCTCCTGCTCTCAAGCTCTGGCCAAACTTCTTTATGGAATTCCCCACTCCATTCCGTCTCTGGGTTATGAGAACCCTGGGAGAAGAGATGGACCTTATCTTCTGTTTCTAGAGCATGGAAGGTATATGCTGCCATTTGGGGAACTAGCTTATTTACGGCACAGTGCTGTTTCTTCTGCCTATTAGACGAGATGCTCTGGAATTACAATTACGCTATGGAGATGTTCTGAGAATACTCCGTGATCTATCATAGTGCTTCCCACTCTGACACTGTTTACAAGTGACTTCTGTTCTGCCTTGGAGCATTCTGTTCTCTGCTCTTTGTCTCCAGTGACTAAAGCAATGGCAGCCTGGCAGCAGAAGCCCCCGGGCTATTTTGTGGGCACCATCTCTTACTTTATTTTCCGTTGCTATGACAAAACAGACTGACAAAAACAAAATGGCGACTTAAGGAAGGGAAGGTTCATTTCAGCTCACAGATCAAGGTGCAGTCCAGCACAGCAGGAAGTCCACGTGGCAGGGTCCTAAAGCATGTGGTCACATCACATCCACTATCGGGAAGCAGAGGGGGAGGAAAGCACTTTGACTCCTAGCTCTCCATCTTTACAGAATCCCAGCCATGGACTGGTCTTCCACATCACTTGATGTAACGATCCATTACAGACATTCCCAGAGCCCATCTCTCAGGTGAGTCTAGATTCTGTCAAACTGACAACTAACACAAACCATCACAATCTTTATGTTATTTATTAGGGAAATGAGAACTGATTCCAGCAAAAATTTTGGTATCTCCCAGCATTTGGGAAAGCAGTAAAAAAGTACATGCTGATCATAAAGCTTTGTAAACTGTAGTCTAGGTACAAACCAGGTGGAACTAAAAGGCACACAAATGCCCAGATAGTTCATGTGGCAACTGCTGACATGATGGCATGCCAAAGCTCCTTTTAGATTTCCAAAAGGGGCCAGGAAATAGCTCAGCAAGTCAAGTGCTGGCCACCAAATCTGAAGATTTGAGTTCAATCTTCAGAACTCAAGTGCTGGAAAGAGAAAACTAATTCCCAAAAGCTGTTGTTTGCCTTTCACCTGCATGCACACAAATAAATAAATTTTTAAAAATATCAAGTGATGCATCTTACAGATGTTCCAAAAGCAAAGAAATTGTATTGTATTTAGTATCTTGTATATAAGGCCCTGTTTTTTCTCAGGTATCTTACTCCTCTCCAGGTTAACTTTCTATGTTGATTTCAAACAAGCCACACATTCTGTTTCCCTGCCTGTGTCACTGTCCAGATGGACCAGTGACCCGGGTTCAATTCCTAGCACCAGCATGGTGGTTCACAGCCACTTGTAACTCCAGTTCCAGGGTATCTGACATTCTCTTCTGGTCTCCATCATTATGCACACATGCGGTACACAGAAATATAAGTAAGCAAACACCCATACAAGTAAGAAATAGAAATGAATCAGTCTTCTTAAAAAGAAGTAGAAAGAAAAGGAAAAAGAAACCTAGTCCTGATAATACCCACATCTTCGCCAACATCATCATCATCGACAACAATCATCATCAACCATCACCAACATTATTATTCTGGGTTTATTTTAAGACAGGGTCTCACTCTACAGCTGTCCTGAAACTCATGATATAGCCCAGGCTGGGCCTAGAACCAACTGTGATTCTTCTGCCTCTGCCTCTCCAGTGCTGGGATTAAAAGTATAAACTATCATACGTACCCAGCTTTTCACATCATTAAACCTCTAAACAAAGCCCTAAGCCTGGCTCAGATTCATTTCTCAGCAACATAAGATGATCAATCTGTGTCATTAGATGGGAAAAGAAGGTTTTCAACTATCTGCAACAATGAATTGTACTATCAGCTCCACAGATGAGAAAAGAAAAAACTAATTCTGTCTATGAAAATACAACGCAAGAAATACACTGTCAGGAATAGGGCAACCAAAACTAGGGATGAATGGAGAAGCTCCACAGAGCCTCACTCGTTTGTAAGCTGGAAGAGGGGCCTCAGAGACGGTAAGAATGGGAGAATGAGAGGAATGCTGTGAAGTCCTCTGCGTTCGTCCTAACGTGACTGTTTCACTCAACTCCCAGCAGCCATGCTCACCCTCACTAGACCTACTCAACCCAACAAGATCAGCCAGCAGGAAGCACTGACTGCTCTCAGTGGGTTAAAGTCGGGAGAAGCATGAAGTGTGAGGAGGGCTTGTTGGCGGAGCTTGAAAAGGGTGTCCGTGGGGAGTTGGAGGTGGATATGATCAAAATACGTTGTATATGTGTATGAAGTTGTCAAAGAATAGGTAAAAATATATTCTACAAAAAGTAAAATGAAAAATTAAGTATACTGTCAGAGATCAAATAAAAGCATTTGTGGGTGTGGCTGTAATTATATATAGTATTTTTCACCAGGACACTCAGGTTCTAGAACAAATGAGAAAGTAGATAATTTAGAGCAGAATACGATGCCATCCCTCTGGTTCTGCCTGCAAGACCCCTTGATTATTTAATATTTTCTGTCCCTGAACAAAACCGGAACTGAGAACTAGGTATGATTTTCCTCTCTCATTCAGGGCCCAAACAACAGACTGCAAGAACTGAATTTCTAGTCTCTTGACAAATAGTTGAGGGCATCAGCGCTCAAGATTCCAAGCATTTCAGTCAAGTGACGGCAGGCGCCGTGGGCTTGGGAATTGTGCTGTCTTTGGGCTTGTTGTTGTTTTGTGTTAATAACTGTAAGATGTCTTAATGTTCATAGGCTGTCCTCAGAGAAAGTCTACAGGTGCTCCCTAGCTGTGAGAGCCAGGTCTGGCTGCAGGCCAGAATCTCCAAGGACCTGGCTTGGAGCGGCTGTAATTGCTGGGGACTGGTATGAGGAGCTCAGTGAGCACCAAGGAGCACTTGGGAATCTTCGTGCCATGAGACGCTGCCTTGAGGGAGATGTGACAAGAGAAAAGGTTGGCATGTGACAAAGGCAGCTTGGGACAAAAAGGCATCAAGGGTGTCCATGGTGCTCCAGGGAGGACTTTGCAACTAATTCATCACTGGACGTGAAGGAAGGGGAGGGGTGTGGTGGTGAGCGACATTCTAAGATGGCTCCCTCCTCCCTCTACCCTGAGGATTATCAGTTGAATGGATTTTTCTGCCCTAATTCAATGGTGTAAGAGGGCTCAAATGACTCTACAAAAGGAAGAAAATATCTCATGACCAAGGAGCTTTCAAGCTGGAAGCTCCGCTGTCTGCTAACACAAGCAGAAATTTAAAATGTGGAACATGGAAAGACTTAGTTCACCCCTGCAACCCTGAGGATGATGGGAACCACAGGCCAAGGAGTTTGTATAGATTCTTGGCATTGAGAACAGGCCCCACTTGACAAGTAAGGACAAGCCTTAGGCTTGTAACTGGGAACATTCAAATCTACTAGATACAAAAATGAGCTTAGAGGCTGATTTTCCCACAAGTCTCCAGACAAAAGCTTGGGTAGCTACACCTTGATTTCTACTGTGGGTCCGTCTGAGCAGAGAACCCAGCTATGACTCACTAGACTTCTGGCCTACTTCTGACCTGATGGACTAGGGACATCTAAAGAACTGTGACTAATTAAGTGCCACTCTTGCAAGCCTCTAACCTTACAGTAATAAGTTACCCAGAAATCCACAATGCATATGTCTGTCGAATCTGTTAGGACAGTGGGCATGCACCACCACACCTGGCAATAGGTTATTTTATAGCAATTCTATCAAAACTGAATGAAAAATACACAGATGTGCCCTAAAACCCTGCCCCACATGCATAGTCACATCCAAGGCCCCGGCATGGTATGTTGGCACATTGTTATTACCTGGAGTCTACAGTTTAGATTAAGGGTCAGGTTGACATTGTGCATGATATGGGTTTAAGCAAATGTTGTATATCTGCCATTATAGATTCATCCTGAATAACTGCCCTAAACGTGTGCTGTGTTCTGCGTACTCCTCTGTCCCTGGAAACCACTGAAATTACTGTTGTTATTATTTACTTTCCTACTCCCTCCTCCTCCTTCTCTCTGTCTCTCTGTCTCTGTCTCTCTCTCTCTCTCTCTCTGTCTCTCTCTCTGCTCTCTCTCTTTATGTGTCGCCATAGTTTTGTCTTTTCTGAAATATCATCTTCTTGGAATCACATAGTGTCTGGCCTTTTCAAATTGATCTTCCACTTACTAATAAGCAGTAAATGCTCCTCCCATCTTCTGGGCTTGATAACATATTTGTTTTGAAAGATGAATAAAGCTTTATTGTCTAGTTGTACTTATGGAAAGACATCTCAATTGCTTTCAAGTCTGGACACTTAAGAATGGGGTTGTTCCTGCCAGGCGGTTGGTTGTTGGCACACGCCTTTAATTCCAGAACTTGGGAGGCAGAGGCAGGTGGATCTCTGAGTTTGAAGCCAGCCTGGTCTACAGAGTGAGTTCCAGGACAGTTGGGACTACACAGAGAAACCCTATACTGAAATAAAATTTAAAAAAAAATTCAACTCCAGCAGCCCAACTGCTCAAGGGAAAGCATGAATGGAGCAGCTACTTCCGCTAAGCCTGTCAGTGGCAAGGCTGGCACCGCCTGAGATCACCCAGAACTTGTGTCAGTCCTCCCCAGCAATAAAAATTAAAAGTAAACAACACCATGAAAAAAAAGAATGGGGCTGTTATAAAAATCTATGTACAGATTTGTATGTGGATGTTCTTAGTTCCTTTGTCTCCAGGGCAAAGGGCACTGTCTGTGACCTTGTGCTGATCTGCAGAAGTTGCCCAACTGTCTCCAAAATAGTTGTGGCAAGTGTAGTGGGGTACATCTTTCACCCCAGCACTCCGGAGGCAGAGGCAGGTTGGATCTCTGTGAGTTCAAGGCCAACCTGGTCTACAGAGTGAGTTCCAGAACAGCCAGGGCTATAAAGTGAGACCCTGTCTCGAATAAACAAAAACAAGAGAAAAATGGTTGTGACGGTGTTCACTCCCAGCAGCAGGAACTCCCGATACACTGCACCTTCGCCAGCGTCTGGTGCTGTCCTTTGGGTCACTCTGGCAGGAGTCTAGTCGCCTCCCATGGTTACTGTCACTTCCGATATGATGTTGAATGTGAGGCGTGGCTCATATACTTCTGGACCATCGATGGGAACTACTGAGCTTGCTGTGTTCAGCCATTTGCCTGCTTATTGCTTGGGTTCGTAATGGGCTACCACGTCTTGTTAGATCTTCATGTGTTTTGTATAACTGTCCTTGGCTACATCTGTGTGTCTGTTGCAAATATATTCTCCTCGTCTGTAGCTTGTCTTCTCATTTTCCAGACCCCACCTTTCGTGGGAACAGAAGCTTTGCCCTTTTAATGAAGCCTGACTCCTCGACGTTCTGTTTCATGTGCCGTAGGTAAGTTGTCCAGAAAGTCATCACCAAATGAAGGTTAGCAAGGAGTCTCTCATCTCTTATTTTCCAGGAGTTTGGTAGTTTTGTGTTTTACATCTAGGCCTATGAGCCATTTTGAGTTCATTTTCATGGTGATATAAATTCTGTGTCTAGATTTATTTTTGTATGTGGTGTCCAGTGATGTTGGCACCATCGTTGAAACACAATTTTTTTTTCATTCCCATACCAACTTTTATTGGAAGCTGACTGCCAATATGTTAATGTACAATTGTTTCTAACAATAATAATAAATCTCCCTAGGACCTATGATGTGGTCGTTTCACATAAAGACTAAGCGATAGTGTTGTTTTTATTCATTCCTCTCAGAACTGCTCTGTGAGCTGAATTGGCCTCGTTTACAAATAAAAGGCTGAAATGATACAGAGGAAGGAAGCTGCCTGGCTCAGCCACAGCAGAGTGGGGATCCACGTCTGCTGACCTGAACCACGTCTGCTGACCTGAACCACGTCTGCTGACCTGAACCACGTCTGCTGACCTGAACCACATCTGCTGACCTGAACCACATCTGCTGACCTGAACCACGTCTGCTGACCTGAACCACGTCTGCTGACCTGAATCACGTCTGCTGACCTGAACCACGTCTGCTGACCTGAACCACGTCTGCTGACCTGAACCACATCTGCTGACCTGAACCACATCTGCTGACCTGAACCACATCTGCTGACCTGAACCACATCTGCTGACCTGAACCACATCTGCTGAGTGCCTACTGTGTGAGTGTCACCTGTCCTCACCGGTGTTTGGGAAGCAATAGACAGACTGCACACTGGGGTCATTTGGTCTTGCATTAAGGAAATAGCCAAGGAGTCTAATTTTCAAAAGCAATCTTCCTTAGGACTGCAGAGATGGCTCAGTAGTTAAGAGTGCTTACTGTCTTATGAGAAGAGCAGACCTCAGACCCCGGCAACCATTTCGGGAAGCTCATAACCATCAGTAACTGCAGCTCTAAGAGACCTAACACCCTCTTCTGACCTCCATAAACACCTACACAAAAATATTATTATAAATATATTAATTAATAATAATATGGAGATGGACAGATAGTTCAGCTGTTAAAAGAGCTTGCCATCCTTCAAGAAGATTCAAGTTCAGATCCCAGCACCCACAGCTGGCAGGTCAGAATCACCACCTATAATTCCAGCTCCAGGGGATCCAATGCCCTCTTCTGACTCTGCCCATGTACATAGCATACACTCATACAGATAAATACACACATACACACAAATTAAAACTTTAAAATAAAATAAAAAGTCTTTTAAAATACTAATGATGGTGATCTTCCATAAAACAAACTGAGAAGGAATCTTGAGTTAATCACAGGAGCGTAAAAATAATAATAATTTAAAAAAAAAAAAGAAAACAACCACTCCTTATCAGGAATGGAGACCTCTCATAGCATAAAGTTTTGTACCACAAAAAAATAATAATGAGGGGTTGGGGATTTAGCTATTTAGCTCAGTGGTAGAGTGCTTGCCTAGCAAGCCAAAGGCCCTGGGTTTGGTCCTCAGCTCCAGAAATAATAATAATTAATAATAATAATGAATATTTACTTTCTGGCCTCTCATATTCTAAGTCGTGAGCCTGGGTTACAGGTGAAAGGAATGCATTTCTTCATCTACTATTCTCATTTCCCTGCAAAGATTTCTTCAAAAAAAAGTTAAAAAAAAAAAAAAACAATTCTGAGTTGTGGAGAATTTGGCAGGTGTTTGGACTAAAACAAATACATGGGGATTCCAGAGTCAAAGACGACTCAGAGCCACTTCAGTGACACAATCTTAAATGCAGGCAGAGGGTCTCTTCCCAAAATGTTTGAGAGTCAGAATGGTTTGGAATTTTAGACTTTTTAAGGCTTACATGTGCAGAATGAGATCTCTTGAGTCTCAAGTCTAAACATGAAATGCAGCTTTGTTTCATATGTGCCTTCTGTGCTTAGCCTGAAGGTAATCTTTGTCTTAATGGGTATGAATGTCTTGCCTGTACACATGTATACACACCTCAAATGTGTAGTGCCTGTAAAAGCCAGAAGAGGGCAGTGAATCCCCCTGGAACTGGAGCTATCAAAGGTTGTGAGGCACTGTATGGGTGCTGGAAACTGAACCCGAAGTCCTCTAGCTCCTAACTGCTGAGCCATCCTGTCTCTAGCCCCTTGAAGGCAAGCTTACACAATAATCCAAGTGTCAATTACAAAGTTTTAAGGGTGTATATAAGCAATGGGCATTCAGCCCATGCCTGCTTCCTCACCTACAGTCAATACAGAAACCAGCATCAGGAATAAAGTCTTTAGGTCTGTAATTCTTAGAAGTTCGCCTTTATGATGAGCTTCTTAGGTTGGAAAACACTGTGATCTTTGCTATTCCTGTGAACTGTTACGTCACAAATGAGGGTACAGCTTCAGGGCTCCTCACATACTGGTACCTTCTAAGTCAAGGCAAATGTCATAGATACCTTTGGATGTTTGGGGGGGATAGAAAACAGAGAGAGTTTTTCTATATATCCCAAGTTCATCTTGAACTAACTATTATCCCAAACTGGCCTTAGTCTCACAGAAATCCTCCCGCCTCAGCCTTGCAAGGATTAACCATGTACCACCATGCCTGGCTGCTACCTCCATTCGTTTTATATAAGTATTTTCTCTGGTGTCCCCTAGAGAAAGCTACTAGGCAGTCTACTTGTGTAGCACATCTGCCACCTAGTAGTGAGATGTATGGGAGGCTATGGATAAGCAGCATTCAACAGATGCTTCTGATTTAGGACATTGTACAGCTTTTAATGTTGAAGTGTCCATCACAAACTGCTCCAAAGACAATGTACCATGAGCTGTTAACAAAGCTCATGAAGTTTTGGTGTGCTACTCTGGGTGGCACATATCCTTAAGAACAATTCCAAAGATACATTAAATGTAGATGGGTACCTCAGGGTCAGTTGCTCTCTGTGTTGGGGCCAATTGTGGATTCCTGGGATGGTCGCTGTCTGCTGCAAAAAGAAGCTTCTTTGATATGGGGTGAAAGCTACAACAATCTGTTGTAATGAGCATAGTTTTAAAAAAAAAAATGCCTTTTAGACATGTAAAAACAGCTTAGTCAGGATTCCCACTGTACCCAAGGTTGCCCCTGATAGCCAGAACTCGGTGACATCACTCACTCCAGATAGCCAGACAGTCCTAGACCCCATGACGACCACTAGACAGTATATTAGCAGAGATCAAGAGCAATGCACATCTGGAGAGATGCCACTTTAATCTACCCTATGGCTGGAGAGTCTCCCCTAGGATCTTTTTCTTTTTTTTTTTTTAAGATTTATTTATTTATTATGTATACAGCATGTATGCCTGCAGGCCAGAAGAGGGCACCAGATCTCATTACAGATGGCTGTGAGCCACCATGTGGTTGCTGGGAATTGAACTTAGGACCTCTGGAAGAGAAGTCAGTGCTCTTAACCTCTGAGCCATCTCTCCAGCCCCCTCCTCTAGGATCTTAACCCTCCACTCAGAGACTTCTGTTAGAGACTTGACTGACCTTCAGCTAAGGTATGTCGCACAGGTGAGCAGCCTTGGGGAGATAAGGTTAGGACAGTAGTTAGGAATTTTGAGTGTGATGACCATCAGCATAATAAAATAAAACTTTTGTTATACTAACTACATGCCTCTGCCCTCTTGCTCACAACATCAGTGGATGTAGGCATTTAGAATGCAGTTGGAAATTATGCTGGTTTAGGAAAGGCTCGAGGAATATCACAGAAGAGAGAATGGAAAAATTGTAAGAGTCTGAGGACAACGGCTCAAGCTGTGAGCTAGTTAAGAGCACTCACTTGCTGCTTGCTCTTCCAGAGGACCAGGGTTCAATTCCAGCATCCACATAGCCACTCACAACCGTATATAATTCCAGTTCCAGAAGATCTGAGGCAATCTTCTGGCTTCTGTGGGCACTGCACACATGTGGTACACAGACATGCATGCAGGTAAAACACCCATACACATAAAATAAAGACAAATTTTTAAAAGAATAATACCCCAAAAGATGTTCTTCCCAGTGTGACCTTAGAAGGCTACACTACACTAGTGTACAGTTCTGGATACACTGCAGACACGAGACTCTTTAAACATCCATTCCCAAAGACAGAGTCAAAATGGCCAGGAGTAGGGCACTAGTGTCCTCTTTATGGGGTTACACCAAAGGTCTGATGTCCTTCAGTTGTGTCCTGAAGGTGCCATCCATTCTAAGTTTGATGTAAAAATTTTCAGTTCACAGTAAACGGAGTCACACCCACTCCTCTTTCAGGCCCTTACACACTCAGGAATCTCACACCCACTCCTCTTTCAGGCCCTTACACACTCAGGAATTAATCCCTTGGCCTGGACCAGCAGGTAGTTCTTCAGTGACAGGGTCTTGAGAGAGAGGACCAAGGGATCAGAAGATTAAGAAGATAGAAGACAGAGAAGGTAAGAGAGTTTACATCTTATGCCAAGCCAACTTATTAAGTACAGCACTTGATATACTATTTCCCAGGGAGAAATGGAACAGTCAGAAGAATAGATTACACAATGGGACAAAGTCAGCGGGAGGCCGATCAAGCACAATGTCGCACAAAGGGAGCAAAGGGCATCTTAAGGACATTACAGACAAGCACATGGTAGCCTTGGAACTGATAACCACATCCCCATATGGAGGGAAGAGTCTCAGGATCTGAAGCCTGAGCTCCCCTGAGGCCCTGGTCCCAGGCTGTTACCTGCTCTACCTATCATATTCCTGGTTTTTGAGAAAGTGGTGAGTTCCTTCTCCCTTCATCAGGGCCTCCAGGAAAAGCTCAGTTGATCAGTCCAGTGCTCAACAGTTCCCCCTTTTTATTTTTAAGGCCATGTGAGTTTACTCATGTTGGAATGTCCAGGAGACTTCTGTGTCCCCTTCTAGCATCATCAAAACAATCATCAACCTAAGTATGTCAGTCATAATACTGAGTGGATGTTGAAGGACATGAAACAGGTTAAATCCCCATAACGTGTACAACAAATCTCTGGCCAGTTTGGAGGGGAAACCTATATAACTAGAGATGGGGAAATTGATATGTTCTCCAGTTTCAGGATTAGAGGGACCCCCAGTAAGTAACATTTATGGAGGGTTAACACAGGCAGTGAGTTCAAACATAAAAGGATGCCCATATTACAGTTGCTTACCTTCTCTAAACATCCCATAAATGATCACATTGTCCAGGGCTATGGATAACAGTCAAAGGTCCAGCTCAAAAAGTTTTCCTCTGGAGACATTATAACAGGTAGCAGCCAGTGAGGGGATTCTAGGGAGCTGTCTTCATCCAGGTGAGCACCTCCAGGACAAGTTGATCAGCACCTCAAGTCGTCTACTCCAGAGGCACACAGTTCTTTAGACAGGAAGCATGCCACCCAAGGGAAAATTCCATTCTGAAACAGACACCAAATTCTCATTACATACTGGGAACCATCCATCTAAAGGGGGCAACCTGTAGGTGGTTAGAGACTGGAAAAGCCAAGTGATGAAGGAATGATGATGCTTGATAAACCGTATCATTGATCCTTCCTGGACCCCAAGGCCATATAAGCCTTATGGCTTACACAGATGAGAGGGATCCATCCATACTGACCCATCAGTGACAAGCAAATAGGAATGCTGGATGATATCCCAGTAGAGTTAAAGAGAGCAGTGCAGGGCACCACATGACAAACACCCAGATGACCAGTTACACCAGTCTATTACTTTAACTATTATGTAATGTTTTAGTAGCCAGATAGTTTTAAATAAACTTCGATTTTACATATATATTTGCCAATTTTGTACTTGTTAGTCTTAGACCTTAGAAACTTTAATATGATGTATCTTTAAGTTCTACCCTTTATGTACCTTATATACTTATACCATCCTCTATATGTGTTAAATAACTTATTCAAATCTTTATAATTTATAAAAGCCTTTAGATTTTATCCTGTAAAAATAAAAGATTTTCATCTTAATATGTAATTCTTTATTTATTAAAATATTTTTATAACATTTCTACTTTTTAATAGCTTATCTCTTTATAGTCATATAGGTAGATTTCCCCTTTATATTTTTTTATAAAAAATGGGCTGGGATGGTCTGTTTTGAGCAATTATCTCTTAAGACCCAGAAGACCCTACCTTAGTAGCTCTTTAGGGGCCAGAATATCCAAGACTTCTGTTACCACATCAAGACTCCGGTAGGGTCTGACCTGAGGGCTGAACAGGCCCAGGACCTAACACAATGACTACCATCCATTTGACACTCAAGTAAGTTGTTTTCTTAGGTGAATTTCATTTTCAATTTAGTAAATTAGTTACAGAGAACTATACTGACCTAATACTAACACAGACCAAATTATAACCAGAACTAAATTACAACCTCTATACTTCCTACTGCATTCTGTTTGTGCTGTGAGTACAGTGTCTGGACTTTAGTCCAAGCCATAGGTATGGCTGTACCGGTGCTTCAGAGCGCCACCCAACTGTATCAGTGTCTGACCGCTGTTATAATAAATTATCGTAGACTCAGTGGCCTTAAAAATACAAATTTATTTTTACCCCAGCAATCAGAGTATCAGAAGGTCTACATTCCTTCTAGAGGTTTCAAGGGACAATTTATCTCTTTGACTTTTTGAGCTTCTTAAGTACCTGCATCTTGACCCCTTTTTACATCATCCCGGCATCTCACCTTCCTCATCACATCTCCACGGCCGACTCTACCTCCTGCCCATCTCTTGTGAAATTCCCAATTACCACGCGTTCCCACCTACATGATCCAAGGTAATCTTCACAAGCAAGAATTCTCAGCCATATCTGCAACATCTATGCAGGACAAAATGTGCATGGGTTTTGACGGCTGGGAAGTGATCACATTTTGGGGGCTCTTTTGTTCAGCAAACTAAAACCAATGGTTTTTTTTACTCATCTCAAAAAGATATTTATATTCTTACTCTCTGAAATATAACAGGTACAATTTAGATGCCATCAATAACAATAATACCAGGACCTCAACATTAGTAAATGTGTTTTCCAACAGGTAATAAGATAATTTCAGAAGAATTTCAGATTCATAGGCAAGCAAAAAGGAGTGAACAATATGGTTCTCAGAGCCAAGCACAGGAAATTAAGTAGGACACTAAATTCAGAAAGTGCCAAAAGTTAAGGTTGTCATGGCAACATGAACTCAGCAACACAGCTAAACCTGCTCATCAAAAGTATACACTCAACATGGCTTTGCAAAATCGTGGTTTGCTGAAAGAGCAGCTTTCATTCAATGATGCAAAACCCTTCAGAAACTCCGAGTGAACCAAAGATAGGCTGACTGACAAAATCCAGTTTTTTTAATATTGGGCTAGCCTCTACTTGTGTGAAATAGGTAAGACACCGATCTAAGTTCGGGGGGTTGGAGGATAAGAAGAAAGATAAGGTGTCATTCTTGCTGCCTAGGGAGTTTCATCCAAACTAAAAGCATTCAAGAAAACAATAGAAGGGAAAATCTGCTGAGCAGAAAGATATTAATAGAGGCTTCGGGGGAGAATGTTTAGACTTTCAGGGAAGACAAAGTTTTCCTGGATCAAATAGCATTTGAGATGGACTTCAAAGCTGGGTGGAATATTTGCAAGAACACAGCGTGTTGGGAGCCCCCTAATAGAAACTCAGAGTCTGATGAGAGCAAGGTATGTAGGGGAATCATGGTTGTTTGGTCCAAATGAAGGTTATAGGGGGAAGTCAGCTGTTTGAAACAATGCATTCCCACCCTTAATAAAGCAGGGGCCTGGAACCGCAGGTGGTGCTGCACTCAGTGCATGGTAGTGATTTCCAGTGTGGCTATTAAATAAATGAAAAGAGTCCAACTTACCTCACTCTGCTGTAGTGAGTCCTCATGGGGCTTTTCCAAGCCTCTTACTGCTCATGTCCCTTCATGGCCACTTCCCTCATGTGCTGTTCCTCCTGAAAGGCAAGGCAGCCTTCCAGAGGTTCTCAGAAAACATAACCGAGAACCAGAGGTAAACTTCCCAAAGCTACACGAGAAAGTAGTGACCCAGGGAAGTAAATGTCTCTGCAACCAAAAAGTCTAAGCTATTTCCTTTGATTTTGAACTCACCGTTGTGTATCTCAGTTGCTTCTTTGAATGTCTCCCTCATTATACCGTCTCCTGCCTATAGCTCCTGTCTTGCTCAATTTCACGTCCTTAGAAGGTGACCAGCAGCTGACACAAAGCGAATTCTGTTGAACACGAAACAGAGTAGGGCAGCAGCTTCAAGAGGCAAGAAGGTTTTCTTTGTGCACAGTAGCATCTATTATATGACCTGTTCGGAGAATGGTTGGCAAGTTTATTTATCGCCTCGTCATTTGCAGTAATGGAAACAGACACGAACTTCATGATGTCCTTTCTTCATCTAAATGCCTGCTTTATATCTTTCCCTTTTTTTCTGCTCTGCCCAAAATTTGTTCCCAGCAAGGTTAATTTTAAAAAACATTACCTCTGATCTGGCTAGGACACTCGGAGGAGAAGATAATATTCTAGAAATTCTTACCAACCAAATTGTGGTCACCCATGGCCCAGAGATCTTGCGTAAAATGTCTACTGCATTTTATAATATCCATGACACTGCAGGATCCTGCCCGAATTGAGTCTGGGGAGTGTGGGGGCTTCTTTCAGGAGCTTAATCTGTTTACCAAGATTAGAGCTGTTCTTTCCCCTTCTTCATCAGTGGAGGCTTCAACCAGCCTTGGTGCTACATGAGCTAAGAGCAGACCACTTGCTGTTTCCCTAACCCAAAGCCCTGTCTCCTTTTCTCTTCCCTTTTTCCCTCTGACTTCTGCATGCTTTGCCCAGTACTTTTTCTCCAAGCTCTGTTACATTAAGTCTTCCTCGTGAGACTAGCTACCTACTATTTCTGCCTGTCCTCCCGTGGTTTTCGTTTCAAAGTGTTGGAAAGATCACCAACATCTCTTCAAAACCACCAACCCCAAAGCCTTCTGATCACATGGTATTCACCCTCCATCCACAGACAGAACACTGAATTGTTTGCCAAATTTTGCCAATGTTTGCCATAACTATTTCTCATGACTGTCTCTCTCTTCTGACACTGGCTGTGCCTTCCTTGCGTTTTTTCTGGCTCTTTACCCTGGCCCTTTTTGCTGACAAAGGCAGTGTTCTGATGTAAACAGTTTCGCTCTTTAAATCATAATGGGATCCTACCAGCCTTCAGGTCAGGCCGGGAGTCTTCAGTATGTGCTCCATCAAGATGGCGAGTTGGCATGTGAACACGGAGGTCAGGCTGAAGAGAACACACAAACCACACAGAGAAGGAGAAGGGCTGGCTGTGGGACACTGCAAGCCGGAGGTGACTCTGCTATTACTCATTTTGCTGACAGTATGGGTGACATGGGGAGCCGCTTCTGGTTTCCAGGGGGGCAGCAGAGAGGTTTGGTTTCTTTTCAGAGGCTCCATGAAGGGAGATGGTGGACAGGCAGGAGTTCCATCGGCAATGGCTTCAGTACTAGAACACATGGTGTAGAGGAACCCGGAGGGCAGAGGCAGAATTCTGTGTACATATCATCTGCCAGGTGTTTTTCCTTGATGTTCTTCCCATACTCTATCTTTTACATTCCTTCTGTTTCTCAAGTCATTTTGGAAAAGTCCCTAAGAGCTGGATGCAGTGGCGACACCGGTAGCCTCAGCCACTCTGGAAGCCAGGAGCTAAAGGCTGGCCTGGGCGAATAGCAAGGTCTCATCTCTGAAACAAAAATGTCTTCATTCCTTGGAGCCATACAATGTACTGTCAGGAAACACAGCCAAGGTAACTTTCAGTATGTATACAGAATCTCTGCCTGTGTGTGTTCTCTCCATCTGCTCCAGCCTGGCCTTGTTCAAACGCCGTCTAGCCATCCCGGAAGCAGGCCCTACTTAGACTCACTAGAACACAAAACTCCTCATGGTCCCTGCTTTCCATTTGTCGTTGGTGCCCAGGTTCATTTCTCTGCTGACTAGCCATCTCTCCACACGCTGAAAACTCGTTGTCCTGATGGGAGTCAGTCCTTTTTTGCTCAGTCACAAACCCAGTTCACTCACCCGCCAGTTGGCTCACTTTGGTCGGTGTTACTGCCTTCATCACTACTAAAACTTCACCAAGACACAGAACCTCTAAAACACCGCTAGTGCAGACAGAAAGTGTGGATATCCTTTATGTGGGTGCTCCTCACAAGCCCAGAACATCGCGGTCTGTAAGGTCACAGTGCATTTGGAACCTAAAAGGTTTTGTGTGAAGAAGGAAAAAAAAAAAACAAGAACCTTGGAGTAAAAGCTATTCCTCATTCCTCGTGACCTCGCACTTGCAGATCCCAGCATCTTACAAAGGGAGCGCTTCCTACAGTTGATGTGATAAATAACAATAAAAGACCACGCAGCTTACAGAAGCACAGGGCCGCAGCACTCAATTCAGGAATCCAGGGAGTTGAAAATGAGCTCGTAAGTTCAGAGCCTCGAGATCTTGGATCTGAATTTTCCGCCGTTTGTCGAAAGCGGTTTTTTTTGTTTTGTTTTGTTTTTTGTTTTGTTTTGTTTTGTTTTGACCCATCTCATAGAATAAATTAGAGTGTGGACCCTGCTGGAGGGCCGGGTTCTGAAGGGTTTGTCGCCCGCCCGGCCCGCGTCCGGCCTCCCAAAGTGGCTGGGATGAGCAGAGCGGCCCGGAGCACTCTGCACGGCGCCCGCCGGAGTAAACAGATGGGGCTCCCAGTGCCCCGAGGCAAACAGACCGGCTCGGCTGGACCCGCGCGGCCAGCATTCCAGAGGCCCGCTTCCCCCTGCACAAAGCGCTGCTTCCCCGACTTCAAACCTTCCGCTCCTTGATCTCCAGCACCGTGAAGGAATCGGAGGGAAGAAGCGGGGTCCCTCGGGGAGAACCACGTTTCTGGCCTGCTCCGCTGTGCAGATAAAAGCCAGCACCTGAACCGGCTAGCCTGCTCAGGTTCCCACAGCCTTCCCCGTGGGGCTGTGCAAGGGGAAAGATGGAGAGCCCCTTCAGGGAGGGAGGGAGTCCTCAAATTACCCCGCTGTGGAGAACACTGAACCCCTGAACAGTTCTTGCACCAGCTTCACCTGATACTGTCAAAGAGAAAGTTCCATTAAGATGTTCTCTCTTCTGTTTGATATTCGAGCGAGCGGTGCTCACTCTGCCTACAACATAATCTCAGGTCTGAAAAAAGAGTTTCGAATTTAAGAACCCGACTAAACGTACAAAATTGCTTCCTTCGGCGCTTTCATCATAGCAACAAATAAATAGAAGGCAGCATCCATCAGAAGCGCCCCTTGAGAACACTGTGTCGCCCGCCAGCAGGGAATTCTGTGCGCACGTGGAAGGTGCCCATGGCAGAGTAAAACTCCAATGGGAGCTACCGAGCAGCATCGCGGAGATCTAACAGAAAGCTGTTAAAAGAGATGTGTGTTTGTCTTATTTTCAGAGAAATCTCTGAAAGGTTATCTACAAGCTACCCTGAGGGGATTGTAGGAGAGTTTATTTCCTTCTTTATACACTCCTGTGGAAAATATAATCTTGCAACAGGCATCTCATATTTACACAAACAAAAACCCATGTTCAGAGGTGTGTGTGTGTGTGTGTGTGTGTGTGTGTGTGTGTGTGTGTGTTCCCCAAGCTTGGGGCATAAAGAATCCCAATGTGACAAGTAATGGATAACAATAATTAATTTTTTTTATTAATTATATCTATAAAACAGACTACAGTGGGTCTCTTGTCACTTCGTAAGAGGTTCATGATCCTGAAATTAGAAAATCAAAGTCATTTACAGGAAATCGGCCTCTATACTTCTGAGTAAAAAAAACAGCCACCATCTATTGTTCAAGCTAGAGAAAGTGAGAGCGAGCCAACAGCATGGGATGTAAAGTGAGTCTAGGTGAGAACTGTGAGAGGTAGGAGAGCCCCTCTCCCTAGCCTGGCCTCTCCACAGCCCCAGCCTGTCCACAGCCCAGCCTGTCCACAACCCCAGCCTGTCCACAGCCCCAGCCTGTCCACAGCCCCAGCCTGTCCACAGCCCCAGCCTGTCCACAACCCCAGCCTGTCCACAGCCCCAGCCTGTCCACAGCCCCAGCCTGTCCACAGCCCCAGCCTGTCCACAACCCCAGCCTGTCCACGGCCCCAGCCTGTCCACAACCCCAGCCTGTCCACAGCCCAGCCTGTCCACAACCCCAGCCTGTCCACAACCCCAGCCTGTCCACAACCCCAGCCTGTCCACAGCCCAGCCTGTCCACAACCCCAGCCTGTCCACAGCCCCAGCCTGTCCACAACCCCAGCCTGTCCACAACCCCAGCCTGTCCACAGCCCCAGCCTGTCCACAGCCCAGCCTGTCCACAACCCCAGCCTGTCCACAGCCCAGCCTGTCCACAGCCCAGCCTCACCACAACCCCAGTCTGTCCACGGCCCCAGCCTGTCCACAACCCCAGCCTGTCCACAGCCCCAGCCTGTCCACAACCCCAGCCTGTCCACAGCCCAGCCTGTCCACAGCCCAGCCTGTCCACAGCCCAGCCTGTCCACAGCCCAGCCTCACCAAGGCCCAGCCTGTCCACAACCCCAGTCTGTCCACAACCCCAGCCTGTCCACAACCCCAGCCTGTACACAGCCCAGCCTCACCACAGCCCAGCCTGTCCACAGCCCCAGCCTGTCCACAGCCCCAGCCTGTCCACAGCCCCAGCCTGTCCACAGCCCAGCCTGTCCACAACCCCAGCCTGTCCACAGCCCCAGCCTGTCCACAGCCCAGCCTGTCCACAACCCCAGCCTGTCCACAGCCCCAGCCTGTCCACAACCCAGCCTGTCCACAACCCCAGCCTGTCCACAGCCCCAGCCTGTCCACAGCCCCAGCCTGTCCACAGCCCAGCCTGTCCACAACCCCAGCCTGTCCACAGCCCAGCCTCACCACAGCCCAGCCTGTCCACAACCCCAGCCTGTCCACAGCCCCAGCCTGTCCACAGCCCAGCCTCACCACAACCCCAGCCTGTCCACGGCCCCAGCCTGTCCACAGCCCAGCCTCACCACAACCCCAGCCTGTCCACGGCCCCAGCCTGTCCACAGCCCAGCCTGTCCACAACCCCAGCCTGTCCACAGCCCAGCCTGTCCACAACCCCAGCCTGTCCACAGCCCAGCCTCACCACAGCCCAGCCTGTCCACAACCCCAGCCTGTCCACAGCCCAGCCTCACCACAGCCCAGCCTGTCCACAACCCCAGCCTGTCCACAACCCCAGCCTGTCCACAGCCCAGCCTGTCCACAACCCCAGCCTGTCCACAGCCCAGCCTGTCCACAACCCCAGCCTGTCCACAACCCCAGCCTGTCCACAACCCCAGCCTGTCCACAACCCCAGCCTGTCCACAGCCCAGCCTGTCCACAACCCCAGCCTGTCCACAACCCCAGCCTGTCCACAGCCCAGCCTGTCCACAACCCCAGCCTGTCCACAGCCCAGCCTGTCCACAGCCCAGCCTCACCACAGCCCAGCCTGTCCACAGCCCCAGCCTGTCCACAGCCCAGCCTGTCCACAACCCCAGCCTGTCCACAACCCCAGCCTGTCCACAGCCCAGCCTCACCACGGCCCTCTACCCTCTCTCCTCAATTCTGGCCTTGATACCTAACCTTTTTCTTATTTGATCTTTGTGATGGAGCAGCCAGAAGGAAGAGAGAAAAAGAAGTAGAAAGGAGGGGAGGAAGGGAGGGAGGGAGGGAGGGGAGGGAGATGTACAATTACAGGCTGTATGGACCCTCTGAGATCACCTGAAAATCAGAGACTCCATGCCGCACACTGCTACAGCGCCACACCTGACTTTTCAAACACAGCCTTCAAGAAAAGCAACTTTAGTAAGGAAAATAAAACATTCTTTTGTCCTAACAGAAGTCACTTGAGAGCTCTGACCGGCCACTCTGCTGAGAAAGGACCAAAGCACTCCAGTCAGCCCATTTTTTGTTCTGGTGCACTTGCTCGCTCTCTGGAGAGGATAAATTTAAATGAATATTTCTCTGCTGCCATCTTGTGGATTGCACAGGAAATGCAGTCAAAGCCCGGGAGAAGTCAAATGTCAAGATCTTGCCTGTAAAACGACATCAGAAAAAGTCTTCTTAGTTATTTAAAGTCGTTTATTTGACAGAACAAAGCATAAATTAATGTATGTAGCATACTATCTATAACATATAAACATCCTCCTCAAAAACAAGGTCTAGGCCTGCCAATGAGACAAGCCTGATGGCCTGAAATGGCAGGAGATGGACCTCCCATGCATTCACACACACACACACACACACACACACACACACACACACACACACACGCACGCACGCGCACACACACACAGGAGCACACATGCACGCACACACATGCACACCCGTGTACACACACACACACACACACACACACACACACACACACACGAAGTAAAGAATACATGTTCTGGAGAACTAAAGATGTCCTACTTATCTCTTTGCTTCCCTTTCACAGTAAATCTGGACACCACAGAGTTTTTCCACTTGAGAGAAATTTAGCCGACTCTTCATGGGAAGCTTCGAGTTTGTTCTTCAGAATCCCATGAGTGAGAGCTAAGGTTCAGGGTCCACACAGCGCCACATGTCCATACCTCCCATTCCTCAGGCACACTGGCAAGTAAGCTGGAAGAGTGGGACCCTGCTGTCTGCTCCACATGGACACATCTTTGCCTCTGTTTGTAATTCAGATAGTTCAATAGAGGAAGAAGGGTCTGCTGAGGTCATCCTGCTCCCTGAGACTACTTCTCTGTTAGGCTCCAAATGATAGATACATAGAACAATAGCCAGACCGAGAGAGATCTGGGTCATCACGTATGAGAAAGGCAAAGGAGACACCAAGTTAAATTAAAGTTTCAGATAAACAACAGTTGAACACGTTTATATGAAAAATGTCCTTATTATTTACCCGAAATTTGAATTTCTAATGAATGTCTTATACTTTATCTGAAACCCTAATCTTTCCTTCTCAATTGTGCTACAATTGAAGAAAATTGCTATCTCATCCAGAGGAAAATAAACAAATTGGTTATTCCTTTTAACATAAACCTATTATGCTTTAATAACTGAGATAAAATAGAACAAGAATACTTGAGTAATAGACTTTCCATGTATTATGAAAAGAAGTAAGGGAGGCCTTGGTAAGGCTATAATTGAAGGTCAGATCGAACCATTCAGTTTAGCTGAGCATCTCCATAGACAACACCACACTAGACTCGAGCAGAAAGAACAAGATGGAACCCTGGGCCACAGGAGATCACGGTTTAACAGAACAAAGAAGCAGAGAGAAGCTCACGCGTGCCGTATAAACAAACGTAGGAAAGAGGGTGTGGAGCCTCTTCTCTGTTCCCCACCCTTCATACAGTCTGCAAGCACTAGCTATCGGATGAAAAGAATTAAACAACATATTATTCAGCTTTCTCTCTACAGTAAAGACCCAAGACAATTCCCTTATAAAGAAAAAAGGGTTGCTTTAGCTCTGGTTCTGGAGGTTCCCAACCAAGATCAAGTTGCCCAAAGCAATGGCAGTACATCCCGTTGGGAGCACTTGGTAAAGCAAACTGTTTATCCCACCAGCTGGGAAGCAAGGGAAGAAAGGATTAGAAGAAACCACTTTCCCGTAGCACCTCCCCAGGGCCACCCACCCACCACCACTCCACCCCTGGGGATCACACCTTTAATATATAACCTTTGAGAGATCTTTTTGTATTAGTAGTGGGACTGCTGGGAATTGAACCCAGGACATTACACATGCTAAGTACACGATTTACTGCTGATCTCCACCCCAGCCCATGTATTGGTTCTTGGTAAACATCAAAAACCTATATCCGTTGCCTGCAAAATAGTAAGTTGTCAAAACTGAGAGCAACCAGAGAGAGCTTGTCCAAGCATTCTTGCTTTATGAAATAGAGGTCACAGCCCCAGAGCCAGTGGCCAGCTCCTGGTTTACACTCCATCTAGAGTTTCTCCTGCATCCTGCCTCCCTAAGTGAGGGCTGGCCATGAAAACGGACTCATCAATAGCCTGGTTTACAAATGATGAATAAATTCCTGCACCTGTGGACCCACTATTAAAGCAGCGAGAATGTTTAAGACGAGAGACGACTGCCTCGGTTGTAACACAGAGCAAAGTACACAAGAACTTAGATAAACACACTGAAAATTATTAACTTGGCAGGCGATGCTTCCAGCTTGTCAGCAAGTAAAACCCACTCATTCCACCCTTTGTCCTCATACAGCTGGTTCAAAGGCTAGTTAGTTTCTGGACTTAGTAACAAATTGATTGGGGAAGGTCACATGGTCTTGAGCAGTAGTTCACAGAAGCAAAGAGCGAGGAATCCGAAACGCCAAGGCATGTCGAAGCCCTTCTTTTCTCTGCTTGTCACTGTTAGGAACTAAGCAGGGGGTGGGAAAGAGGAAGAGCAGAGATGGAGGCCAGCCTGTCAGAAGAAAAGGCCAGTGACATTGAAGCAGCAGAATGAACCCAAGTCGTCATTTTCTTCTGGTCTCTCCCTTCCCTAGACTCTCAGGAGCGCTTAGTGTCGCGGTGGGAGAGTCTTGGCTCCCAGTTCCCACTAACAGCTCATGCTCCTGTGTGTGCAGGAATAAGCTGGCCTCTTCCAACAGGAAAGCCGCCGGACACTTCCTGTGAAATGTGGATCAGTAGGAGTCTCTGGCTTCCTCAGTCCTCCAGGATCGTGTAGGACACTTTCCATCATTGCTTCTCACTATTACATTCATCTCCCTGCCCTGCCCCGTCTACAAGAGGATACGAGGGATTTATAAAAAGACCACTCATGTTGAACCTACTGGCTGGGCCCAGCGTACTACCTTCCATTCCAGTAAAATGTGCAGCAAACAGGCACCAAAACACAAGTGTGCAGAAAGCTAAATTCTCACATTCTCCACACGGTGAGTGACTGTAGTTCATTGTTTATTTTATCCGGAACTACAGGGGTTGCTTGCTGCCATGCCACATCTCTGTAATCCCAGCACTAAGAAAGCTGAGACACGAGGATTGTGACAATACATTTTTCTGAAAATTCGTCTCACCTTCAAAGAGAAACTTTTGCTAGACTGTGAAACCAAGTTAATAACACACCTTGAGATCATTTAAGACTATGTACTCAATCTGCTGTCCTACTGTGCACTCCAGCCTGCTTAATTTTAACCTGCCTTTGAGAAAACAACATAGCTAACCTTACTACTCCTTGAATTCCCCATGCAGTCACCCTTTACCTATCCTAATTGCATAGCTTTAATGTTAACCTATATCCCTGCCCTGCCCCACAATAGTGTGTGTGTGTGTGTGTGTGTGTGTGTGTGTGTGTGTGTGTGTGCTCTCTCGTGCGTGCGCGCAAACACTGTGGTAAAGATTTGCTGAATGCTGCCACCAGGTTGAAAACGACCTTAAAGAAAACAAATATACCATAAATATTGGAAGCAAGTGTATCCACATGTTGATACATGATGATGATATGGTTGATGCCATATTTGCAGTTTTGGGTGCTATTCTGAGTCAGTTGGTGTCAGTGAAGTAACTTCTTCCCTCGTGAAACTTCATTAAAGAGTTTGTAAAAGGTCTCCTCCATTCCTTTGCCTTGCCATGTTTTCTGAGCTGTTCAATAAATACAGAACAAAACCCTTTGTTAGGGACAGGCACAGATCAGACAAGCACACAGAGGCAGAGATGATGTCACAATACACAGATCAGACAAGTACAACTAACATTAAATACACACTGTAGACTACAAACAGGCCAGTGGCCACAAACCACAGACAGACGGACGGACAGCAGACACAGGAAGAGAAGTGGAGAACTCAAACTTGGGCTTGCTCCTGGCCAAACTATGCTAAGAGGAAGTTTCTGTTTTCATTCCTTAATTTGACATTGGTGCATTTTAGTGCAGCCTCTGAGGTTTCTTTAATGTATTAACCAATGCAGAGGATGATTCAAAGTCACTCACAGTGAACACACACACACACACACACACACACCAGCTAAATGAGAAGGAAGCATTCAAATGAACCCAATACAAAGAAATAGCAGATGTTTGATGAGGTGAAATCACCACTAATCTTGACTTAATCATAGTTTTGACCTACACATTACATATTACATACACAGTCTGGATGATCATACTACACCCCAAAAACATGTACCGTTATGCGTCAATAAAAATGTCCTCTCCCTGTTCCCCCATCAGATCACTTGTACCCTGTTATTTTCTTTAGAGAGGAGGAAGGATTAATAGAGAAGGTGAGCGGAGGGTGAAGGGGAATAGAACGAAATAAGTGATCTGATAGGGGAAATGGGAGGGCGGGGGCTCCTTAGGTAGGGGAGAGAGGTAAATACAGAAGAAGGAGGGAGATGGGTAAAATAACAATAAGGATGTCTGAAAAGGCCATAAGGAATCATACTATTAACTGTTTACCTAACAAATAACTTTTAATCTATGTAATTTCATATAAAATACACATATATAGTTTTAATGAACTTATCTCATCTGGACTAAGATGAGAAAATGCCCCCTCCAAGAGTCAAATACCACCTAAAAGTAAGAAAAGTACCAGATAGGAGAGGCCCTCTTTTGAGCTGTTGGGCAGGGCTGTCCACGAGACTCCCAGAACATCCAGCCTGTACCCCAAACCCCACTATAGCCAAACATCGCCTCCCTCTCCTCATTCAACTATAAAATTCCACGAAATATGTACCCAGGCTCAATACCCGCATTCTGTCCAAAGCCTCGGGGGACTTACGCCTCTCGTCTCTGATCTCTAACAAAGGAATGGGCTGTTGTCCCCTTGACTACCCCCTAGAGGTGGGAGGTGAGTCCGTATTGCTGAAGACATCATGTACTTCAGAAAGAGGTACAGAGACCCCTGAGCCGGAAGTGACCTCAATGTCTCCTCCCTGAGAACTAGCTTTCATGGTACCCAGCTATGGAGCCTATGAACCACAACAATGACCAATATGGCATGATAACCCTAAGAATGCAGTAGTGGCATGCATTCCTTGGCAGTAACCAACAGCTCTCTAATTGGATTTAAGATCTACTCAAGTGGGAAACTATGCCTGGTACTAGAAACCTAGTTAACTACCTATGCTAGTGAAGTCGTGGTTATTGGAGGAAAATCTACAACCACCAATTTACACTAAACCAGCATAATCCCTAACAACAACCTATCAACATTTGTCCTTATACCCGCAGATAAGTGTAGTCTTCGCCTTTCACCAAGAAAACTTCACCTTTCACCAAAACCGCACCAATCAAAATACAGAATTCCCAATGCCAGTGGATACACCTACAAAACACTCCTTCACCTAAAGCTCAGAGAACATTGTGGAAAGGGGATAGAAAGGTGGTAAGAGCCAGAGTCAAGATCAGTGAGTTTGCTGTGAGATTGTGTCTCCTAGTAATCTCAGAAGCTACACCCATAAATTCTCACCAACCTAACTGCTCAAACACGAGCTGAACAAGGACAACACCAGTGGACAAGCCAAAGTGGAAGGGGAAAAACCCACGAGGTCTCTGCTGTGGGATGTTCTGTATGTCCTGTGGGAGCCCTTCTTGGGTTCCTTGTGGCGTTACCCAGCAGGTCCGTATAGAGGATGATTAGGACCATGGGCCTGAGTGCAGGTGTTTGAGATGGTCTGCACTTGGCTGTGCTGGGGGATGGTCTGTATGTCAAGTTGTTCTGATTGGTTAATAAATAAAACCTGATCGGCCGTGGCTAGGCAGGAAAGATAGGCGGGTCTAGCAGAGAGGAGAAATAAAAAGGGACAGGAAGGCAGAGGGAGACGCTGCAGCCGCCGCCATGACCAGAGATGCTGCAGCCGCCGCCATGACCAGAGGCACTGCAGCTGCCGCCATGACAAGAAGCATGTGAAGTCGCCGGTAAGCCACCAGCCACGTGGCGAGGCATAGATAAAAAGAAATGGTTAATTTAAGGTAAAGGAACAGTTAGCAAGAAGCCTGCCACGGCCATACAGTTTGAAAGCAATATAAGTGTCTGTGTTTGCTTGGTTGGGTTTGAGCGGCTGTGGGACTGGCGGGTGGCAGAGATTTGTCCTGAATGTGGGCAAGGCAGAAAAAACTCAAGCTACAGGTCTCAAGCCTATACAAAGATCTACAGGTGAATGAGGAAAGCTGGGAACAGAAGAGGTGGCCTTCCCCAGGAACAGCACACCAATTGGCTGTCCAGTGCCAGTCAATCCTGAATACAGACATACAAATAACATTATATGGACTGAACACGTTGTATTTAGGAATATATTTGCATATACATATTGTAATGATATGAAAGAAAATGGTCCCCAAAGGGAGAGGCACTATTAAGAGGTGTGGCCTTGTTGGGGGACATGTGTCGCTGTGGGAGCAGGCTTTGAGGTCTTTTTCTCAAGCTTCACTCAATGTGACAGTTAGTCGACTTCCTGTTGCCTGCAAGATGTAGCACTGTGAGCTCCTGCACCACGTCTGCCTGCTTGCTGCCATGCTTCATGAACATGATGGACTGAACCTCTGAAACTGCAAGTGAGCCACCCTCAAATGTTTCCTTTGTAAGAGTTGCCGTGATCAGTGTCTCTTTGCAGCCATAGTAAACCCCACTAAGACAGAAGCTGCTACCAGGGACTGAGTATTGCCGTGATAGGCCTAACTATGGTTTTGGTTGGAGGAATTTGGGCTTTGGCACTTTGAGTTATGAAAGCAGTGGAATGCTTTAAGCACTGCTTAAAGGGCCATTCTTGTAGTAGCATGGAAGACGGGGGTGGTAAGAGTTATTTGAACTGTCCGAGGCTCACTTAAGAGGTTTCAAAGAAGAATTTTAGTATGTTACCTAGAGATCATTCTTGTGATATTTTGGTGAAGGAAGTGACTGCATTTTGTCCTTCTCCGAAGAGCCTGCCTGAGACTAAAGAATGGATTAATTCCATTAGCAGAGGAAATCTCAGAACAACCTAGCATAGACTCTGTCATGTGGATATTAGTGGTAATTCTAATAAAGACTAATTAAATTCTAATAAAGACATATAATGAAAAGGAGCAAGCTGAGCAAGGAAAAGTATTTGAGAAAAAGAGCACCAGAAATCAGAAGGGAGCTAAGTTCTTTGTTCAAGAACTCTATTAGAAGCTGTGGTCTTGTTGGAGGAAGTGTGTCACTGTGGGGGCGGGCTTTAAAGTCTCTTTCTCAAGCTTCACGCAGTGTGACAGTCAGTCAACTTCCTGTTTCCTCTGAGTCAAGATGTAGGGCTCTCAGCTCTAGCACCATATCTACCTGCACACAACCATGCTCCTTCATGATCATAATGGACTGAACCTCTAAAACTGTAAATGAGCCACCCTCAATTAAATGTTTTCTTTCTAAGAATTGCCATGGTCATGGTGTCTCTTTGCAGCAACAGAAACCCTAACTACGACACACATATGCATGCAATAACAATTATAAAAGGCAATGAGTCTGAAGGAGAGTAGGAGGGGTATATGAGAGGATTTGGAGGGGGGAAGGGAGAAATGTCATTGTGATATCAAAAAGTAAACATAAATAAAATATTCCTATTTTAATCTTTTTAAGTAATTTTTTAGAATTACTTATTTTTGTGTATGAGTGTTTTGCTTGCATGTATGTAGTGTACCACAAGTGTGCCTGATGCCCACAGAGGTCAGAAGAGGGTAATCGGTAACCAGGAACTGGAGTTACAGACAGTTGTGAGCTGCCATGTAGGTTCTGGGAACTGAACCTGGGTTCTCTGTGAGAAAAAGTGCTCTTTTCTCACCACAGCTGAGCCACATCTCCAGCCCCAAATAAAATGTTCTAAAATCAAAAATGCTTTTATTTTTTAAATGACCCATATTTGCCTATCTTTTGCCCCCTACACATTTGAAATTCTATTCATACAAGAAATACTTATGGTTTCCACCGGGGACTCCTGCCCTGTCACTATTGGTACCCTGCTACCCTCAGCCCTCCTCACTCAGCTGCAGCTGAATCCACTAACAACACGGGCCTGAATCTCTGGTCAGGCAGCCTTTTGCCTATAAAGAAACCATAGCTGCAGCCAAATTGGACAGTTTTCCAGTTTCGCCCATGACCATAGGAATTCCCTTAGGAATGAGGCCATCAGAGTCAGAAAGGTGCTGAAACTCTTGATGGAGTCCGGAGAGAGGCCTCACACATGCAAGAACTTCAGCTTGTTCAGCCTAAGGCTACTGCTGTCTTTTAATGGAGCTGAGGTAAGATAAAGAAACCAGATCCTCATAACAGTGTGGAGGCTCAAAGCAGGGTGTGTATGAAGGAAGTCCTTTGACAATACTTTTTATCTTATGAGCAAAAAGGGCCTTCTTTCCTTACTCAGTATAAATTCAATTTTCCATCACATGTAATCAAATGAACTCGACATAATTAGTATACCTAGGCACGCCTGAGACAATTGATGAGGCAGATTGCTCTAAAAGGGAAAGAGTGTAGGATATCCCTAAAGATCAAAAGTATGCTTTTCACAGATGACATGAAAGGAAAATTGAGAGCTAGAGAGAAAGCTCGATGTGAGAGCACCGGCTGCTCTTGCAAAGGATCCAGGTTCAATTCCCAGCACCCTCGTAGCAACTCACAACTGTCTGTAACTCCAGTTCCAGAGGATTTGACTCCCTTAGGCCTTGGGGGGCACCAGACATATACATGGTACACAGACATACATGTAGACAAAGTAATCATACACATAAAAATAAAATACTTTTTAAGGGAGGGGGAATGTCTCAGGAAATACATCATAAAGATGAAGTCATGGAAAATGAGGGGGACATCTAGACAAGGATCAGTCACAGAAGAGTTGTATTAGTTAAGTACAAGTTCTGGGGGTAAAAAGAGATAGTTACAGGGAAAAAAAAATGGGAGGTTTTTAGAGCTGAAAAAGATGTGTTCAGGATAAAAGGCCATGGAAGATGAATGTCTCAGAGATTGTATACCGAATGTGTACCTGTAAAACTGCAGAACTCCAAGGAAGAAGTGAGGATCCTGAAACACTTTCTAGATAAGAGATGGGTTTCCTATAAAAGAACAGGTTCTCAAAAGGCCTCTGAAGACTAGCAGGCAATGTCATGAAATTTTGCAGGATAAAATGGTGCACCATACAGAATGGAAGAGTGCTGGACATCTACCAGTGCAGTTATCTGCCAATAACAAGACCAGGAAGCTGGAAGAACCTGAAGCATAAGAAACATGCTGTAAGCTTTTCTCCAGTGACTGATGGAAGCAGATGCAGGGATCCACAGCCAAACACCAGGCAGAGCTCCAGGAGTCCAGTCAAAGAGAGAGAAGAAGAATTCTATGAGCAAGTTCACCAAGATCATGATGGGGAAACCTACAGAGACAACCAAACCAAACTAGTGGGAACTCATGGATGTTGGATCAATGGCTGTGGAGCCTGCATGGGACTGGGCTGATCTGCTTGGGGGCCCCCTGGCGGTAGGATCAGAACCCATCCCTGGTGCAGGAGCGGGCTTTTTAGAGACCACTACCTTGGGACACCTCGCACAGCCTTGAGGCAGGGGGAAGGGCTTGGACTTGCCTCTACTGGATGTGCCTCTCCATGGGAAGAAAGCCTTGCCTTCTTGTGGGAAGGAGTGAGGGTGGGTTGGGAGGGGAAGGCTTGGGGGTGGGAGGAGGGAAGAGGGGAACCTTTGGTTGGTGCGTAAAATAAATGGAAAAATTTTTTTGTTGTTGTTTTTTGTTTTTTTTTCTTTGTTTTTGTTTTACATACTCATTTTTTATTTAGATCTATCTATTATTGTTTCATTGCACATTGTTCTTTCTAAACATGGAGCTTTAGAATTAGTTCACATTAACATGTTTAAGTTTACCAGTAAAAGCTAAAATGTTTATAGGATAGCCCAGCTATTAAAAGGAAGTGAGGTAAACAATTCACATGAAACACAAAAAAGTGTATAAAAGTCAGAAGAAATTGAAATTACAAAACAATTTGATGAGAAACAATACCAGAACATCAGTATTAATATAAAACTATTCCTTACTAGAGAAATATTTATAATATGTTTAAATGGCATTTCATGTAAATTAAAGACAATAGATAGAAGGAAAACAAAGAGTAAAGATGTTTGATAAAGTCAACATTACTTCATTGTTCAAATCCATGTCCTTAAACCTTTCTATGTGTCAGTATTTGCAATAAATAATTTGAAGCCATGTTATTAGGTAGGTAACACTTACGATGTTACTTTATACTCTTAATTAGATATTTTGTCACTATCAGGGACACATTTCTGACTTTTAATGGCTATTTGCTTTTGTTCTAACATCAAATGGAAAATTTTTAACTAAAAAAAAGAAACATGCTGTATGTCTTTTGGTTTTTGTTTTTGTTTTCTCAATAAGAAAACTGAGAAAAGCTTTAGAAACTTAACAGAAATGTCACAGGCTGAATAGAAAGCATTCAAGGGACATAGGATAGGTAAGGCAGGAATACTTTTCCTTCTCTGGTGCTTTATTTCTATTGGCTTTGTTCAATAATGTTAGATGTTTATTTATATAAACAGTATGGTGAAGGACACCTGCAACATCAGCACTTGTAAGCTATGGCAAGATGATAATGAATTTGAGGCCAGACTGAGCCCCACAGCAAGCTCCAGGCCAGTCTGAGCTCCATAATTAAGATCCTTACTCAAGCTGAAGGGCCAGTCACAGTTAGGGGTCTGAGCCTGGTCCTCTGCATATAGGTCATGGTTGTGGAGCTTGGTGTTCTGAGGGACTTCTAGCAGTGGGACCAGGGGCTGTCTCTGACTCTTTTGTCTACTTGGGGGGGTCCTTTTCCTCCCAGTGGGGGTCTGTGCCTAGTCTTATTGCATCTGGTGCCGTGTTTGGTTAATGTCCATGGAGGCTGCCATTTTCTGAGGGGGAAAGGTCTGGGGCAGAGTAAAGGGTGGAGCCGGGAGGAACTGGAAGGAGTGGAGGGAAGGGAGGTTGTGGTTGGGATGCATTGTATGAGAGAGAAAAATTTTAAAAAAAGGATCTTGACTCAAAAAAACAAAAAATAAAAATAAGATAGATCGATAGATGGACAGATGGATGGATAGATAGCTGGATAGACAGGTAGAGAGACACATTTCCTAATTTAAATGATTAAATTCTAATTTAGAATCAACTTTTTAAAAAGCATATATGGTTACATTTTGCAATTATAGTTAGCAAACAGAACAAAATACAAATCATAAACCATATGATAAAATGGTGACAAAAAGGGATGCCGATGACAAGAATCAGAAGAGACATAAAAGAATAAAAGAAACAAGTTAATTTTAAGAAAAAAAATTATGTTACCACACCTAGTGGATACATTATCTACTGCTGTAAGAAAATACCCTATAACATACACACACACACACACACACACACACACACACACACACACACACAAAGCATTTTTTCTATTTTCTTTTTAAGGAGGCAGGTGTTTTGAGACAAAGTCTCATGTATCCCCAGGCTGGCTTCAAGCTTGTCTCCTACTTTCTGAGTGCTGAGATTATGCATGCCACTGTGCACACACATGCACATGCATTCACACACACACACACACACACACACACACACACACACACACACATCTCATCTAAACATTTCTTTTTTCATTGACTTTTTAAATTTTTTTTCATACAATATAGTTTGATCATAGTCTTTTCTCTCCCCCAACTCTTCTTGGCTGTTCCCCAGCTCCCTACCTAGCCAACCTCTTCCTCCCTCCCTCCCTCTCACCGTCTTTCTCTTTCTCTTTCTCTCTATCTGTCTCAAAAAAAAGAAAGAGAAAATCAAACAACCAAAAGGTACCAACATAACAAAAATCACACGCAAAGAAGAAGGAGGAGGAGGAGAGGAAGAAGAAGGAGGAGGAGGAGGAGGAGGAGGAGGAAGAGGAGGAACATGCAGTCCTTTTTGTGTTGGCCAACTACTCCTGGGCATGGGGCTTGTCCTAGAGTGTGGTTGATAAACCCAGTGTTAGTCTGTCTTAGGGTTTCTATTGCTGTGAAGACACACCATGACCATGGCAACTCTTACAAAGAAAAAAACATTTAATTAGGCCTGGCTTACAGTTCAGAGGTTTAGTCCATTATCATCATGGTGGAAAGCATGGCAGCATGCAGGATGACATGGTGCTGGAGAAGTAACTGAGAGTCCTACAACTTGAGCCGAATGCAGCAGAAGGAGACTGTATACTGAGGGAAGCTTGAGCACATATAAGACCTCAAAGTCTGCTCCCACAGTGACATACTTTCTCCAACAAGGCCACCCCTCCATAATGCCACTACCTATGGGCCAAACATTCAAACACGAGTCTATGGGGGCCATACCTATTCAAACCACTACACACTCCATTAAAGAAAAGTGATTTTCTCTCCCCATCATTTGCAAATAGCTTCTTGGTAAGAGATGGGACTTTGTACCCACCTCCCCTTCTCTGAACTGGGAGCTTGTCTGGTTTGAACTTGTACAGGTCTTGTGCCTACTATCAGTCTCTGTGAATTGATATGTGAAACAGTTCCATACCATCTAAACATTTCTTATCTCAAAGAATTTCTGTCAGTCAAAAATTCAGAAGCAAATTAGCTGAGTGTCTCTGACTCCGACTTTTGGGGTTTTTCAAGAGTTTGCTGTCAAGAAATCAGCTTCAAGCCTTGCTATGGCTGAGGGACTTCCTGAAAGTTGGCTCACTCACATGGCTGACATTTATTTCTGTCTACTAGCAAGAAGCCTTAGCTGTTTGCCACACAGACCTCCCCTCAAGCTTGTTCAAGTGTCTTCCAAGAGAAAGCTAGACAGAAACACACAACATCTTTTCTGACCTAACTTTAGTAATCAGAGACAATTTTGCAACATCTTGCTGGTTTTTCAGGGCAGTTCTAGGCAATGGGCAACACTCAGGGTGAGCAGTGAGGGGCAGGGTATAAGAGGAGGCTGTTCCTTGGGGGTTAATGGGAAAGAATTGGTGTTTAAGTACACTATTCAACCTTCTGGAAGTCACAACTTCCAATAGAATGGGATATTGCTGTGGCCTTGCATGGCTTTGGTTCTGGAACCCTGTCTAGGGATAGTGAGAGAAAGAAAGGGCCAACAATGAATAAAAAATAAAATAAAATAAAAACAGACAGACAGACAGAGAAGAAATGACAGACATGCACACAGAAAAGATGGGGTTGGGTGACCTGAGCTCTCTGATGAAGCCCAGCCCTTTAGAAGCTCAGCATGTTTATTAAATGCAGATGAACAGGGAGGTGAGTTCCGTGCTACACAGCTGAATCGAGGAGGCAGGGTTAGCTAATGGGTAGGAGCAGTCTCTGTAGGGGAACCGTCTTGAGGCCATAAATATCTGGGGGAGAAAGCTACAGTGGATGTTTTGTTCACACACTATCAGTATTGGAACTTGGATCAGAGGAAGACTTTGCTATGTCCCTAAGCCTCACCTGACAAGGAGGCTTTGTCAAAATTTCCCATGAGTCTAGGCTCTGGCCCTTAACATAGCTGGCTCATGTCAATCACACATGTCCACTGAGGAATTCATATACTCAGGGCTTCCTCCACTCCCTACAGGACATAACAGTGTGAGGAGTGAGATCTAGGAAGGAGGCATAAAGAAGAAGGAAGCCATCTTTCATAAAGGATACTGACCAGAATAATCTAAAACAGATTCCTCCAGAAGCAGGGAAGCAAAAATACTCTTTAGTGGGTGGTGGCCACATTGAGAACTAAAAATAGACCAGTCAAGTAGTGATGTAATTTTGGAGAGTGGTACTAAGGACAGAGAAGAATGCTTTTATTTCCTGTCAAAACTATATGACATCACTTATCTTTAAGCACATGTATGATTTTGATAATAACAACTGTCTGTAGAGTTTTGTCTTCAGAATGCAAGTATGCCTCTACACATTGAATATGCTGATTGTAACTCCAGAACATAATTCTGAACTTCAAAACACTCTTAATATGGAGCTGGGGTTCAGTGGAGAAAGTGATTGTTGCATAAACAAGAGGATTTGAGTTTGGGTCCCTAACACTCACATACAAAGCCAAGTATCTGTAACCTTTGTACAGGAAAAGCAGAGAGAAGTGAATCCCTGGAGCTCCCTGGCCATCCTGCCTACTCAATCAGTGAGTTCTACGTTCAGTGAGAGACCCTGACTCAAAAGTAAGGTAGAGATGGGGACTGGAGAAATGACTAAGTAGTTAAGAGGACCATCTACTCTTCCAGAGGACCTGTGTTCAATGCCCAGGACACACATGGCAGGTCACAACCATCCATATCTCTGGTTCCAGTGACCCAACCCCCTGTTCTGGCCTCTATGGGCACCAGACATACACATGATGCAGATATATATGCAAATAAAACATTCATAAACACAAAATAAAAGTTTTAGCCAGGTGGTAGTAGTGCATGCTCCCAGTTCTTAGGAGGCAGAGACAGGAGGATCTCTGAGTTCCAGGCCATCCTGATCTGTAGAGAGAGCTCCTGGACAGCCAGAGCTACACAGAGAAACCCTGTCTTGAAAAATATATATGGTGGAGAGTAATAGAGGAAGACACCTGTGCTGGCTACTTTTATGTCAACATGACACAAGCTAGAATTCTTGGAAAGGGGGGAACCTCAATTGAGAAGATGCCTCCATAAGATCCAGCTATAAGGCATTTCTCATTTAGTGATTGGTGGGGGAGGGCCCAGCCCATTGTGGCACCATTCTAGGCTGGTGGTCCTGGGTTCTAAAAGAAAACAAGCTGAGCAAGCAATGGGAAGCAAGCCAGAAAGCAGAACCCCTCCGTGGCCTCTGCATCAGCTCCAGCCTCCAGGTCACCACCCTGCATGAGTTCCTATCCTGACTTCCTTTGGTGATGAGCATTAATGTGGAAGTATAAGCCAAACAAACCCTTTCCTCCTCAACTTGCTTTTTGGTCATGGTGTTTCACTGCAGCAATAGAAACCCTAACTAAGGCAACTTGGTACCACGAATAGGGTATTGTTGTGATAGACCTGACCATGTCTTTGGTGGGAGTATTGTGGAATGACTTTGGAACTTTGGGATAGAAAAGCTGTCAAGTGTGGAGAGCTCAGTGGGGTGTTTTTGAGGAGCTTGGAAGATAAGAATGTTGAGGGCAGTACAGAAGATGAAAGAAGCCTGGCTTGTGAAGATTCAGAGGGAAATTTAAAGACTCTATCAGGGCCATTTTCTATTTTGAATTAAGGTTCTGTCATTCTGGTTAGCTGGAGCTGAAGAGTCAGTCACAATTAACAAGAGGACCAGCACCATTAAAGTGACACCTTTGTGTTACTGAGATAATTGATGCTGGTTAGCTGGAGCTAAGAAATTAGCAGTGATTAAGACGAGACCAGCGTTGTTGAGCTGAAATCTTCTGGGAAGTGTTTCCTGAGAACACAGAAAGGCTGTGCCCCAGAAGAGGCCAAGGTTGTACCTTGTATTGACAGCCAGACTTGGTAATGTGTAAGAGTCACCCAGGTTTTACAGGTTTTGAAGGTGTGAAGAGGACATGGAGAGCAGCTGAGGCTTGGCACTGTGAGAAGCCCGGAGAGGTCATTGGGGATGGTGCAGCCTCAGTAGCAGTGAAGATCCAGCACTGAAGGGCTCATGCAGAGAAGCTGAGGCTTGGCACCATGAAGAGAGCCCGTGAGAAGCTATTGGTGAAAGTGCAGCCCAGCAGAAGACCCCAGCATTTTGGAGATACCAGTACCATGCATGGGATGACCACCAAGAACAGCAGCAACAGTGGAATGGAGCCTGCCAGAGCCTAGAAGACAAGCTGAGTGTACTGAAGGGCAGAGCTGGAGAAGTAACCCAAGCCCTTTGGATGATCCCAGATCATGAGTGAATCCCAGCTAACTTGGGATTGAGTTTTTTTTTAATTTATTTTATTTTATTTTACAATTCCATTCAGTTCTACATATCAGCCACAGGTTCCCCTATTCTCCCCCCTCCCATCCCCTCCCCTTACTCCCAGCCCACCCCCCATTCCCACCTCCTCCAGGGCAAATCCTCCCCCAAGGACTGCGATCAACCTGGTAGACTCAGTCCAGGGAGGTCCAGTCCCTTCCTCCCAGACTGAGCCAAGTGTCCCTGCATAAGCTCCAGGTTTCAAACAGCCAGCTCATGCAATGAGCACAGGACTTGGTCCCACTGCCTAGTTGCCTCCCAAACTGATCAAGCCAATCAACTGTCTCACCTATTCAGAGGGCCTGATCCAGCTGGGGGCCCCTCAACCTTTGGTTCATAGTTCATGTGTTTCCATTCATTTGGCTTTTTTTTTCAATAATTGAGTAAAACCGAAATTTATTATAAGCCACAGTCGTCCTAGGGACCTCCAGGCTATATATACAGCCTCCATGGTTCTATGGGTTGTGGTCTAATTGTTCTTTATTTTATATCTAGAAGGATTGAGATATTTATACTGTTGGAGTTTGGTTTTGCTTAGTTCAAATTGTGACTGTGCCCTGATTCTTCCATCTTCAAGAAGGTATGTAATTTAATTTTTATTTTTACAGGAGCCCATCTCTGAAAGGTTTTGAACTTTTAAAAGAGATTTTGGATTTTTAGAGAGATTATATTTTGTTTTGTTTTGTTTTTTTCAAGACAGGGTTTCTCTGTGTAGCTTTGGAGCCTTTCCCAAAACTCATTCTATAGACCAGGCTGGCCTCGAACTCAGAGAGATCCACCTGCCTCTGCCTCCCAAGTGCTGGGATTAAAGGCGTGTGCCACCACTGCCTGGCTCAAGATTGGATATTTTAAAGAGACTGGAATTTAAACATATTTTAATTTGTAAAGACTGTGAGATTTTTAAAGTTATTTATGATCTTAATGAAGATCTTGGGGATAAATAAGAAAGGAAGAGTTGTGACTTAATAGTGATGTGTTTGTATACCAAATTGTACTGGTCAATTTTATCTCAACTTGACACACAAAGAGCTATCTGGGGGGAATCTCAGTTGAGCAAACGCCTCCATAAGATCCAGCTGTAAGGCATTTTCTCAGTTAGTGATTAATGGGGGAGGGCCATCCCTGGGCTGCTGGTCCTGGGTTCTATAAGAAAGCAAACTGAGCGAGCCAGTAAGCAGTATCCTCCATGGCCTCTGCATCAGCTCCTGCCTCCAAACTCCTGCCCTGATTGAGTGCCTGTCCTGACTTCCTTTGGTGATGAATAGTGATGTGAAAGTGTAAGCCAAATAAACCCTTTCTTCTCCAAAAAAAAAAAAGAAAGAAAGAAAGGAAGGAAGGATGGAAGAAAGGAAGAAAGGAAGGAAGGAAAGAAGGAAGCAAGCAGGCAAGTAGTCTAAGCAAGCCATGGGAAGCAAGCCAGTAAGCAGCACCCCTTCATGGGCTCTGCATCAGCTCTGGCCTCCAGGTCATACTGCCCTGCATGAATGAGTTCCTATCCTGACTTCCTTTGGTGATGAGCAGCAATGTGGAAGTGTAAGCCAAATACACCCTTTCCTCCCTAGCTTGCTTTTTGGTCACGGTGTTTCATTACAGCAACAGGAACTGAAACTAAGACAACACCCAAACCTGAACTCTGGCCTCAATATGTGTGTTCATCCTCTCTCTCTCTCTCTCTCTCTCTCTCTCTCTCTCTCTCTCTCTCTCTCTCTCTCTCTCACACACACACACACACACACACACACACACACACACACACACACACAAACTTTTAACATAGAACCAGGTATAGTGGCTCATTCTTGTAATCAAAATAGTTGGTGGTTGAGAATTAACCCCTTATATCATGGGTTCAAGGCCAGCCTTGCGTACATGGTCCTAAAAAACAACCAACAATAAAAACCTGACTAATGTAGGGCCTAGAGAGATGATAGCTCAGCATTTTAAATGGTGTAATGCTCTTGTCGTGGACCTGAGTGTTGTGACTTCAGCTTGGGGGCAAGGGTATCTGACATGTCTGATGTCTTTGGGAACTGGCATTCACACATACATATTTAAAAATAATAAAATGATTTTTAATTTAATTTTAAAAAACAAAAACTTACTAATATGATTTCACTGTTCCATAACTAAATGGTTGCCTGGCATCACTCACATGCTGAACACAGCTGTAGTAGTTTAAACAAATCTTTTAAACAGTAAATTTGTCTGGAGTTTTCTGTGTTCTGGCACATTGTGGCCCTTCCAAGGATTCATTTCAGAAGTTAAGAATTTGCTTACTAAACACAAATTCATAGCCATGTCATTTAAGACTTGTTCTTTTTCAAAATTCATGTTATTGTGAGGGGGTACTTTAAAAATCTATGCTTCATTAAGCTGGAAAATATAAAAGAAATGGATGGATTTCTAGATTCACCCAACCCACTAAAGTTAAACAGACCCTTAACAAATGAGATTGAAACAGTAATAAAAGGTCTTCCAACTATAAAAAGCCCAGACCCAGGTGGATTCAAAAGACTTTCAAAGATTTACAAGGAACACTTCCTAAACTGAGAAAGAAAGAAAGAAAGAAAGAAAGAGAGAGAGAGAGAGAGAGGGAGGGAGGGAGGGAGGGAGGGAGGGAGGGAGGGAGGAAGGAAGGAAGGAAGGAAGGAAGGAAGGAAGGAAGGAAGGAAGAAAAAGGAGAAGAAACTCTTCCAAACTCCTTCTACGAAACCAGTATTACTCTAATACCAAAACCACGGTAAAACACAGCCAAATAAGAAAACTACAGACCAACATCCCTGGTGAACATAGATTTGAAAATCCTCAATAGAATGCCTGCAAACCAAATACAGATCTACACATACATACACACACACACACACACACACACACACACACACACACACACACACACAAAGATCATTCACCCTGATCAAGTTAACTTTAATCCAGAGATACAGGGATGGTTCAACAAATGCAAACCAATGAGTGTAATAAACCATATAAACGGACTTAAAGATAAAAATCACATGATAATTTTAGTAGATGAAGAAAGAAACCTTTGACAAAATCCGACATGCCTTTATGAGAAACGTTCTAAAGAGAGTAGGACTAGCCGGAACATACCTCAACATAATAAAGGCCATATATGACACACTTGAAATAATCACATTAAAATCAGAACTGAAACAAGGCTGTCCACCATCTCCACTCCTTTTCAATAGCAAACTCCTTTTCTATGTAGAGCTTCAATGAAATTAAGAGACTTGGGATGACTGCTGTGGATATCACTCTATGTAAATAAAACACTGATGGCCAATGACCAGGCAGGAGGTAGGTGGGACAAGGAGAGAGGAGAATTCTGGGAAGCGGAAGGCTGGGAGAGACACTGCAGCCACCGCCAGGAGAAGAGCATGTAGAGACGCCGGTAAGCCACCAGCCACGTGGCAAGCTATAGATTTATAGAAATGGGTTAATTTAAGATAAAAGAGCAGTTAGCAAGAAGCCTGCCACGGCCATACAGTTTATAAGTGATATAAGCGTCTGAGTGATTATTTTATAAGTGGATTGTGGGACTGCGGGGCTTGGGGAACCTGGAGAGAAGCCCTCCAGCAACAAATGGCGCCCAACGGCTCGAGTTTCCACCTTAAACCTGAGAATATTTAATAACCAATTCTAAACAGAGCCAAAACCAGGTTCCTGCTTCTTGTCTCATACGGACAGCTAGATGCGGCAAAACGCAAGTTTGGACACTGGCGGGTTCCTGGCGGGTGCGTTTGACCGGCAGTATGGCGGAAATGAGGCATCTGCCAGCGGCAAATTAAGCTGTGTGGTAGATTTAGTCTTTACTAGTATTTAAAAAAAAAAAAAAAAAAAAAGAGGTTTCTGGGCTACACGCTGCTTTGATAAAAGCTTAGACCCACTATTTCTGAGACTTGATGACTCCCAGAGCTGGCGGAAAACGTACCACTGCCGTGTTGGGAAGCTGAAGTGGGCGGAGCCAGCAGCCACAGCGCCGTTTCAGGCTTACAATGGTACAGTTTAAAGCAATAGGCTCAAGGCTCAAGGTAATATAAAACATAAGCCACATAAAGATGGCTACCACACAGAGAATCTGGATTATGTTCTCTTTGATATTCATAACTAAAGAAAAACATTTGATTACAAAAGCTGTTGAGTTATGCCAAAATGTATATTTTAAAGGTACCTTGACTTCAAAATTTGGATATAAGGATATGTTACTTTGGAAAAGAGATTCTGCTTTTGTTTCCACAGAAAGCCAGAGGCTATGGACTTGTTCCAGATTAAGATACATCAGGTTTCACCAGCCAAGACCCCTGAAAGGACTCCGATGACACCATGGCCCAGATGATCCAACATCCAGACCGGTTTCAAGGCAACTGGTTCACACAATACAGCCTCACGGACTATCCCATAGGTCTAAAATTTTCTTTGTATCCCCATAAGATACAGCGCCCCCCTCCAGCAGGAAGTAGTAAGAGATGCTACGCCCAAATTCCCAAATATACCAAGCTGGCTTTAGAGGTGGAATTGGCTCACTCCCCCTCTAAACCCAGACATATTGCTTTAAAAAAAAATGGTTAAAAGATTCTTGTGTCCCAAATCAGAAGAGCCCTCTGATGTGGGACAGAGAAAAACCAATATTTTTATTTAAAACAGGTTGATTATAAATGTGATCTCTTTCTAAAAAAGAAAAGGGGATATAATATAGATATATAGGAGGATATGGAGATGATAAGATAAAAGGGTAGATTAATGAACCTACTTTTAAAGAACAACTTGTTTAAAATGTTTTACATTGGTATAGATTTTAGTTTATGTTTAAAATGTTTTACATTGGTAAAAATTTTAGTTTATTAATACAAACTTGAAGTTAATTTTGTTATACTGTATATATATATTTCTATTCTTGTTTGAGGTATTATGTTTAACTCATTTAAAATTGTAATGGATGATTAAAAATAGATTAATAATCAGTCATCTATGATAATCATATTTGTAGCCATGTTAGTTAAGTCTTCTAGGTATACATAGATATATTTCAGATAGATAGGTAATCTTCAAACACTTCATAGACCTAGAGAATATGGCATTTAAATAACTTAGAATTCTGTTGACGTGAGACACAATTGCTCCTGGCTGCACCAATTGATCCCGAGAGAATGTTGGGCTTCTAAGACATTTCCATTTGGAAGTTTGTCTTTTTGGCACAAAATGGCCTACTGGGCAAAGAACTGCCCTTGCCTTGACGGCTGACAGTACAAATGCAATGCTGTCCTTTCTGGACAAGCGGGACACAAGGAAAGCAACCACTGTACTCTGCCAAGACAGGGTAAGATGGTCTCTCAGAATTCCTGCTTCTAAAAATGGTCTGTCAGATATTCTAGGCCTGTAGCCAATTTGAATGCACCAACAATGCTGAGAAACATCAGGTGACTGTCCAGGCTGCCAGCTGTCTTGGTCTACTCTTGCAAGATTCCCGAAGTTGCTTGCATCCGTCTACCATTTCTCAGGTACCATTATGTTCCTTCTCAGGTCTTTGATGTGGTTGAAGGCTAGATAGTCGTAATTTCCTCAGTTATGATAAAAGATAAGTTAGCTATAAAACCTTAAACTCACAAATATAAGATAGATAGGACATCTTCTTTAATATTGTAACTATAATTCTTGCTCGGTAATTGTTTTGTTATATGTAATTTTACCATGTTAAAGTTAAAACCTTCCTTTTTAAAAAAAGAAGAAAGGGGAAGTGCTGTGGATATCACTCTATGTAAATAAAACACTGATGGCCAATGACCAGGCAGGAGGTAGGTGGGACAAGGAGAGAGGAGAATTCTGGGAAGCGGAAGGCTGGGAGAGACACTGCAGCCACCGCCAGGAGAAGAGCATGTAGAGACGCCGGTAAGCCACCAGCCACGTGGCAAGCTATAGATTTATAGAAATGGGTTAATTTAAGATAAAAGAGCAGTTAGCAAGAAGCCTGCCACGGCCATACAGTTTATAAGTGATATAAGCGTCTGAGTGATTATTTTATAAGTGGATTGTGGGACTGCGGGGCTTGGGGAACCTGGAGAGAAGCCCTCCAGCAACAGATGACACTGCTCCAAGGGCCATAGACCATCTAACAATAGTCCCAGAAGCAGACATGAGAAACCTCTTTTTTTAATGATGGTCAGGGAAGTCCAAGGGACTCCCAAAACAATACAGGCTGTTTCTGTTGCACTTGGTTGCCTCCCAGAGGTCAAAGTTAAGTCCCTACTGCTGAAGTTGCCATGTACTTTGAACATAGGACTCAGAAAATTCAAGCTGGATCTGCCTGAAAGCCTCCTCTGAGGACTAGCTCTCAGAATACCAGGTGCAGTGCGAGCTACCAAGGTGGGAGTCAGTGAAGAGTCCTACCTAGCTGTAAAGCTGTATGAGCCACAACAAAGACCATCGTGGCAAAATATTCCTAAAGGCATCTTGGCCTGTCTTGGCACCAGTCAACATCTCTAATTGGACTTCTGCTCAACAGAAAGAAATCATGCCAGGTACTAGAAACACAGCCAATTACCTGGGGCTAGTAGGTCATGGATCTTCAAGGAGAATCTACTGGTGCCACTTTATGAAATGAATATCATTCCTAGCTGCATTCTAAGTACTTTTCCTTGTACCCATGAGTAGACGTAACTTTAACCTCTCATTGAAGAAGCTATTCTTTGTAATCACACACACACACACACACACACACACACACCACAGCTGGTGACAAACACAGGGAGAAATGACTGAGGTGGTGCCCATCCCCAGTGGCCCAGTGGATATGTCTACAGCACAACTCCTGCGCCTAAGACTCAAGGAGCATTGCAAAGGTGGGGGTGGAGAGATGGTAAGCGCCAGAGTACGGAGATGTGCTATGAGATTGTATTTCCTGAAATAGATAAGGAAGCTACACTCAAGATACCTCAGCGATAGGGCTCCCTAAACAAGACCTGACCAGTGACAACACCAACACACATGCTAATACAGAGGGGGAAATCTCGAGGGACCCCACCCCTAAACAAGGAACTACAGCATCCTAAGGACTGTGGAGAGAGGGAGAATTAGTCTTCCCCAGAGATGAGCCCCCACACACACACAGTTAGTTATACCAAGCAGTCAGCCCTGAAATCATGTACACACAAATAACACTAAATGAACTCAGTAGATTGTGTTTATATTTATGCATTTATATGTGTGGGGGACAATAATAGAAAAAGGGCCAAGAATTTGAGAGAGAGTAAGAGGAGACACAGGAAGGGTTGGAGAGAGAGAAACGGGGAAGGGGATATGATTTAATTCTATTTTAATAAAAAATTAAAAATTATTAAAAGAAAAATGATTGCTCTCATTAATATCTCACAAAATACTCTTTAAAATGAAAGCTTTTAGGAAAAAATTAAGTTCTTTAATTTGTAATGTTCAAAGACACTGGCCATTTCAGAACTCTAAAGAAACAAAAAAAAAAAAAAAAGCAACTAATTTATTGCAGAAAATCAGTAAAAATACAGCCTCCAACTGGCATGTCCTTCCCAAGTGTGCTTTTTGGAGTGTAACTAAAGTTTGAGGTGACTTTGAGTGGGAGTCAAATGGTAGTGTAAGAGAACACCCGTTCTTGTCCCAGAGAGAAGTGCCCACAATGATGTGGGAAGCAGATAGCAGCTCAACAAGAAAACCTGACCGCTGGGATACCTGACAATCAAAGAGCTGCCTGCAAAGAGTGAGTCCTGCTCTTTCCTGAAGGGAGACAGAGAAGTATGATCTGGGAGAGAGGGAAGGTGGGGCGGGGAGGGGTAGAAGAAGGGAAAAGTACAGTTAGGATAGAATGTATGAGAGAACAGTAAATTTAAAAAAAAATTTAATTGTCAAAATAGAATCCGATGACTACCAATCCTTTCAGCTCTGAATTTTTTTACAAATAGGATGTTTCACACTGAGTATGTGTTGGGCCTAAAATGTATGCAGAGAAACTAGACACTTGGGAAACATATCTGACACAGTATTTGACCCATCATGGATGGCTGTGATGAGTAACAAAATGAGTTAACTTAGCAAGTCTTTTAGGGCTCTAGGCTCAATCTGGCCTTAGGTCCCAAACACAGTTACCTATGTAGGGACTGGCTGCTTTCAGTGACGTGTGAATCTGTCACATTTCCTTTGTTCCATGAGCATCATCCACAAGCTACACAAAAATTAATTAGTAAAGCAGATCATCACTGCAATTGCAAGACACAGAGTCTGGAATCTGGAAGGTAGTGTCTGCCTTAACACTGGCTAGGTCAGCAACACAGAAGAGAATGTTTGATCAAAGCTGCAACTCTCCTCACCCAGCCAAGAGAAATGTCCTGCAAGACATAACAATGCAGAGCACCCCACCCCACAAGTAATGTTCCAACCACAGATATGAGGAGAGGGACTGAGACAGCCACAGGAACAAGAGCAATTGATTCTGGATCTTGGCAAATTATACAGACAACTCTCAGTGGTAGACATTGAAAGGGGCTTTAAAAATCCCATGTTACTCCCAACTAAAAGACATTTGTGGCAGACACAAAGCATGCAGTGGCCAGTGGTTTCTGGGGTCCTTGATTGCCTCATTGTTCTCTGGACAAAATTTTTTTTAAAAAAAGAAAACTTGGCTGGAGATAGCTCAGAGCAATGGTTAAGAGCACTGTCTGCTCTCGCACAGGATCAAGGTTTGGTTCTCAGCACCCATATGGCAGCTCACAACTGTTAGTAACTCTAGTTCCAAGGGATCTGATACCCTCTTCTGGGCTTCCATAGGCACCGAGCATACATAAAAACATGCAGATGAAACATAAAATAAATATAAAGAAGAAGCAGGAGGAGGAAGAAGAGGAAAGGAAGAGGAGAAGGAAGAGGAGGAGGAAGCCATTTGTGGTCAATTCTCTCCACCCATTTCTATGTGAGTTCTGGGGATCAAATTCAGATCAAATGAAGCGTGTACAGTCAGTACCTTTACCTACCGGGCCATCTTACCAGCCTGGTCTTCACTTTTTGAGGAAACCCTTACACCTGTAGTGTTCAGAGGCAGAAATGAAGGCAGAATGTCCACAAGTTCCAATGGCACTAAGCTCTCAGGCCCAGCCTACCTGGGCAGGTTCCAGGTCTACCCTTTCCGCTGGATCTACATGAACTATCACATTCTTCATGGCTAGAAAGCTGGGTGAAAGAGACCTAATGTCATCGAACAATGTTAGTAAACATACATACCTCTTTAGGGAAATATGTGCAAATAAACCTTCTTCTAGTTCCTTAAATTCTGTCTTGGCCTGGATTAGAGCTACAGATACCTTTCCCTTCCCGTTTTAAAAAGAGATAACCATATTAAATGCTTTTTAGTTATTACAGAGATCAGAGAACTTTTTCTGTAAGGTCCTACACAGTAAGTATTTCAATCTTTGTGGGTTACAAATTCCCTTATTTGATTTACAATCCTTAAGAGTATCAACACCATGAGCTGGCCCTGGATCGAGTTATAACAGTTGTTTGGGGGTTTTGATCTCCTGCTGGGTGCTCGATGAAGACTGCCAGGTTGCCATGTCTTCCGATATTGAGCAATTCTGCAGCTACTTACAGAGTCAGCTGTGGAGTCAAGGAGACCATCAGATGCTCGCCCCCAGGCACCAAAGCTGTATTCTCGCAAACCCAAGCTCGGGTACCTCTCTGTTCTGTATTCTGCACCACAGCCCTGGCCCCCGCCTCGTCTTCACCCCCACCCACTACGCCAGTCTCTGACTGCTGCTCCCTCAGGGAGAAGGGAACTGGCCTGCTCGCTGCTTGCCACAGCGTTTGCTGCTTGCTCAGAGAGCGCTGGGCTCTTGGCCCTGGCTGCTTGTCCTGGAAAAGAACCCGCTGCATGTGTTCGTGTTATCTCAGCCCGTGGGATGTGGGATAAGAGAACCAGCACAAATGTGCCGAGGCTCACAGTTTTATGGCCCCATGAGTAATAAAAGCCACTTGTCCCTAACCCTAGACTCTGACATCTTCTGTCAGCAGATACGAAGTGATTACAGACTGCAAGCAGGGTAAAATCGGACTCTTCGCTCTCCTTGATCCACTCATCTATGGGAACACCCACCACGACGATCCAGGCACCACTCCAGACTTATAGCAGGGATGTGCTGTTTGGAACATGGTATTTGGGGCCATTTGAATCTGTTCCCAGGCTATAGTCACTCTTATTTGGCTCAAGAACACACTGTCTCTTATTCCCTTTGAGTAGTTCCCAGGAGTTGAAGTAAATCAATAAGAATTAAAACCAGGTGATGCCAACAATTAAAAAGAATCATCAGAAGCTGAGGATGTGGCTCAGTGAGGAAGGTGTCTGCTGTGCAAGCATGAGGGCCTGAGTTCAGACCACTAGGACCCACATCACAGCCAGACATGGTGGCACATGTGTATAACCCTGGTGTTGGGGAGGAAGGGTGGGCGGAGACATGCAGATCTGCAGAGCTTGCTGGTCAGCCAGAAGAGCCAATGGCTGTGTTCTAGGCTGTGCGGCTGCCAAGTGATTGAGGAAGGCATCCAACATGCATGCCTACACACATGTGTACACACACACAGACATAGAGACAGACAGACAGACAAACAGACACACACACACACACACACACACACACACACACACACACACATCCTTTGGCCTGGATGGAAAAGTCCCTAAGACTTCCCTCCTGCCTCCTCAACTGGATCTGGTAAAGAATGAGTCTCCTGTGCACAGAACATGCTCCTTGACCAGAAGGAACAAGTGTGAACTGAATATCCAAGGAGAAAAGCCACACCTGTTCTACAAGGCTGACTGACTGCTTCTGACACCCTGGTTGTTGTGTTAGAATGTTGCAGGCCCAAACACAAATTGTCTTTAGGCCACCTTTAACTCCTTAATAGCCAGTTATTGCCCACCTCTGTCTGTTGCATAATACTTTTGTCTGTGTTCTAGCAAATAAAGCTTGCCTGGAGATCAGAGGGCTGAGCTAGCCACTAGTTAACCATAGTGGCCAGGCAGTGGTGGCACACACCTTTAATCCCAGCACTTAGGAGGAGGAAGCAGGAAGATCAGGAGTTCAAGGCCACCTGAGGCTACACAAAATTGATCTAGTCTAAAAGAAAAACAGAGCCGGGTGGTGGTGGTGGTGGTGGTGGTGGTGGTGGTGGTGGTGGTGGTGGTGGTGGTGGTGCAAGCCTTTAATCCCAGCACATGGGAGGCTCAAGCCTTTAATCCCAGTACTTGGAAGGATCATGCCTTTGATTTTAAGCACATGGGAGGCTCACTCCTGTAGCTGGAAGCTTTCCTGTGTCCCACCCAGTCACAGCCTCTCAGACCTAAGTAAACACACAAAGGCTTATATTAATTAAAACTGGTTGGCCATTAGCTCAGGCTTTCCACTGATTAGGTCTTGCACTTAAACTCAACTCATTTTTGTTCATCTATATGTCACCATGTGTTCTGTGGCTGTACCTGTGTGTCATTACATGCTGCTCCCTGGATGGTGAGCTGGTATCTCCTGACTTTCTCTTCCCAGAATTCTCCTTATCTGTTTATCCCACCAATACTTCCTGCCTGGCTGCTGGCCAATCAGTGTTTTATTAAACCAGTGTACATTTATTTCTGCTGATTTGATCGAGTTTATTGATGGTCTCCTGTGGTGATATTTTATCTGTGTCCCCTAAGAAAACTTATCTGAGGATCAGAGGAAAAAGCCAGCCACTGTATTAGACATAGAAGTCAGGCAATGTTAGCACATGCCTTTAATCCTATCCTTCAGGAGGCAGGGATCCATCTGGATCTCTGTGATTTCAAGGCCACACTGGGAACAGAGCCAGGTGTGGTGGCACATGCCTTAGATTCGAACACTAGTTAACCATGGAGGTCTGGAGATCTGTGCAGACAGACAGGAAGTGACAGAGCTGGGCAGGAAGAGGAAGTGGTGTAGTGGAACAGGAGAGCAAATGAAATAGCAGAACAGAAAGGCATATAGGTGTGGGTCTCTTTGGAAGCTGAGTTGTCCGTGAGGTGAGGTTGGCTTATGGCTTTCCTATTCCTCTGATCTCTCAGGTTTTAACCCTGCTATCTGGCTCCGGGTTTTTTGTGGGTTTTTTTTTTTTTTTTTATTTAATAAGACCATTTGGCAATTCATCTACAGTCTCTGACAGCTATGTCTGTTCCTGGGTTACTGTGACTTGAGCCCAGCTCCTTTGTCACTGAGGACTGCCTCAGGGAGAAGCAATCTGGATTCGTTTGGCCATGAACAGGAATAAATGCTCTCAACTCCTTCTTGACCTGATTGTAGAGTTCCTGTTCTTTCAACCTTGAAGTTCCTTCACAAGGAGCCCAAAAGGTGAGGACAGTGGAAACTTTGAATGGGATGCACATTCTTCTTTCTAGACATAACACAGTCCCTTCAAGCTCTGTGGATCCGGGATTCACTTCGCCGTCTCTCATTTTGAGATCCCTAGACAGTAACAGCTGCTAGTGTCTATGTACACACTCTGCCCAGTCCCCTGGGAGCTATTCTATGCCCTTTCTAGGTCCTGTAGTTCTACTTTATACACACACAACCACAGTCATTAATTCACAGTGTCCATGGCTGCTTTCACAATGCCATAGCAAAACTGAGTACTTTATGGCCTACAAAATCTTTGGGGGCCATTTACAGAAGCGTTTATTGATTCCTACCAGAGAGCACCTCTGTACCTTAGCCAACCAGGTAATGTAACATTGACTGAAGAAGATGGTTAAGGAGTGTAGCACTATAGAGCTACAGATATGACTATGGTTTATTTTATTGATTTTTTTTTACAATAATCTTGGCTCTTTATTCATTTCCAGTTTCATGTAAACTGTGAAAATATTTGCACAAAATATCAGTTTTTATTCATGTTGCTTTTGATTTCCTTAATGGAAAGATTCATTTTAAAAATCTGCTCTGGAGGACAAACACAGCTCCACCCCAAGTCTCTAGACCCAGGGCAGGAAGAATTCACCCACAAACCTCAGCAGCAGTCAGGCACCATTATGGAGAGAGAGAGGCAGAATGTTTCATGTGCTATGGAGAGAGGCAGATCTGAACAGGCAAGTGTGGTGAAGAATAGGCTGAGGTAGATATTCTGCTTGCCACCCGGGGTCATAGGCAATGTCTGGACCTGGGCTGCAGTCCAGGGCCGACTTGGTCCCTGGCCCTAATGCAGCCATGGAAGTCTGTGTCGACATCTGTGGCTCCTGTTACCACCGAGGGCCCTGTGGACACCTGGAGTGTGGGTCACTACCTGAGACCATGTTGATATCCAAGGGATGTTCCCTGACAGGGGCCATGTCGATTCAGTATTCCTGCATTGCCACCCAGTAACATGGTGGCATCCAGCCCTGACTGCTAACAGGCTGTGCCTGGGTCCATGGCCCTGCTGTGGCCGGGCTCTGAGTTGACATCTGTGTGGCTCTGGTTGCCATCAAGGGCCATGCACAGGTTCGTAGTCCATGCCAACACCTGAGGCCATGTTGATCTTGGGAGTCAAGCTGCCACTGGGGCCATATAGACCTGGGTGGCCCATGCTGCCACCTGGGGCCATATTGTTGTCCAGTCCCAAACTGTGACCATGGGCCATGTCTGGGTCCATGGCCCTACCACCGCCAGGGGCTCTGTCAATGTCCATGGCTCCTGCTGCCATCTAAGGCCGAGTGGATGCCTAAGGTCTGGGGTCCCACCTGGGGACATGTTGGCATTTGAGGGCCATGCTGCCACTGGGGACTGCTTATCTGGGCGATCTGCAATGTCAACTAGGGACACAATGACATCCAGGCCCAGGCTGTTGCCAAGGACTATGTCTGGGTCCATGGTCCTACTACAGCCTGAGTCTGTGCTGATCTCCATGTTGCCACCAAAGGCACACTGATGCCCAGGATCTGGGCCTCCACCTGCAGCCTTCTTGATGCTCAAGAACTATGCTGCTGCTGGGCCCATAGACCTGAGTGACATGCACTGCCACCCTGGGCCAAGGAATCATATAGGCCTGAGCTACGCCAAGGCCATGTCTGGGTCCATGGCCCTGCCACAGTCAGAGTTTGCCCTGATGTCTGAGGCTCCTGTTCCCATTGAAGGCTGTGTAGATGCCCAGGATCTGGGCCCATACCTGGGGCCCTGTGGGGGTTTGAGGGCCACACTGCCACTGGGTCCATGACGACCTAAGTGACCTGCACTGCCAACCAGGGTCGTGGTAACATCTGGGCACAGGCTGCTGCCAAGGACCATGTCTAGGTCCATGGTCCAACCACAGGTGGAGTCTGTATTAATGCCCATGGCTCCTGTGATCCCCAAAAGCAGTGAGGACAGGGCTAAACAGAGTTGGCCCTGCCCCTCACTGACTACGCACTAGGGAGAACTGGCCCAGCACCCAGGACAGTGGGTCTTGCACCTCACCTGGGCAGCACAGTAGAGCTGTCCCTCTTGGCAGGGGGTAGGTGAGCCGGCCCTGAAGGTAGAAGAGTGGGTGAGCTAGCTCCACTGTCTGTCACATGGTAGTGAGGGTGAGGGAGAGATACCCCCTTGCCCCTCGGCCCCCCTCACCTCTCACCCCTTGTCCCTAGCCCCTCACCACCTACTGCAGGCAGGAAAAACTGGTCCCAGGGTCATAAGAGCAGAAGAGCTGACCCTGCCCCTCACTGGCTGCAGCACTCTGGAGAGTGGACCCTGCACCTTGCCTGGGATAAACATTATAACTGGCCCTGGTGGCGTGACTGCAGATGAGCCAGACCCAAGAGCAGGAGAACGGGCCGTGCTCCTTGCTGTCTGTTACACTGGGTGAGCTAGCTGGGGCAGTGCTGAAAAGCTTGTGTGTGTGTGGAGGGGGCGTGACTCTGAGGCAAAGCTGGTGGGCTGACCAACCCAGCTACCACCCAGGCCCAGAACCAGTACTACAAGGTAGCCCATCGGAGCATCCACCTTATCTATGAACTATTGGAGCATGTGAAGGGGCCAGACCTGCAGATCCAATGCTACAGATCTCCATGACACAGGTCAACAACAGAACATCCAAGAGGAGTTCCAGTGAGGACCCAGTATCGATAGTGCAGCAAAAGCCAGAGGCCTGGAACCAGACCAATGTTCATTGCAATGAACTCTTACAAGCTAAGATGTATGGACTAAAATATAAACTGTGTGACTCACTGAGCCACACTACAGCTTTCACACTGAGGTTTGTTTTTTTTTTTTTTTTTTTTTTTAATTTGATTGTTTTGGTTTGGTTTGGTTTGGTTTGGCTTGGGGTTTTACTTTTCAATTTTGATTTGTGGGGGAGGTTGCAAGAGCAAAGGGCAGAAGCAAGAAGATGGGGAGAGTAATGGGATCAGGATACATAATTTGAAATCCACAAAGGATCAATAAAAGGTTAAAAAAAATTTTAAAAAATCTGGAAAGATTAATAAAAAAAATCTAGTTATACCTTGAAAGATAAAAGATTGCTGCAATTATCTATGCTTTCTAGTAACAAAGGAAAATGGTAAGTCCAGAGTACTTCTTACAATGGAGTTGCATTTCATAGTTATATACTTAAGGAAAAAACTTCATGGAATACAAATTATGCATGGAAATGTAAGTCACCTTTAAAATACAGTCTATAACGTTTGCAGACTACGTTATCTGCAGAGCCTCAATATGTCCAACACAGCCAGTTTTTCTTTCACTGTTCAAACAGATGGCCATTCTTTGGTTGAGCACCAGATGAAGTTGTTGGCTTGCATTTAAGGCCATCTTGTACCAAAAAAAAAAAAAAAAAAAAAAAAAAAAAAGACTTCTCTTTAAACACTGGAGTCACACTCTGCAGCCAGCAGCTCCCACTGCCCAGCACAAGGAGATCATAACCAACGGGGAGGGCAGATCAATGCCGCCTTTTATTTAGCAACTACTCTGGGGAATAACTGGGCAGGCAGAAGTGACTTAAGTTCTCAGCTTCTTTCTCTCTGGCCCAGCATATAGAGTCAGAATACAAAAACTTAAGCTGCTTCTGATGGGACTCTGCGCCTATCATGAAAGTGTCAATAATCAATAAAGTTCTTCAAATAGAGCTGGGCATATTGGCACATGTCTTTAATCCCAGCACTCAGGCGACAGAGGCAGGAAGATCTCTAAGTTCCAGCCTGGTCTGCAGAGTGAGTTCTAGGACAGGCTACACAGAGCAACCCTGTCTTGGAAAAAAAAAATTCAAACAACTCAAATCCTACTCCGGGTACCTGTTTCTATTATTGCTATACTCAGATTACAAGAGAAGATCATGGATAAATTTATAAGCAGAGGGGTATTTTTAAAGCAATATCAGCATCATTCCCAATAATAATAGTTTCAATAGTTTAACATTGTGTGTCTACACTGGAGATATTTAGATCTAGACAATCCATGCTGACGTTGCTAACAGATTGCAAGCACCAACTACCATCTCTGAAGGATTGTGGTCCTCAATATAATGAGCAACATAAACAAAACAAACAAACAAACAAAAACAGACAAAGCTGCCTTTGGCGGCTTCACTATGACAACAACAACTTAGCAAGCACGCTATCATTTCATTTTCATTTATATAAATAGTAAATAGCCAGCCTTTCCAAATGATAACAAGCATTGTTTTGAATCATATTTATTCTTCCCAGCAATTTTACAATGATATTGTGTATGGAAGGTCATATATGGCTAAATTGCTAAGCATACTTTTAAGTAGGAATGGTAACATGGCTTAGTTGGTAGAGTTCCTGTCTAGCATGAGTGAAGCCCTGGACCTGGTCCCCAGCACCATATAATCCAAGCATGGTAGTGAATGTCTGTAACCCCAGAACTCAGAAGATAAGGCAGAAGAATCAGCAGTGCAAGCTCATCTTTCAGCAGCTACATCAAGTACTTATGTAGATGTAACCAATCGTCTTATTAAAATAAGAAACAGAGCCAATGTAAAAGAGAAAGCCGAGAGGTCAGAGCTCAGAGATAAAATCTTACCTCCTGCAGTGCTCCTAACTTCCCTGAGAGAGAGAGCTTCTTCCTGTTTGTCTGTCTTTAAATAGTCTTTCTGTTCTGCCTTCTCATTGGTTGTAAACCCAACCACATGACTGCCTTGTCACTGCCTGTAAGTACCGCCCTCCAGGTCTTAAAGGCATATGTCTCCAATACTGGCTGTATCCCTGAACACACAGAAATCTACCTAGCTCTTCTAACCACCACGCTCTTGCTATGGCTCTAATAGCTCTGACCCCAGGGCAACTTTATTTATTAACATAAAATTAAAATCACATTTCAGTACAAATAAAATATCACCATATACTTAGTGTGTGATAAGCTTGAGGCCAGCCTAGGCTACCTAAAAAGTTTTATTATGGATTAATAGTTTGTTTTTTCTTTGCTTGCTGATGTCTACTGTGTTGACAGTGTTACCTGCTCACTAATCTTCAGCATTTGGGACTATCCTGAGCACTGGCAGACATGGAGCATCTTTTGTTCAGCACACTAAGCACACATGGTTCCTTCCAGTTACTCCAGCTCTAGAGTGTCTAGGCACAGTCATGACTCCGAGTCCAGATAGTTCCAGACTTCTTCCTGCCCTTATCCCCTTCGTGTATCCCTGTGATTGACATTATAGCAGAACTGCGAAACTTTGGCAAGGATAGCTAGTTTCTTGGATTTTTTTTCAATTATTTTGTTATATTTGTTTTTTTGTGAATATGGGAGGTGAGGGCACACATGCCACAGTGTGCAAGTGGAGGTCAGAGGATAACTCGAGGGAGTTGTTTCTCTCCTCCCACAATGTGGGTCCCAGACATGGAACTCCAATCATTAGGCTTGGTTATAAGTGCCGTTACCCACTGAGCTCTCTTGCTGAGCCCTTGGACCATTGTTTAGGAGAATAGACAGACTCTGTGTATTACCTTCCCATAATAATCCACAACATACCTGCTGGTTTCATTATTGAGTTGGTTTTTAATTTTTGAGCAATATATCCGTGTGATACTGACTGAGAATACTCAACATTAGGCATTTAAGTTAAAGACAGGCTTAAGTAAAAATTCTATAAACTCAGGAGTTATACTTCTGTGTCCACTCTGTCTCTCACCTCTAACTCCAGCTACTACACAAAAACTTGGCTTCCTTTGAGCTTGAAAGACTAAAACATAGCTGAAAATAAATGCATTTCTACCTCTAAATTATTCTATACCATGAAAGATTTCTGTAAAGAACTTCAGGTTCATCTATATTGCATATTTTACAGAGTAAATTTCTATGCCGTTTCTATATTAGTTGAATTCACTATAGAAAGTTTTACAATGCTCGTGCGCGCGCGCGCGCGCGCGCACACACACACACACACACACACACACACACACACACACACATCTCAAGCAATATTACAGTGGTAAGCCCCTACACAAATGCATGTAGGGGCTGGAGAGATGGCTCAGGAGTTAGAAGCACTGTTTGCTCTTCCAGGGGATTCATGTTCATTCTCAGCACCCACACTGTGGCTCACTGCTGTAGGTAACTCCAGTTCCAGGAGATCTGATACCCCCTTCTGGCTTCTGAGGGCCTGGCAGGCCTAGGATGTACAGACATGCATGCAGGCAAAACACACATACACATAAAATAAAAAACAAAGGAAGAAAACATTTTTCTAAAATTCATGTAAATCTGATTTCTAAAAAGTAAGTGTAGCCAGGTGTGGTGGAGCATCCCTTACAGTTATTCCCAGTACCAGTACCAGGAGGCAGAAGCAGGTGGATCTCTGTGCATACCAAGAGAGTTAGGGCTACATAATGAGACCCTGCTTAAAAAATTTAAAATGTGGGTGCAAAATCAATGTTTACTTATTTTTCTTCAAATAGTTTGTCTGTTGTATTTTTTTAAAGGTAGAACTTCATAAATAACTTCAAAGTCTCCATTTGAAATTGAAACTATTTCTTGGAGAATTCATTAGAACAAAATCTTTCTTTTATATATGCTTGTATTGAAAATAAGCTAAAATGGTCTCTGCACTCATGTACTAGGTAGTTAAATGAATATACACCATAGATACTTGCATCTACATATGCACACAACCTGATTTTATTGACTTTAATGATGAGAAGGCCTCTGTATAGTAAATGACAGAGTAAAGAATGTTCAACTATTTTGAATGGTTATGGGACCGTTTGAATAGAAATGGCCTCCATAGGCTCACAAAAAGCTTAGTCCCCAGGGTGGCACACTTCTGAGGGATTAAGAGGTGTAGCCTTGTTGAAGGAAGTGTGTGTCACTGGGGTGGGCTTTGAGGGTTCAAGGGCCCAAGCTAGGCCCATGGCTCACTCTTTTCCTACTGCCTGAAGATCTGGATATAGAACTCTCAACTTCTCCAGCACCAAGTCTGCCTGCATGCCACCATGCTCCCCACCATGATGACAATAGACTAACCTCTAAAACTGTAAGTCAGCCCCAATGAAATGCTTTCCTTATAAAAGTTGCTGTGGCCAAGCTGTCCCTTCACAGTAATAGAACACTAAGACAGTTTTCTATCTCTATTTTATAGTCAGTTCTATGTCATGTTTTGCAAATGTAGACCTCTCTAGCCATCAAACCTACAGTAACCACTAATAATTACATTATACATGAACAAAAAACACTTGTAAATACTCATATGCATTCCTTTGAAATAAGAGAAATAGCAACCGTAACCTGCTGAACAGCCATGTAAATAATTGTCTTTCTACTGATAACATTTTTGCTCCTAGCACTTCAGTTTAGTAGTTTTCATCTGGGACAAACATGTGATACTCACTAGTCAACATTTATAACCCAACATAATTCTGTTTATATAATAAAAACTATAATTTATGATGGCAAATAATAATGTAAACCTATCATAACTATTTATATTTGTGTGTGGTGTGTTTCCTACAGGTTGGGTGTGGTAGGGGAGCACATTCGAGTGTGTGTGTGTGTGTGTGTGTGTGTGTGTGTGTGTGTGCTAGCAATTGACACTGAGTATCTTCTTCCATTGCCCTACACGTTAATTTTGAGGCAGGGCTTCTCTCTGAACTTGGAGCTCACAATTGGCTGACTGACCCATAAGTCCAGGGATCCACCTGTCTCCACCCTATCCCCTCAAAAGCTAGGATTGCAGGGTCTCGTCGAGGTTACAGCATGGCAGTAATGCTCGGCTTTTACATGGGTGCTTGCCAACCTCATATTTGCATGCACGGTAGGCACTTTCCCAACTGAGCCATCTTCCCAGTCCCTTGTTACAACTACTGATGCTTTTTGTCCTAAAACACTTCTGCTTCTTTTAAGTTTTATTACTATTGTTCGTGTTGGGCTGGGGTATGCATGCCACAGCTCACACGAAGTCAGAGGGAAACTTGGTGGAACTGGTTCCTTCCTTCCACCTTTGTGTGGGTTCTCGGAATGGAACTCAGGTCATCGGTCTTGTGCGGCAAGTACTTTACCCACTGAGCCTTTTCCCTGGTCCCTGTGCTTCTTGAGTGGTCACTAGCAATAAATATTTATTTCCATCCTGTTAAGTGTTCATTTGAGCAAATTTAGGTGTTTTGTGCAGCAAAACCTTGAAGGAAATCTGTATTTTTGCCTTTTATGTGGTGTGTGTCTGTATGGTATGTGTGTGGTGTGGTGTGTGCAGGTGCCCCAGAGGCCAGAGGAGAGCATCAGATCTCCCTGGAGCCAGAGTTGCAAGGGGGGGTGGGGTTGTGAGCCACACAACATGGATGCTGTGAGCCTAACATGGGTCCTCTGCAAGAACTGCAAGGGTTCTTAACCACTGAGTCACCTTTTAACCCCCCTTCTATTAATTTTCCTTTTTCTTTTTCTTTCATGGAAATTACTGAGTCCATGCCAATGTAAGAAATAATCACAACAAAATAATTAAAAAGTAAGAATGTGCTAAAGAAATTCAATATCGAATTTGCAAACTCCAGAAATGGGCGGGAGGGGTTGACTCAGCAGTTAAGAGCACTTGCTGCTCTTACAGAGGACCTGAGTTTGGTTTTCGGCGCTCACATGTTGGCTCACAAGCATCTGTAACTACAATTCTAAGAGATCTGATACCATTTTTTTTTTTTTTTTTTTTTTTTTGCCTCCAAGGGCACCTGCGGGCATGTGGTACACAAGTTCATGCAGTCTCTCACATACACAGAAAGAAAATAATTTTTAAAAACTAGGAAACTTCATAGCAGGTCAAGCCAGCAAGCTATCCTTCTGTTCTAGTGAAGGACCCAACAGAATTCATCTACCACAGGCCAGTCCTTCCACTTTACTTTGGATTCCTTTTGCTTTTGAACCTTTTTAACCAATGAATGAAAAAAAAAAAAAAAAAAAAAAAAAAAGAACAGCTTCCAAAGAAATACAAATACTCAGTAAATTTGAGGGAGAAAATGTTCAACACATTTAGTTATTAAAACAATAAAAACCAAAACATTGAGGTTCCACTATATCCCTGTCAGGATCCTATCATTAATAAGCACATACAGGGAAAAGAACACATTCTTATTTTGAATATAAATAAAAGCACCCACTACTGAAATCATGTAATTGGTTTTTTGTTTTGTTTTGTTTTGTTTTGTTTTACTCTTTGGGGGCCACCACCCAGTTCCCAAATAAATACACAGTGACTTATTCTTACTTATGAATGCCTGGCCTTAGCTTGGCTTGTTTCTAGCCAGCTTTTCTAACTTAAATTATCCCATTTCTATTTAACTATGTTTTGCCTCTGGACTTTTTACCTTTCTTTATTCAATGTATCTTTCTTTCCTTCTTACTCCCTGGCTAGCTGTATGACTGAGGAGTTGGCCCCTCGTATCCTCCTCTCCTCCTTTTCTTGCTCCTAGAGCTTAGATTTCTCCTCCTATTTATTCCCTCTGCCTGGCAGCCCCACCTATCCCTCTCTCTTGTCTTGCTATTGGACGTTCAGATCTTTATTAGACCAATCAGGTGTTTTAGGCAGGCAAAGTAACACAGCTTTATGGAGTTAAACAAATGCAACATAAAAGAATGCAACACAAAGCCGGGCGTTGGTGGCGCACGCCTTTAATCCCAGCACTCGGCAGGCAGAGCCAGGCGGATCTCTGTGAGTTCGAGGCCAGCCTGGGCTACCAAGTGAGCTCCAGGAAAGGCGCAAAGCTACACAGAGAAACCCTGTCTCGAAAAAAAAAAAAAAAAAAAAAAAAAAAAAAAAGAATGCAACACATCTTTGTATCATTAAACAATATATTCCACAGCATAAATGGATGTAACACATCTTAAACTAATATTCCCCAACAAATCAGAATGGATGTTCCTCAAAACCTAACACTATTACTACTGTGTGACCCAGCTATACCATTCCTATATATACACCCCATGAAAACCAAGGCAGCATTCACGAGATAGCTGCTGTCTTAGTTTCTCTTCTGTTGCTGTGAGAAAAGAACCCAGCAAAAGCAGCTTGAGGGAGGGAGGGTTTGTTTTGGATCACAGTTCGAGGGTCGGGCCACCCCCACGAGTCGGGGCAGAGGAACCTGAAGCAGCTGGCTGCATCACAGTCTCAACCTGGAAGCAGGACTGAGGAATTCCATTACTCCTTAGCTATCTTTCTCCACAGACCCGGAGAATGATGTCACTACAAAGGATGGGTCTTCCACTTCAATTACTACAGTCAGGACAACCCTCACAGGCATGCCCAGAAGCCTGTCTCCCAGGGGACTCTAGATTTTGTCAAGTTGACAAGTAACACTAGCCATCACACCTGTGTACACTTTCTTTTTGCACTCTTCACCACTGCCAATATATGAAAGCAATCTGAGTGCCCGGATAAAGGTTTCTCTCTCTCTCTCTCTCTCTCTCTCTCTCTCTCTCTCTCTCTCTCTCTCTCTCTCCCTCAGACACACACACGCACACGCACATGCACATACACACACTGGAGTACTAGTCACCCACATCCATAAAGAGTGAAATTATGGGCCTGGAGAGATGGCCCAGTGGTTACAAGTGCTTACTACTCTTGCAGAGAACCCTTGTTTGTTTCCCAGCACCCACATTACTCATAAATCATCTCCAACTCCAGTTCCAGGGGATCCAGTGCTTTCTTGTGGCCTCCGTGGGCTCCCACATGCACATAGTACACTTAAACTCATGAAAGCTCACATACATACACATAAAAAATAAAAAGATATCATCTGCAAGGATATTGAATGGAATAAGAAGTCATATGAAACATACGTCAGACTTAGAAAGTCAGACTTAGAAAGACAAATGCATTTTCCTCATATGCAAATTTTAGATAAAAAGACATCAAAGTAGAATAACTTATAAGATTCAATTTGAGTGAAAGGATAAGATAAAGGACATGATACAGTCATTTATGGGTGGGTGGATTAGGAAAGGGTTGGTCAGTATATGTTTCTGATGGACATTCAAAATATTAATGGCTTTCACTGGTGAGACAATGACTAAGGTTGCAAAAGAGAGCACAGAGACTGTATTCTGGGTAAGACATATTTTGAACATGTTCAAATTGTAATGTATGCTTCTTACCCAAGCGTGTGCGTGCAGGCACACGCAGACACACACACACACACACACATACACACACAAATGAGAATGGACCAAAAGGTAGGAATCTTTACTTACATAGCCTATATTGCAGGATGAAGGTGGCCTGTGCTTTTTCTTTTTCCTTCTTTCTTTCTTTCTTTCTTTCTTTCTTTCTTTCTTTCTTTCTTTCTTTCTTTCTTTCTTTCTTTCTTTCTCTTTCTTTTTTTGTTTTTGTTTTGTTGTTTTGTTTTTCAAGACAAGGTTTCTCTGTGTAGTTTTGGTGCCTGTCTTGGATCTCACTTTGTAGACCAGGCTGTCTTTGAACTCACAGAGATCCGCCTGGCTCTGCCTCCTGAGTGCTGGGTTTAAAGGCATGTGTCATCACCCCCTGGTCCGTGCTTTTTCTTAAGCATTCTGTAGTAATAGTTTATTTCCATATTATTTTAAAGAGGAAAGAGGAGATTACACGTAAGAAAGACTACCAATAAAGGATAGAGATGAACTATTAACCCTATGATAGATAGACCTAAATAGACTATTTCTATAACAGTGAGATATTACAACAGAGCCTTGCAAAAGTATAGACTAATGCTATGGAATCTGTGAATAACTAGGTTGGAGGCCAAACCCACGGCCAATTTAAAGCTAGACGAGCATCCAGGAATCCTAGCACCTTTCTTGGTAAAGCAGAAAATGATTTTTAAAACTTAATACTAAGATTAGTCTGGTGGACCTGGCATGCTGGCACATACCTTTAATCCCTCCACTTAAGAAGGAAAAGCAAGTGAATCTCTGTGAGTTGAAGGCCAGTTAGTCTACACAGAGTTCTAGAACAGCCAGGGCTACATACAGAAACCTTGTTTCGAAGATAAAACAAGCCAGACAGTGGTGGCGCCCACCTTTAATCCCAGCATTTGGGAGGCAGAAGCAGGTGGGTCTCTGTGAGTTGGAGGCCAGCCTGATCTACAGAGCAAGTTCCAGGACAGGCTCCAAAGCTACACAGGAAAATATATATATATATATATATATATATAAAAGAAAAAGAAATAAAAGAAAAAAAACACTAGTCTGACTGAATAGGATGGGAGCAGTTATGAAAATAAGAGGAGTTGACTCTAGCTGAGGAGGCTTGTGAAACATTTAAAGGGCCTGCAGCTCGAAGACTTAATATCCAGTTATGCACAGGGAGCATGTGGTCTCTTTCCACACTGACCACCCTGTTTACTCACATTTCCCCCCTGAACCTCATATTTCTGGCCTCCAGGCAGTGAGTCTCGTTGCTAACAGATGCCTAAATTAAAGCCCCAGACACATGCCTGTGGTGTGGTGATAGCTTCACTGGAGAGGCGCCTAAGGACCTCAGGTGCCAGCTGCCTCTGACTGCCGAGGCTTGAGTCCTGGCTTCACTACACAGTCACCTGGCACTGAATCACACATCTGTCTCATAGTTTCCTGCCTATCAAATGCTAATTTAGTAATGCATACTTACCTTGGTTTTTAAGGACTAGATGAGAAACTGTGTGTAATTTTACCGCAGTGCCTGGCACTCAGTTTGTCCCATGCCTCTCCTGAGCAATGTTCTATTGTACATAAAAACTCAGACGTGCTGGGAAGTGGAATCCAGCACTCAGGAGGCAGAGGCAGGCAGATCTCTGTGAGTTCAAGGTCAGCCTGGTCTACAGAGCAAGTTCCAAGACAGCCATGGCTAACATAGAAACCATGTTCAAAGCCCTGGGTTCAGTCCTCAGCTCTGGAAAATAAAAAAAAAAAAATTAAAAAAAAAAAAAAAAAAAAAAAAAAAAAAAAACATGTTCAAACAAACACCCTGGGACTTTACCCTTGGTGGTTACCATAGAGGAAAAGAGAATTGTAGATGACGATGGTGGAGGTTTAGAAATTATCTACACAGAGGTACCTAAGATCCTGATAGGCAGGCACTCTACCACATAAATCCCCATCAGACCTACGGTTATAATTAGAATCAGATTATATATTTTTGGCAAGAGTCTCACAGAAGTGCTGAGTATAAGACATGCATGCTTGTCACCCCAGCTTTCAGGGGGACCAGGAATTATTTGAGGCCAGCTTGTGCTACATGAAACCTGGCCTTTAAAAAAGAAGAAAAAAAGAAAAGACATCACAAAAGTGATTGTAGGACTGTTCTCTGCCATTCTTTCACTGTACTCACTGTCTGGTGAGTTAGTTATTCATCAGACTTGCCCTTTTTCTGTGTGTATTGTGGCTTCTTTTGATCAGTGGGTGTAATTTGTCAGTTCCTATAAATTTGCCTTTAGAAGTACAGTTTTGGGCCATGTCTGGGTCCGTGGTCCTATATAGCCAGGGTCTATGTGCATGCTTCTTGATATCATCGAAGGCCAAGATGATGTCAGGGGTCTGGACAGTCACCTGGGGCCATGTTGGTGTCTGAGGGTCTACCTACTACCATGGGGGCCGTGCCCATCTGGGTGGCCTGCACTGCCACCTGGGGCCATGGTGACATCCGAGAGCCCGGGCTGCTGCCAAAGACCATGTCTGAGTCCGTGGTCCTACCACGGCTGGGGTCTGTATTGATTTCCGTGGCCCTATTGCCAACGAGGGACATGGAGATGCTTAGGATCTGATCAGCCACCTGAGAGCATTTTGGTGTCCAGGGGAATGCTGCCACCAGGGCCATACTGACTGGGTAGCCTGTGCTGCCATTGGGGCCATGGTGATGTCTGAGCCATGGTGATGTCTGGGCCTGAGCTATTGCCAAGAGCCATGTCTGGGTCCATGGTCCTGCTGCAGCTGGGGTCTGTGATGATGTCCATGGTCCTTGTTACCACAGAAGTCATAGGAACCATGTGTGTTGAAATCCGAGGGATGTGTTGAGCTGGCCCTTCTCGATGAACACTGCAGCAGGAGAGCTGGCTTCTACACCTGGGAGAAATGGCCACACCTCTCACCACAACTGTACAGAGCTGGCCCGATGGCATGGACCTAGAAGAGCTGGCTCCACACCTCACCTGACGGGGGAGGTCCCAGCAGCCCAGCCTGACCAGCTCAGCTACCATCCAGACCCACATCCTGGGCCTTGGGTTGGCCCACCCTAACATCTACCCCATCTGTGACCTGCTGGAGCATGTGAAGGGACGGGTCCTGCTGACGGACAACTGCAGGATCTCCATGACTCAGGGCAACAGCAGGACATCTGAGAGGAGTTTCAGTGAGGGTCCAGGGATGACGGTGTGCCAGAGGCCTTGAACCAATGACTCACTGCAGTGAACATTTGCAGGTGGGGCTGATCAGACAAAAGGGTATAATATGTTAACAACCACAGCTCCCAATGTCACTAGGATGAATGAAAAGGTGTTGGGGAGAAGAGAAAGATGGAGGAGCAAGTGGCTTTGTTTTCTTTTTAATTGGGGGGGGCGTTATTTGGGGGAGATGCTGCAGTTGTGAGGGGCAGATAAGGAGGCACAGGGAGGTGAGCAGGATTGGGGTGCATGATATGAAATTTCCAAAGAATCAATAAAGAATTGTTATAAATTTTTAAAAAATAGTTTTGCCAGTTTGAGATTTGCAGAAACCTTACGTGAATAGTACAAAAGCTCTTGCATGCTAGTCTTTAAATGTTAACAATTTCTTACATTTACTTTATCAATTCTCTCCCTTTCCACAAATTTCAGCATCTAAAAAAAGGAAGGAAAAAAAAAGAAAAAGAAAAAAGAAATCCTGACAACAGATAAATGAATTCAAGGGGAAATTTTAGGTTAAAAACCACAGATGACCAAGCCTCAGAAACCAAACAAAAAACTCTTAGTAGATGTAGACAGATAAGTCAAAGCTAGTATGATGCTCTCTCTCTGAGTCAGGAGGCTGATGAGATGGCTCATGGGGAAAGGTCACTGCCTGCCAAGCCACGCCTGACCACCTCAGTTCAATCCTGGAACTTACATGATGGAGGAGAGGCGGCTCCCAGGAGCTGTCCTGACTTGACATGTGTGCCGTGGCCTATGTGCACATGGGGTGAGTCAGTATCAAGGAGGCTTTGTGTTACATGGCCAGTAGCAACTAATCCACTGGATACCAGTAAATATTTTTTATAAAACATCACGATCTCATTGAATCCTACTAATGATCCTGTGAACTATCCTGTGAAGGAATTTACCTTCATTTTGCTATACAGTTCAGGGATTAAACTACTGTCTAGTCTTACATAGCTAACAAGTTACAAAATAAGAAGCAATTTTTATTCTACTGTAACAATTCTTTAAAATAAGGGTAGATCTGAAGCTAGAACACAAGCCTCTACAAGAAGCTCTGGGAAATCAAATCCAAAAGTATGACAGGAGAGCAAGTGAACTGATTCTAGGTCTGGTTTCTCCAGCTCAGGGGTCCGTCCATAGATACAGAGCAAGTGAACTGAGTCTAGGTCTGGTTTCTCCAGCTCAGGGGTCCGTCCATAGACAGAGCAACTGACCAGGCGATGCGCCTGTAGAACCAAGACTGTGTTACACAGTGTGTGTGTGCAAAGCGCTGAAGAGCCAGGCATGACAGTGCACGCCTGTAACCCTGGCATTCGGGACATAAGCAAGAGAAGTTAGAGTTCAAGGTTAATGTAGGCCACACACAAGGTTCAGGTCAGCTTGGACTAGACAGCAAGAACCTGTCTCAAAATAAATAAACAAAATACAAACATGCTTAAATAGAATCTTGGAGTCCCTGGTTGAATGCCCAGCACCACAATAAAAAATAAATTAGGAATCAACAATCTTTATACTACCATATCCCAGGGCTGGACAAATAGCTCAGTGGTTAAAAACATGTATTGTTCTTGCAGAGGACTGAACTCAACTCCCAGCACCCACATCAGACAGCTCACAACCGGCTCTAACTCCAGCTCCAGGGACCACATACCCTTCTGACCTCAGGATGTGCACATAGAGACGACAGACATATGTACAAGTAAATAAATAAATATTTTGAAAATACAATATCCACTCAATTTTCATTGTTATTTTATTATTTTACAATATATTCCAAAAACTGCCATTATAGTTGCCTTGACTCCTCTGAGAGTCCTGGAATAAAGGAACACCTAGATACACACAAATATCAGTTCAAAATATCAACTGTCCTGAACCATCACTACAAAGGGCTATAGTTTTTAAATAAATGTGTGACAATGCAAAATAAAATAAAAATGTGTTAAAATAGAAAGTAAACTTTGCTTTAATGGCTATAGAAAGGAGGTGGTTTTGTTGTTTTGTTTTCAACACATCTGATTCTGGCAGCAAATAGTATTAAGTGTTAGCAATGTGCCCTGAAAATCTCAGCTTTCTGTTTGTGCGTATCACTTGAATCAGAGACCAGACATGTGGGAAAATGCTCTAAATACCTTCAACACCCTCACTCCAGAAAGCCACAATGTGAATGAACTCAAAAGCTCTCATGGGTCATAGTATTTTACAATTATTTTTCCCCAGTAACACTGGGTGATTTCAATCTTCTCTAGAAGAGAAACAATAAGAATGCCAGGAAACCCTCCAGGGTCCGATTTCATGTCACATTCTCCAAGTAGCGCAACAGCAGCTCTACATGGTGATGAAGATGCATTTCAGTTTCCTCCTGTTAGTTTTCAATGTTGCTGACACGAAAATAAATCTAGCTGGATTTCTAAAAAGAAAGTATTAGTTGCCAAATATTTTAGAATCTTAAGAAAGCATCACATACATATAATTCAGTCTTTAAAAAAAGTGTGTCTGTATTCATGTATCTTATCTTCACTGAAGTCATTTTTTTTTCCTGGTTAGACATGAAAAATAAGACTAAGATCAGTGCTGACTTTCTTTCTCTATAAACAACAATTTGGGTCCTGTTTTATTCAATTTGACTGCAGTATTTGCTTAAAAACCACAAAAGGGCAATAAAAAGAAACATCTCTGGAATGGGCATGTGCCAGGCAGTTTATGTCTGAAGTCTGACCACGCGGCACTGCGACACCCGAGGCGTCCAGCTTTGTTTTCAAGTCTGTCAGTTCTTAAAACTATTAACTATTTATTACTCTTCTTGCTGGGTTGTGGTGGTGCACATCTTAAATCCCAGCACTCAGGAGGCAGAAGCAAGTGAACCTCTGAGTTCCAAGACAGCCAGGGCTACACAGAGAAACCCTGTCCTGAAAAGCCAAACAAAACAAAACAAAAAAAATCTATTACTTTTCTCTAGCAGGACACAGTGTCATCACAGGGTAAGGCTGCTCACAAGATCATAGTGGACTTCATTCTCAAGAATCACTATAGCCTAAGTGAGCAGGAGTCAACAGAGCCATGCTTGGTCACATCCAAATTCTCCCAAATGCACTCTGCTGCTGTTCATGTCCCCGCTGTCTTAACCGGCTTACAGTAACCTTATTAAAATTATAGCAAGTAAGATTGTACAGTTTTTTGTAGAGTTTCTTTTTAAGGTACTGCTATGTTCAAATGAATATAATTCCATTTGCAAAATGCCATTAATAATGTCCTTTCTATAAACATGGTTGGCAAAATAAAAAAGGCACAGAAGGGGGCTAACTAGGTATGTTTTCAACTTTCAGAGAAGGGTACCAAAGCACATGTCATGTATCGTTCATGAAGAAAAGCTGCTAAAAATACTCGGTAATTCATGCACAACTTGAGCTATGCAAAACTTCTCTTCAGAAAGCCCCTGAGGCTTGAGGAGAAAACGAGTTTTTCCTAGTCACATGCTTCATGTAAAACAGAATGTAAAGCTGCACATACATTTGGTTTTAACAGTGGACCCATGTTTTTCAAAAAATAGTGAGGCAATTAAGCAAAGGAAAACAATACCAAAATACCTTCATAAACAAATTCCACCTACAGCCTCTGTCCTGTTTACCATTCAGTGGGGAAAATGTCCAATAAAATGTAAAATGCAGCATATGCAGTCATGTAATCTAGAAACTTTCCATGATAATCTACTGCAAATTGCACTTGACAGTTCACCACAACAATGGAAAGCTGGCCCCCTGTTGGTTTGCACAGTCCTTGAGCCCCAAACTGAAGTTGAAGTCACCAGTAAAATGATCTGGATAAAAAGTTTGCAGCTGTGCTCAACCAGCTGGCTCCACCCTCAGGATGGGAGCCAACGCGGGACACTGCCTTGTCCTGTTCCTTTGTGGGACTCTCATCCTCAGGCAGGTAGTCAGGCAGCTCTGTGTTCTCTTCCACTTCCACAGGGGCATCTTGGAATGGGACCAGCATCTGACACAGAGAAGCATGAAGAGCCATTACAAAGCCAACTGAGCATGGCACCATGCATGCCCTAAGTCACAGCCTCATCCTAAGCATCATCTTCGTTCCTAGCCTCTGGAGGGCTTGTGTCTCCTAACTTTCTTCTTGCATGACAGTCTAAGAAGTGAGCCCTCTGCAAGCACAGAAAAGGAGAGCACCTGTCTCCAGAAGTGGGTTAAACATGGGCAGGGCCACTCTTAACCCCTGGAGTGCCACAAAGCTGCTCATCTGTGGGAAGCCAAAGGAGCCACAGCTCCCTCCTCACCACAGACCTAAAGCTCACCATATTTACTTGTTCAAAGAGTGTACTTTATTGTCTTGGATTCACAAAACTAGTTCAAGTTAGAAAGAAAGTACTGAAAGTCAATGTAAAGAAACTGTCCTTTACTTACATATACAATCTGCATCACATCTCCACCAAGTTCAGAGCTTTCTTTAGAACATTCTGAATGTCACAAAAGATCTCACCATGCTACTAAGACAGTAATTAACTAGTAGTCAAGATACACCACACATCCTTGTATTTTATCACTGTTCCTCTAGGAATGCTATAATCCACTAACATAAAACCACCAGGAGCCCCGTCTGGTAGGAAAATAAACGCAGGTTTACCTCTTCCCCACTCTCACTTTTCACGACTTGCTGAGCTTTCATGACCTTGGTGGATGCTATTGCTGACGCCAAAGCCTGGACAAAAGGACAAAAGGAACATCCTGATAAGTGATTTGCTTATTGATTACTTCCAGCATATTCAGTCACTGAAAGTACTAACCTCTGCTTTCAAATCCGAACGGATTCGCACCACGCATCTTTGAACAGCCATTTGAAAAGTAAAGCTTATAACACCTTTAATTTTTAACAAAGCCTCTTCACACAGATTTCTTCGAGACTGAAAAAGTAAAAGCAAACTTATTTAAACAACAGAGGAAATAAATCAACTTAGCCACACTGAACCACTGGCTCATGCTGACTCCGTCACTGTGAAAACACCACCCAACAAGTTACACAAACCTCCCTGGCCAAGTGGACTCCACACAGGCGGGAAGGCAGAGCCTCACACTGAGCCTCCACAGCACCTGTTCCTGTACTGGACACTGCAGGGAACTGAGTACTGCGGGTAGTTGCTTGTCTACCTAACCACATCTAACCAGTACCAGCAGCGTCATAATCTTACGGAGCCACAGTGACATGTGTGGTCTACCTACCGCTGACAGAGCACGAAACACTCTAAGTGTTATCTGGTACAGGACTAGGTTTGGAGAGGAAGGGAGGCAAAGTTACAACAACAGTAGTTCCTGGTAGATTTCCAACTTCAATATTAGTATGTAGTTTTAATAACTGTCACCCAACGCTAACTCATATCATAAAAAGAACAAGTGAACAACAGAACAAAGAACTCAACAACAAAAAGCAGAGGTTCCTCGAGGTGAAGGGTGAGCAAACTGCAGTCTGTCAGCTGTTTTTGTGACGTTCTACTGAGACAGCCACATTCATTTACTTACTGATTTCAGCTTCCTGCTAAGACAGAGTTGGCAGCTATAACAGAGAACTTATGGTGTGCCTAAAACATTCACTCCCTAGCCCTCTATTCTTATTTAAAAATCTCTAGGCTTACGTTAGGATTAAAAGTATTCAGTGCTGGAGTCACTGTCCCTTACACATACTATTTCATCCTTCATTCAAGGCATTCCCAATGGCTTCCACTGCAATATCAAGCATTACCAATACTCTCTTTTTGGCTTTCATTTTCCTCTGCTGGTATTCACATCATCTGATACTTTAAAGCAGGGTCCTAGTCATCCCGCTTCTCACTTCAGCACACCTTACTCTGTGTCCTCTCATCCCCACTGTCCAGTGCCTGTAACGAAGAGATTACTTTCTGCTTCCACCCTCAAGAGACCATCCACACCACTTCAGCTATACTTAAGCCCGTTTCAGATTTTGGCAAGCACAATTTTAATCTTCCTGCATACTGAGCTCCACTTTTGTAAGTAGTGAGGTTTGAGTGTGTGGTTCATATGGGAGGGCAGGGTGTACAGGCATGTATGTGTTTGTGTGGTACACCCAGGCATGCATGGAGGATACAGGGACAGAGGTGTCCTGCTTTATCACTCTCTCCCTCATTCCTTTGAGACAGGGTGACAAGCAGAAACCTGCAGCAATCCTCTTGTCTCCGGCCCCGAGAGCTGGCGTTCAGACATACCTGCACCCATGCCTGGCTTTGGACATAGGTTCTGGGGATTTCAAGGCAGGTCCTCAAGACTACACACCAAGTCTTCTTATTTACTGAGCTACCTCCCTAGCCCCGTTTGGATTTTTGTGTTAGCTTTTAAAAAGTAACTTATTCATATTCAACAAAATTAACAAGATATGCTAGAGATATTTTATTTACATTAAGGTGTTCCATTTAATCATTTCATGTATCACAAATTTTCTAGAAATTTTTTTGGCTTTTGTAGCTCAGTTTCGGCAAGTTAGTTAACTTATTTGATCCTGTCACAGGTAAGAAGAATGTAGAAGTGCCCTCCCCCAACACACACACACACACACACACACACACACACACACACACACACACACACACACTTGTTGCTAGAGTTTTCCTGCCTTGCCCACAGTCAGGACAAATCTCTGTCACCCGCCAGCCCCACAGCCGCTCAGACCCAACCAAGTAAACACAGAGACTTATATTGCTTACAAACTGTATGGCCGTGGCAGGCTTCTTGCTGACTGTTCTTATAGCTTAAATTAATCCATTTCCATAAATCTATACCTTGCCACATGGCTTGTGGCTTACCGGCATCTTCACATGCTGCTTGTCCTGGAGGCGGCTGGCAGTGACTCCTCCTGCCTTCCTGTTCTTTCTTTTCTCCTCTCTATTAGTCCCGCCTATACTTCCTGCCTGCCTCTGGCCAATCAGTGTTTTATTTTTTGACCAATCAGAGCAACACATTTGCCATACAGAACATCCCACAGCACACACCCCTACTGAACCTTAAAACCTTAGCTTTAAGCCCCTAAATAAAACATTAGAAAAGGTTGTGGTTATCCTTAGAAAATCTACCTAGCATAGGTAAAGAGATAAGTGGTGAATTACCAGTTTAAGTGTCTACCCCTGAATATGTAATACATAATTTATCCTTTGTCAAGATAATTTTAAGAGAACGAACTCTAGTCAAGATGAAGTCACATATACTAGATTAGGATTAAACAATTAAAAATACAGACAAATTATTATTTTAAAAAAGTGATGCTTAGATATTGGAATAGTAACACCTCTGAAGGAAGAAAAAATGAGATGAACTCCCTATCACTTAGAAGGTTTTTAAGGCCTAGCACAGCACACTAAAACTGATATTAATCTTGGCTGTCAGCCTGACTGGACTGAGAAGTGCCCCAGAGATTAGGAAAGTACACCTTGGGACTAGAGAAATAGCTCAAAGGTTAAGTAGGAGCATTGGCTACTCTTCCAGAGGACCCGGGTTCAAGTCCCAGAATCCACATGGCAGCTTACAACCATCTGTATGTAAATCCAATTTCAGAAGATCCAGCACTCTTCCAGCTTCTGTGGACGCTGCACAGACATACATATAGGCAAAACACTCACAGTACGGCACATCTCTAGTATGCTATCGGTGAGAGCACTTGCAGAGAATTCTCCAAAGGGAGTGCGACCCTCTGAACACAGATGCGCCATCCCATATGCTGCAGTCCCAGACAGAGTAAGCATGGAAAAGAGGAAAGTCCCGCCAGACATCTCCTGACTCTGGGGTGACCAGCCTCCTCTACCACTCCATCTGCAGGCAATGGCACAGCGCGCGTTTCAGGCCCAAAGTCTCAGGGGTCAGGAACTATGAACTAGAAGCTGTAAACCAAAACAAGCAACTCCTTCCTTGAGTTATTTCTGTTAAGTATTTTGACACAGCAACAAAAGGTCTAACAGAAAGCAACTGGAACTCAGCAGCCTCCCTGAGCTGAAGACACAGTTAAGAACCCAGAGAGGTTAAAGGCACTCTAGTTCTCAGGGCAAAGCAAATGAAGACTGAAGGAGGGCACAGAGGAGGGCCACCCAGAGACAGTGTAAAGTGTCCTCCTTTTGAGCTGATTGATAAGCAATGTGTGTCTGTTAGGAAGCAACCTGAAGCTGAGCAAAGATGCACCAGGGAAGAACAGAAAGAACAATTCTGTGGGCTCACAATGGATTAACGTTTCCATGAGCTATTCTAGAGATAATGGGAAATACACAGGGTAGGTAGAGATCATACTGTCGCAAGGGTACGACCTCAGTAGTGTAGTAAAGTTATCCAGGTCGAAAGGTATGGTCCTACATAACAAAACCATAAAGCAAGGCTCAAGAGCCAACTGCTAACAAGGAACTGTGATCCAGAATAAAGCTGAGCAGGGCGTAGTGGCACACAGCTTAATTCTAGTCCTTAGGAGTCAGCCTGGTCTACAGAGAGTTCCAGGAACAGCCAGGGCTACTCAGAGGAAATCCTGTTTTAGAAGACAAAACAAGGAGGCATAACCATCCCGGACCTCAAACTCTACTATAGAGCTATAGTAATAAAAACAGCTTGGTACTGGTATAAAAACCGACATACGGACCAATGGAATCGAATTGAAGACCCTGACAGTAATCCATGCACATATGAACACCTGGTTTTTGACAAAGGAGCCAAAACTATACAATGGAACAAAGAAAGTATCTTCAACAAATGGTGCTGGCATAACTGGATGTCAATATGTAAAAGATTACAAATAGATCCATATCTGTCACCATGCACAAAACTCAAGTCCAAGTGGATCAAAGACCTAAACATAAATCCAGTTACACTAAACTTAATAGAAAAGAAAATAGGAAGCACTCTTGAACGCATTGGCACTGGAGACCATTTCCTAAATAAAACACCGACAGCACAGACCCTGAGCACAACCATTAATAAATGGGACCTCTCAAAACTGAGAAGCTTTTGCAGGGCAAAAGACACAGTCAATAAGACAAAAAGACAGCCAACAGATTGGGAAAAGATCTTCACCAACCCCACATCTGACAGAGGATTGATCTCCACAATATATAAAGAACTCAAGAAACTAGACATCAAAGCACTGAACAGTCCAGTTAAAAAATGGGCTAAAGAGCTAAACAGAGAATTCACAAAACAAGAACTACAAATGGCTGAAAGACATTTAAAGAAATGCTCAACATCCTTAATCATCAGAGAAATGCAAATCAAAACGACTCTGAGATACCACCTTACACCTGTTAGAATGGCTAAGATTGAAAACACCAATGACAACCAATGTTGGAGAGGATGTGGAGCAAAGGGAACACTCCTCCACTGTTGGTGGGAATGTAAACTTGTACAACCACTGTGGAAATCAGTATGGCGGTTTCTCAGAAAATTAGGAATCGAACTACCTCAAGACCCAGCCATACCACTCTTGGGCATATACCCAAAGAATGCTGATACATACCATAAAGATACATGCTCAGCTATGTTCATAGCAGCACTATTTGTAATAGCCAGAACCTGGAAACAACCTAGATGCCCATCAACGGAAGAATGGATGAAAAAAATGTGGTACATATACACAATGGAGTACTACTCAGCAGAGAAAAACAATGAAAGCATGAAATTTGCAGGCAAATGGATGGAACTAGAAAAAATCATCCTGAGTGAGGTAACCCAAACCCAGAAAGACAGTTATGGTATGTACTCACTCATTGGTGGATTCTAGATATAAAATGAACAATCAGACCACAACCCATAGAACCATAAAGGCTATATATATATAGCATGGAGGTCCCTAGGACGACTGTGGCATATAATAAATTTCAGTTTTACTCAATTATTGAAAAAAAATAGCCAAATGAATGGAAACACATGAACTATGAACCAAAGGCTGAGGGGCTCCCAGCTGGATCAGGCCCTCTGAATAGATGAGACAGTTGATTGGCTTGATCAGTTTGGGAGGCATCTAGGCAGTGGGACCAAGTCCTGTGCTCATTGCATGAATTGGCTGTTTGAAACCAGGAACTTATGCAGGGACACTTGGCTTAGTCTGGGAGGAAGGGACTGGACCTCCCTGGACTGAGTCTACCAAGTTGATCACAGTCCTCGGGGGAGGACTTGTCCTGGAGGAGGTGGGAATGGAGGGTGGGCTGGGGGTAAGGGGAGGGCGTGGGAGGGGGGAGAATAGGGGAACCCATGGCTGATATGTAGAACTAAATGGTATTGTAAAATAAAAAATATATATCACAAAAAAAAAAAGAAGACAAAACAAAACAGAATAAGGTGAAGAATATGTAAATGCTTTGCATACAAATGCATGCTGGACTCCACAATACACAAAATATGTGGCATCTAATAAAAAATTACCAGACATTCAAAAGAAGCACAAAAACACTAAATTAGAAAAACAAATCAAAAGCAACCTATTCAGAAATAATACAGGTGGTAGAGTTAGTATACAAGAACATTAAACAATTTTCTTGATCACTTTTCTATGTTCAAAAAGATACAGCATATGCCAGGTGGTGGTGCACGCCTTTAATCCCAGCACTTGGGAGACAGAGGCAAGCGGATCTCTGTGAGTTCCAGGCTAGCCTGGTCTACAGAGAGAGTTCCAGGATAGGCTCCAAAGCTACACAGAGAAACCCTGTCTCGATAAAACAAAACAAACAAACAAACAAAAAAGATACGGCATAAACATGCTATAGAAACATCATAAAAGATCTAAGTCTGCCTGGCGGTGGTGGCGCACACCTTTAATCCCAGCACTCGGAGGCAGAGCCAGGCGGATCTCTGCGAGTTCGAGGCCAGCCTGGGCTACAGAGTGAGTTCCAGGAAAGGCGCAAAGCTACACAGAGAAACCCTGTCTTGGGGAAAAAAAAAAAAGATCTAAGTCAAATTTCAAAATATGCCATAAAGCAATGTTCATAATGACAACCACACTGGAAGAGATTATCAGCAAACTGAACACTCACAAAAGAAAATTAGTGAATACAGAAACTGTCCTAAAAGAAAAACAAATGAACAGGACACAAGTGAACTGCGTAGAAATCTAAAGTGGTAGACAACAGAGAATTAAGAGTCCCTGAAAGACCCAGGGAAAGGGGGAAAATTCAGTTTTAAAAAGTCAATCCAAATTTGCCACAAATTTAAATCCACAAAGCCAAGAAATTGAATAAAACTGAAACAAAATTGAAAGCTTGCGCTCTGGCTAGAGCGTGAGCTTCAAACTGGAGCTCCTGGGAACAGCCCTGTCCCTCAGGAAGCTGTGTACCCTAGAGCTAGCCTGAGAAAGACCCTTAGCTCACTCTCCTCAGCCTCTGAATATGAAAGGGGAAGCCCACATCAATCAAACAGTGACAAAGGAGAACATCCTCCGGAAGGAAGCAGGCAGTGGGGAGGACGACAGGAGAACAGCAGAAATGAGAGCAGAGTTCTCAATATAAGGAAATCCAAACACAAGACAGTGTGCTGCTATCTTCAAGTGCAGTGGAGGAAAGTCACTATGGAGTCCACGTCCATCAGAAACAAAAGCATTTCTAAACAAACATAAAACGAGGCCTTTTAGACATGTGAAAATGAGAGCTGGAAATGAAGTTGCACTAATGAGGAGTTAGTTTTGGCGAGCTGAGATCCTGTTGTGTGGGGGAGGGGTAGAGAAAGGAGGGAGAAAATGAAAAGGAGAAAAGGAACAGTTTCTCTGAAGCAACTAAGGAATAACAGATTGAAAACATGAAACAAATCCGTAGATGAGAGAAGAAGCCCTTATCAAAAAGTGGTTCTTAGCAATCAAAGATCAAAAACACTGAAGACAGCTTATGCTGGAGATAATGTGGAGCAAGGGGAACTCTCCTCCACTGTTGGTGGGAATGCAAGCTTGTACAACCACTTTGGAAATCAATATGGCGCTTTCTTAGAAAATTGGGAATCAATCTCCCCCAAGACCCAGCTATACCACTCTTGGGCATATACCCAAGGAATGCTCAATCATACCACAAGGGCACTTGCTCAGCTATGTTCATATCAGCATTGTTTGTAATAGTCAGAACCTGGAAACAACCTAGATGCCCTTCAACTGAAGAATAGATAAATAAATGTGGTACATATACACAATGGAGTACTACTCAGCAGAGAAAAACAATGAAATCATGAGGTTTACAGGCAAATGGATGACTCTAGAAAAAAATCATCCTGAGTGAGGAAACCCAGACTCAGAAAGACAAACATGGTATGTACTCACTCATAGGAGGATACTAGATGTGAAACAAGGATGACTGGACTGCTACTCACAACACCAAAGGAGGCTACCTAGAAAACAGGACCCTAAGAAAGACACAGGGATTGCCCAATGACAGAGAAATGGATGAGATCTACATGAACAACCTGGATGTGATTGGGGGTAATGAAGGGCAAGGTTCGAGGGAAAGAGAGCTTAGGGAAGCAGGAGATCCCAGCTGAATCAAGAACAGAGAGGGAGAACAAGGAATAAGAGACCATGATAAATGAAGACCACATGGGAATAGGAAGAAACAAAGTGCTAGAGAGATCCACAGAAACCCACATTGATACCTCCACAATGGACTATTGGCAATGGTCGAGAGAAAGCCCAAACTGACCTACTCTGGTGATAGGATGGCCAAACACACTAATTGTCTTGCTAGAAATTTCATCCAATGACTGAGGGAAGTGGATGCAAAGATCCATGGCCAGGCCCCAGGTGGAGCTCCAGGAGTCCAATTGGCGAGAAAGAGGAGGGATTGTATGAGCGAGAATTGTTGAGACCAAGATTAGAAAAAGCACAGGGACAAATAGCCAAACTAATGGAAGCACATGAACTATGAACCAATAGCTGAGGAGCCCCCAAACTGGATCAGGCCCTCTGGATAAGTGAGACAATTGACTAGCTTGAACTGTTTGGGAGGCGCCCAGGCAGTGGGACTGGGACCTGTCCTTAGTGCATGAGTTGGCTGTTTGGAACCTGGGGCTTATGCAGGGTCGCTTGGCTTGGCCTGGGAGGAGGGGACTGGACCTGCCGGACTGAATCTACCACGTTGAACTGAATCCCCAGGGGAGTCTTTGCCCTGGAGGAGATGGGAATGGGGGGAGGACAGGGGAATCAGTGGCTGATATGTAAAATTAAATTATTAAAAAAAAGGGGGGAGGTTCTTAGCAACCCATTTTGGGACTACTCCCTGCTGCCAAGAACTGTTCCTCTACTCAATAAAAACTTGGTGCCCTTAAAAAAGTTGGTTCTTAGTCTCAGCATAGCAGCACTCCTGAGGCTGAGGTGAAAGTCCTGAGTTCAAGGTCAGCCTAGGCTACAAAGTGAGACCAGATTTCAAAACAAACAAAATGCAAGCCCACAGAACTGGTGAAATGTCACAGGCTAAGAGTGCCTGTTATCAAGTCTAACAACCTGAGTTTGCTCCTGGGGACCCCCATGGTGCAAGGAGAGAACTGACTCTGTAATTAGTTCTCTGGCCTTAACATGTGCACTTCACCCCCAAAAAGAAAGAAAGAAAAAAAAAGAACATCTGATTCTTTGAACAGATCAATGAAGTTGACAAACTTTTAACTTCCAAGAAAAAGCCAATTAAACTCAGGAATAAAGAAGGAAATATTACTGCCAACCTTACAGAAATAAAGTTATTAAAGGCCAAGTATCCTTTACCTGGTCTTGGGATCAAAAGTGTTTCAGATCTGGGAGTTTTCCCCAGATTTTACAATTTTTTGTGTAAACTTCACTAGCTGAACAAATTAAAAAATTATTAACTCTTAGGGCTGGAGAGATGGCTCTACAGAGTAGAGCAACTACTCCTCTTGTTTCGGAAGACCAAGCTCTATTCCCCCAGCATCCACACGGTAGTTTACTACCTTTCCAACTCATCCAGTGCCAGCCTTTGGTACACACACACACACACACACACACGTAGGCAAAACATTCACACACATGAAATCTAAAAATCTAAAGTAAAATTTAATTAAAAAAATTTCTCCAAACTCTAAACCTTTCTGAGTATCATACTGATATTTAAAAAAAAGTTTTGGATTTTAAAGCATTTCAAAATTTGCATTTTTGGATCAAGGACACAGCTTGTACAAACAAATATTATGAATAACTATATCATGCCCTCAACAAAATGTACACAATACTACAAAAACATAAACAACTAAAGCTTACTTTAAAAAGGGGGGGAGGGGTGGAGAAAAAGATGAATAGACCTAAAACAAGTAAAGAGATTCAATTAACGGTCAAAACACTGCCCACAAAGCAAAGCCCAGGGCCAAATGACTTCATTGATTGCTTTAACAAAATGTAAAAAAGGGGGCTGGAGAGATGGCTCAGTGGTTAAAAGTGGATCTGCTCTTACAGAGGACTCACATTCAATTCCAAGCACTGACAGCATTCAGAGAACTCAGCAATAAAAGACCATTTAAAACAGAAGAAACATTTCCCTCAAATATAAATCTGAAATAACTTAAAATACATACACAATAAACCCCACTTCAACCACTTAAAAAAAAAAAAAAAAAAAAAAAAAACGACTAATACATTTCTAAAATGTTGCTCACCATCATTAGTTATCAGGAAACAGTAAATCAAAACCATGTAAGCAACACTTCAAATCCACCAGGAGAGATGGAAAATGGCAAGTGCTCATAAGACATGGAGAAACTAGGCCCCTCATACAATGCTGGCTGAAATGTAGAATTGTGCAGCCACAGTGCACAATCTGAGAGTTCATTAAAAATTAATAATTACCATATGCCTGAGCAATATCACTAGGTATATGCCCGAGAGGCTATTAACATGTGCTTAAAAACAACAACAAATGTATAAACACATGCTCCTAGCAGGTTTCTAAGAACCAAGATATAGAAACAACTCACCTGTCCATCAGTTGATAAATGGATAAGCAAAGTACTGCATATCCACTCGATAGGATATATACAAAGTGATGCACAGATACATGCTGCAATACAGATGAGCCCTCAAAAGTTAATGCTAACCAGAGATGCTTTCAATGCCTACAGGACCTATTGGTGTCTGTCTTCTCTCATTGCTGACATTAGTAAGTTACACCTCATCTATATAAATCATGCACAGCTCTAATTAGACCCCTCTGCTTCTTGTATGTCTGTCAGCTCAGCTGTTAAACTGCATATTCTGTAAGTCCTGGCATTAAGAGCATGTACATTCAAAACTGCTATGTAGGCTGATTAGCCAATATTTTTAACAAGGATGTCCCTTTTGTCAAGAGTATAAAATACTAATAGTGCAACTTTTTCTTTAGCAAGTGACTGTAACAAAAGTGGTGATACAATTTCCCTTGCCATCTTATGAAGCACATCTACAAGTCTTACCGTATCATCGAGACCGTCTATCTGCAAAACTACTGTTTTGGCACGTTTGTTTGTAGTTCCCAGAAAAAACTGAGCTTTCCTTCGACGTGAATTCATTTCATTAAAACTATCACCATCAGCCATGTTGGAGGACTGAAGGATGTCATAGATTTCAGAGGCCAGAAGCTTTGTTTCTCCTGGAGTTGTAGTCCTAGAAAAGAAACGCATAAAGTCACTTTCGCTGATTCTGTAATTTCTCCACTTTGGTGAGTTTTGTTTCATCTTGAAACCTTGTTCAATGAAAAAGCAACACCAGTGAGTCTAAGAATAATCAATAGTGGGAACTGGGGATGTAGTTCAGATGGCAGAGTGCTTGCCTAACATGCACGAAGCCCTATGTTTCCAGCATCACATAAACAAGGTGCAGTAACATTGTACTGTAATAATAGCACTCAAGGAGTAGAGGCAAGAGGATCAGAAGTTCAAGGTCCTCCTTGGTCACATAAACTTAAACAGTCTACAATCCAAGACTCTAAAGAATGGGAAGGAATAAGAATCATCAATAATACAGGGAAAGCATCTAGTCTGTATGATCGCCCCTCAACTTTGTACACAGTCCAGGCTAACTTTCTCTACCGCACTATGATGGTTTGAATGAAAACGGCCTCCACTGGCTCCCAGGGAGTGGCACAACCAGGTGTGCTGGAAGAAGTGTGTCACTGGGGGTGGGCTCTGCAGTTTCCAGTGCTCAAGCCAGGCCCAGTGTCCCTCTCCCTTCCTACTGCCCGCAGACCAAGATGCTCCTTCTCCAGCAGCATGTCTGCCTGCACACCACCATGCTTCCACCATGACAATAATGGACTAAACCTCTGAACTGTAAGCCAGCCCCAGTTTTTCTTTAAGAGTTGTCCTGGCCAGTTGACCTGAGCTAGTGGGAGCTCATGGACTCTGGACTGACAGCTGGAGAACCTGCATGGGCCTGAACTAGGCCCTCTGAATGTGGGTGACAGTTGTGTGGCTTGATCTGTATGTGGGGCCCCTGGCAGTGGGACCAGGACTTATCCCTGGTGCATGAACTGGCTTTCTGGAGCCCATTCCCTGTGGTGAGACACCTCGCTCAGCCTTGATGCAGGGTATCAAGGTCCTGCTTCAACTTGGTATGCCAGACTTTGTTGACTCCCCAGGGGAGGCCTTATCCTGTCTACAGAGTGGTGAGAGGGGTGGAGAGGAAGGTGGGGGGAGCGGGAGAAAGGGAGGGAGGGGGAACTGTGGTTGGTTTGGAAAAAAAAAGGGTTGTCCTGGTCATGGTGTCTCTTCACATCAATAGAAACCCTAACTAAGACACTCATAATGAGCCATCATGCAAGGCTATGCTGTAATAATCTCCTAATTTCATTTAAAACATGATTCACTGAGATTCAGAATCTATCCTAGCATGGTACAAAAGTACATTTAATTAAAATCATTAAACAGGAAATCAACTAACAAGATCAGGTTACCAAATTTCTCTGTTTCACAATTTTTGCTCAAACCATCTCTTTTCTATCGATTCAGGTAGCTTAAGTTATTTTTAAAGGTGAACTGTAGAGGCACAGAGCTGCAATGCAGAAATTTTTCAATGTTTGAAAAAAAAAATCCAATGAGATAGAAATTGCTGGCAAGCACATTAATAATGCCATTTAAAGAACTATTAACAGAGCCAGGAAGACAGCTCAACAGGGAGAGCACGTGCATGCCAGAGTGAGAAACGGAGTTTAGATCTCAGCACCCACGGAAATGCCAGGAAGCATGACAGTCTGCCTGTAATTCTAACGCTCTGCAGGCAGCGGTAACCAGGATGACTAGGCTGACTAGACCAGCTATGTTAACACAGCATTCAAATACAGATGCTTCTAATGCTTGTTCTGGTGAACAGAAATAACTTTCCACAAGCTTGAAAGAGGAGCTAGGAAAAAAAAATCAACACATAAGAAGCTTGAAAGGGAACCTTCAAATATTGAGATCTCCAGATGCCAAATGAAGTGCAATGTCTGTCTGTCTTATCTATTTATCAATCATTGTATCTCCACTACTAAAAAGGCTGTGGGACCAAATCAGATTGGGTATGATATAATAAATGTTTTGTTATTAGTGGAACAAGCAATCACCATACTGTCCTACAAATGTATACTTTATTTAAAGAAAAAATAAGTCATTTTTCAGAAGTTGCTTGGATCCCCCTCAAAAAAAAAGGCTTTAATGACAAAGACGGCAGGAAGATCTGACCCACCAACACAGATTGATCACAGACTGATCTAGTGGATGTCTATGGGTCCAATTCACCTTCAAGTCTCTGAGTATAGTGGTCTGAACAGACAGATGCGTGTGCTTGTGCAAGCACATGAACACGAACACACACACACACACACACACACACACACACACACACACACACACACGCGCGCACACACACGCACATGCACACGCACACACGTACGCAGTCCCACAGCCAATGAGATAGTCAGCAGTTAAAGGTGCTTACTCACGCTGTCCTCTGACCTCTACTGCCAGGCACACACCCATGCAAAATAAATCTAAAAAGTAAACTTAGATAAATTAAATAAAGGACCGTTCTTCTGCTATAGTCATAGCAGTGAGCACAGCAGCTTTGGAAGCATCACAAATCCAAGGGTAGGCGATGTTCTTCCCAAGCAGCTCCTAGTGAGTGTAGGACTGATCTAGAAGGCACTCTGCTTGCATGCGGCTGCCCACTGGGATGGCTGTCAGGTCTATACTGTAATCACACTGCCTATCTGTTCCTTTCAATCCAAAGTGTCCTAGCATCTGGAGACTTTCTCTGCCCAATGCTGTTCCAGCCTTCTTTATGTCTAAGACATTAATCCGCATTTCTAACTTTATCTTATATCTCCTTCCCTGGTGACCTGCCAAGATAATGTCTTCAATTTCTCTTAGTAACTTCATAGTAGTCTCCCTACTTTGTCCATGTACCTTTTCCACATACACACACTTTACCACATCCTTGAGCCAACAAGATTAAGAAATTACTTTATCAGTTAAGTGTATGTTACCTGAGCTCACTCTAAAATTTTAAAGTTCAAATGTAAACAATATTTTAATTTCCAACATTATTTGGGGTTATTTTTAACATTTTACTATTTTATTTGTATGGATGTTTTGTCTGTATGCATGTCTATGCACTACGTGCATGCGGTCCCCACAGAGGCCAGAAGCGGGGCTCAGATCCCCTAAAACTGGCATTTCAGATAGTTGTGAGTGACCATGGGGATGGTCCTCGGAAAGAACAGCACTCTGAACCACTGAGCCATCTCTTGTTGCTTTTAGAAGCAGTCTCCAGAGTTGACTCTAGCTCCTGGCAATCCTTCTGCCTCAGACTTCTAGGTGCTAGAGTCTTAGGTATGAGTAATAACACCTGGCTCTCCACATTGTTTTGTTTGGTTTGGTTTTTTCTTGAGACAGGGTTTCTCTGTGTGGCCCTGGCTGTCCTGGAACTCATTCTGTAGACCAGGCTGCTCTCAAACTCAAAGACCCACCCTACCTCTCTGCCTCTGGAGTAATGAGATTAAAGGCATGTGCCACCACCTCCCAGCTTTAATACTATGTTTAAATCTAATTTTCCTTATCTCTCTTGTACCACTTATTTTTGACTTCAATAACTATGCCTATTTAAGAAACACATGTGCCACTGATTTGTTGAGATACACACACACACACACACACACACACACACACAGAGCTGAGAATGTGGCTCGGTTGATAGAGGGCTAGACTGGCATGGATGAAGCCCTGAGTTCTATCCGCTCTAGGTATGGTGGCACACACCTGCAATACCAGCACTCTGGAAGGCACGAAGATCTGTAGTTCAAGGTCATCCTTGACTACAGAGTAAGTTTGAGGCCAGCCTGAGCTATGTGAAGACTGTCTGAAAAAATAAAATAAACACACATATATACTATTCTTTCATTTTGAGGCAATGGCCTTGAGTAAGTGACTTCTTGATATCCTTTCTTAGCCAACAGGAAATATCTGGATTTTGAATCTTCACAGCATAAATGCACAAGCAGTTAATGGATTAGAAAACACGGTGGGAGGGAAATGCTTGACAGACACTAAGAGCCATGGATATTTAGCTGTTGTGAAATTTGCACAAAAACCTCTGCTGCCCTGTTTCTGCCACATCAGTTGCAAATGTCCTAGAATTACCACTATAATACAAGAGAGAGAAGCTAATCATCAAATACTTATTAATATCCCCCAAATGACAGGACAGACGTCAACATTTTAAATAAAATACAAACATATTTATAAGGAAACAGCCATGTTTATCATTATTAACAGCCAGGCACGGTGGCACACACTTGTAATCCCAGCACTCAGGAGGCAGAAGCAGGTGGATCTCGGAGTTCAAGACCAGCCTGGTCTACAGAGCTAGTTCCAGGACAGCCTACACAGAAAACTAATATTCACTAGCAAAATATTTTTGGACATAAAACTTACAGAAGTCTATGTTTTTTGTTTTTTGGGGGGGTTTTTTTTGTTTGTTTGTTTTGTTTTGTTTTGTTTTGTTTTGTTTTGTTTTTGAGACAGAGTTTCTCTGTGTAGCTTTGCACCTTTCCTGGAGCTCACTTGGTAGCCCAGGCTGGCCTCGAACTCACAGAGATCCGCCTGGCTCTGCCTCCCGAGTGCTGGGATTAAAGGTGTGCGCCACCATCGCCCGGCCAGAAGTCTATGTTTTGTTAGTTAAAATTTCTAAATAATATTTGAAACTTAAAAAAGGAAATAAAATTTCAGTAAATTTGAGTCATCATCAGCTTACACAGACCCATTTTCCTTCTGCCTCCAAGGACACTGCCTGTTGTACTTACTTCTGGATGACATTCTGTAAGCTTAACATCATCCCCAGCTCTCCCTTCATCTTCTCTCTGTTCGCACGACACTCAGCCAAGTACCGGAGAGCCTGCAGCAGAAACAAGAGTCAATTTGCACATCTAGACCATGCAAAACTAAGGTCACTTATAACTTACTGGAAGAGGACAAAGAAAACAAGTGTTTTCATTTTCAGCATCAACTGGTTTTAAATTCTCTTCAAATGTAACATTCAAAATAATCTACTAGGGGCTGTGGTAACTGAATGTGAAATGAACATTCCAACCTAGCTGCAAGGTCAAAACCAGGTTGTTCTACATTTCATCTTTGCAAGGCTACAAGGAACTATATTCCATTTATTAATCTCAAAAAGTAATTCAAATGGCCATCATTTCCCTGGATGCTTTTTACACATTAATTAAAATAAACAGCTGGGGGACAAAGCATACAGTGAACTTTATAAAATTAACTGACTCCAGTTTTACTACACTACACCTTTCAAATGTATTTTAAATTGGAGCCGGGCAGTGGTGGCGCACTAGCTCCAGGACAGGCACCAAAACTACACAGAGAAACCCTGTCTCAAAATAAATAATAAATAAATAAATTAAAAAATTTTTTAAAGTATTTTAAACTGGAAAAACAAACAAACAAACAAAAACAGGCATAGTTGCTCAGGCCTACAATTTCACCAGGAAGGAGACTGGGCGGGAGGATTTGCTGTGAGTCAGAGGCTAGCCTTGACTACATAGGAAGTTTCAGGATAATCTGGGCTACAGGAGACCCTATCTCAAAACATCAAAATAAATAAGATGAAAATTAAAGATGAACTAATGGTCACAGTTCTGTATTTATGAGGTAAGCTAAGTTTTCCAGCACTTTCTCTCTTACCATAAGCACATCTTTGCCACTATTTCCCTCACATGCTGCTTCTTTGGAGCTGTTGGGTTGGCTGTTTGTCTTTACACCCAAACATTGGTATCATCTACAGACTTCATCATCATCACTCAAAGCCATCCCAGTCTACTTATCTTTCAACTTCTACTGGGCCTTTTGTCCTTCAAGTAAAACTGCCAGGTCTTTATTAAAAACGTGTCAGCTATAAAGGCCACAAACTCAACCACCTGTTTTTCTTCCTGCAATTGCTACAGCTGTGACTTCTGTTTCACCTAATAAAGACTTACCTGATTGCAAACTGCCCTTGCCTGCAGAAACTTATCTCAATGCCTGTTCCAGATACTGGTCAAGAGGCAGCATAGAGCTGTGTCCGTAGGAGAAAAGGGGTGAGGTAAGTCCTAGAATGGGCTCTTTCCTTCACTGCAAACATGGCCGCAGTCTAGACGGTAGCATTTCAAGATGGTAGCACTAGAGGGGAACTCAAATGGGGTTGGTGGTTTGTGAGTTTGTGAGGCAGACATCAGACTGAAGAAGTCACAGCAGTCATATTTGCAAAGAAAGTGGCACACAGTAGGGTCCCAAACAGCAAGAATTCCAAAGATCGACAGAGGGGCCAGAGAGCCTGTGTCTGAGTATCAAGCTGCACATGCGAAGCATATAAGGCCACAAGGTGAGGGAATACCACCACCAGAGAGTAAATCAAACAAGCCCGGAGCTCAGGATGAGGTGGGACTAGTTTGGGATGACATCTGCCAGAGGAACAAGACCTGAGCACACATGAGGCATCAGGGTGAACGCTTAGATTTGTTTCACCTTAGCAATGGAGGTATCAGACTGCACATGCCCCGACAAAGCCAAGGCTCTGTCTTGAAAGATCAAACTGGCCCCAAGCAACACTGGAAAAAGTTCGACAGTATTTATAGGAATATTTTAAACTATTCTTTTTTTTTTTTTAAAGTTTTGAGACAGGGTTTTTCTGTGTAGCCCTGGCTGTCCTGGAACTCACTCTGTAGACCAGGCTGTCCTTGAACTTAGAATCACCTGCCTCAGCCTCCTGAGTGCAGGAATTAAAGGTGTTTGCCACCATACTCAGCTTAAAACAATTTTCAAAAATCAACACATTAAACGATTTTTATATCTGGCATAAGGAGAAAATCGCCAGATTAGAAAAGAAGCAGGTAAATATAACCTATATCCAGAATAGTGAGGCAAAAGGTAACCCTAAGACACAAATCAAGGCAAAATAGAGATTATGATTTAGAAAAACAAGAAAAAAGGCTATTAATCTACGCTCTCTATTTTGAGGATGGGATGGAAACTGAAGATGGGAGAGATGTGGAAGCCACTAAGAAGGCAAACAGCTTCTACAGAACAAAACAGATCTGAAACAAACGCAGTTTACATATTACAGAATAAGAGCAGTGGACTCTAAAAGGTAGCCACAGAAACCAGCCAAAATAAAGTGCACAAAGGAGGAAACAGATTGAGGGGCATAAAGGCGCAGTGCAGCAGTGTCCACAGGACAACATATGCTAATGTTACGTGGACCTGAAAAGTGGGAGGGGGGAGACTTCCAGTAAAAATTAAAAACAAAAACCTATGAAAAAATAATGGATGAAAATTTTCTAAATCTCAGAAGAGTTAAACCTACAGACCCAAGAAATTCAACAAGTTCCAAGTAAAATAACAATTAAAAAAAAAACACACAAAATCCTTAATACACCTATCAACCATTTCCTGAAAAGAGTAATATAGTTCACAGATGAAGTCATAAAAGCCATTATCAGGGTAGCAAGATGGCTCAGCAAAAAAAAAAAAAAAAAAAAAAAAAGGGCACAAGCCAAGGAAGACAGATGACCAGAGTTTAATTCCTAGCCTGAGGTCAGTCCCAGAGTATACGGTAGAAGGAGAAAACCCACTCTTGAAAATTGATCTGACCTCCACAAGTGAGCCATGACACACATGTACGTGTACACACACACACACACACACACACACACACAAATGTACAGACATATAAAAAGTATTCAAAGGAAGTACAGCACTTGTCTTATTAGAAGTCATGAGCTGGCAGCCTGATATACTGGCTCACTCCTGTACCTCCAGTACTCCAGAAGCTGAGGCAGGCAGACCGACATGAGCTCCAGGAAAGCCTGATTTACATAGCAAGTTCCAAGCCAGCCTGGACTACAAGAGTGAGACCTTATGGGGGGAAAAAAAAGAAGAGAGAACATATAAGCCAGGAGACAAATAGCAGCAATAATTTTTAAGTATAGGAAAAGAATAGCAAACCTGTACTGCAAATGTTTAAAAAAAAAAAAGATCCTCAGGCAGGAAAGAAAAGAACGCTAGTACAAATCCCAAATTCTGGTGTTTAGAACACCAGAAACAGTAAAGATGAGAATAAATAGAAAAGACGTTTGAAACTGAATGTGTCGGCACATACCTTCAATTATAGCTCTGAGAAAGGTGAACGGTGAACAAGTGGGGTTAATAGTCGAAAGCAATACCAGGCATGGGAGCACATGCCTTTAATCCCAGCACTTTGAAAGTAGAGGAAGGCAGATCTCTGTGAGTTCTAGGCCAGCCTGGTCTACAAAGTCAAGTCCAAGCCAGCCAGGGCTACATGAAACCGTGACTCAAAACAAAATCAGAGTTGGAGACAAGTCTGAACTACAGTGCAACAGCCCTCAAAAAAAATCCTCCAAACTTTCAAGTGACTTAATATTTGAAACTAGGTGTGGCAGCACGTGCCTATAATCTCAAGATTTGAGAGGCAGAGGCAGGCAGGACTCTTGGGAGCTCAAAACCAGCCTGATCTTATACAGTGAGTCCCAACAGTCAAGGCTATCTAGTGAGACCCTGTCACAGACAAAATCAAACTGAATTTTAAAAATTTAATATATTTTAAAACTGAGTACTAGGGAGTTAGCTAGGTGCGTGCTTAGCAGGTGTGAGGTTCTAGTCCAATCCTGAGTATCCCCCCCCACACAAAGACTGAAAGGACACTCACTGTTTAAAGCAAATGTATGGATGTATACATATAGCAGAAACGCATAGAAGTATATAATGAAAATAAAACAAAGATAGGAGAAGAGAAGGGGACATATTGTTGGATGATCTCACATCATACATAAAGCATCTGCTAAAAGTGGACAAATAAATTCAAAATGCAGCTTACCAAACAGAGTGACCACTGAACTAAAGTTCTGAAGCTGTATTATGAAAGAGGAACTATTAAAATGCAGGCCTGCTGCATCCTTATTAGAACCTCAACCCACGGGCCTCCAGGTTTTCATCAGTTCTAGCTTCTATTTCAGCTCCCTCGCTGCTCAGGCTGGCACCTATAACCTCACCATTTTAACCACTCTTGCCATGGCCCGATCTAACTTCCTTGCAGTCACCCTGTCCCACTCACCTGCCCAAGTATCAGCCCTGGGCAAACCCAGCTATTAGGCTCTCAGAGCCTATAGCAGGCCTGAAGTGGGAAGAAAAGTAGTTTAAGAATCCAGTCACAGGATCCTATCAAACCAACACTACTGCACTAAGTAGTTCTCAGCAGTGCTGAGCAATTTTACCCTCCCTCTTTCCTAGTTTCTATACTTAGGAAATCCTCCTCAAAAATTACCTATTCACAGCCAGATGTGATGGTGCCATACCTGTAACCCCAAACTAAGGGAGATGAGACAGGGCAGGCTATGTATAGTAGAAATTCTGTTTGCAAAACAAAACAAACCAAACAAAAATTACTGATGTGGTTTGATTCTGGAATGTCCCCCAGCAAAGGGCCACGTTTTGAAGAGCTGATCCAGTTTGTAGCTCCTTTAAGAAGGTCTGGCTAGATCACTGCAGGGGGTGGGGAGCTTTTGAAGGTTATACCCAATCCTGGCTGCCATTCAACTTGACAGTCACTAGGATGTAAGGAGTCAGTCAGTCAGTCTCTCTCTCTCTCTCTCTCTCTCTCTCTCTCTCTCTCTCTCTCTCTCTCTCTCTCTCACACACACACACACACACACACACACACACACACACACACACACACGCTCACCACCATGAATGCATGAACTGAGCTGCTCTGCCATGCCTTCCCCATCATGAAGTAAATCCCTTTGAAAACCTGAGACAAAAGAAACTTCCCCCTTCTGCTGTTTCTGCCAGTTATTTGATTAAAGCGACATCTCATGTGATACAGGCTGACCTTTAACTCCTCATCCTCCTGCTTCCAGCTCGTCTCTCTTAAACTGTTACAGAAATATTGGGGCACACACATAAAGAAAATGTGTGGTGACCCCTATGTACCCATCATTCAGCTTTAATAAGCACCAGTCACTTGACAATCTGGTTCTACCCCTCTCTCTGGTCCACAGTCATCTGAACCTTAGAGAACATCTCGTCTGTAGATATTTCACTATCTCTAAGAATTAGTTTGATGTTTCTGTCTGTTGTTGTTCTGGGTTTTCAGACAGGGTCTCACTGTGTATACCTGGCCAGCTTGGAACTGATTATGTAGACTATGCTGGCCTTGAACTCAGAGATTCACTTGCCTCTGCCTCCAAAGTGCTGGGATCAAAGGTATGACACCGTACCCAGGAAGAAATTAGTTTTAAATTTTCTTTAAATTTCTGTAAATTAAATCCTACACAAATGACCTTTTTTAAAAAAGTAACAACCTTTTCTTCAAGTCTTAACACATTTTCACGGTCTAGCTAATACCACTCCAACAGCAGCTTTGACAGAGCCTCACTACACAGTGCTGACAGGCCTGGAACCCACTCTGTAGCCCATGCTGGTCTCACAGACATGCCTGCCTTGGCCTTTCAGGTGCCAGGGTTAGTGTGTGCCACCACACTTGACAACATTAGCCACCACACACAAAAGCATTACATTTCTCATTTAATTTTTACATTACTTATTTTGTGTGTGCATGCCCCTGCACCACAACACAATGCCTGGAAGTCACCAGACAACTTGCACAAGTTGGTTCTCTCCTCCCAAGATGTGAGCTCCAGGCGTGGATTCAGGCATCCGGCTGGGCGGCAAGCACGTTCACCTGCCACCAAGCCGTCTTACGGGCAATCGTGATTCTGCAGTTTTTTATGTTTTATTTTACGTATCTAGGTATTTTGCTTATATGCATGCCTACGTACCACACACTACAGTACTGTGCAAGAGCAGCCTGAGCTCCTAACTGCCAAGTCACCCGACCAGCCTTTATAATGACTTTTTAGTGTCATCACTGTATACTGTATACTCACTTCCAGCCACTTCAAAATTGCTTATGATCAATTTGTTAAATCAGGATATAAGTCAGGTCTACAAACACCCAACTGACACATCCCTTAAAATGTGTAACGGTTACTTCCATCACACCTCTCTCCTCCACGCCAGCTGCCTTTCTTTTCTGTATTAAGGACTACTGAAGGGATCAGATTTTACCTGTCACTCAATTCCTCTATTCTGGATCTGTCTGATGGTCTTGCTTCCCATGTCTCTAGGCTCCACATTTCTCATAATTCCTTTCGAATTATTAGCTTTGAGCCTGTATATTTTCTCTGTCCTTATCTGTCCTCCTTACCATAGATTAAAATGAGTGGCATGTCCGTCAACTAGTGAATGAATAAACAAAATGGTGTATGTCCATACAATAGAATGTTATGCAGACATAGAAAGAAATGAAGCACCGAAACTTGTTGAGGTATATCTGTCCCAACATAACACAAATGAAAGAAAAGTCACATAGCATATCATTGTATCTACATGAAAACTCTATAGGCATTTTTGCAGAGTAGCAAGTATGTAGTCCACTGCTGCTTAAGCAATGGGGATGGTACTAGGGAGTAGGGGGTGATCAGAACAGTACTCTCTCTGGGGTGATAGAAAGGTTCTAAAGAAAGATGTGGTAACGCTCTTCTAAATCCCAACACTTGAGAGGCTGAATCAACAGAACCTCAAGTTCCAGGTAGTCCTGAATACACAATAAGACTATGCCTCAAAACAATATAATAAAATTAAAATGTTCTAAAATTGACTACAAGGATGGCTATACCATTCTGTAAATAAAAGCCACTCAAGTGTACACTTTGAACACATGAACTTTATGATGGCACATGAGTTACATCTTTAAAATCTATTATGAACCAGATGGGGTTGTAAACAACTGTAATCCCAGTACTTGGAAGGTTGGGCCAGGATAAATGAGTTCTAGGTTAGCCTGGGATACAAAGTAAGATCCTATCTCCATCTACTTCCCCAACAACAGAAAAAAATCTGTTATGTAATTTTAAAGAAAGTATCTTTTGAGTGATGGCTGTAGTTCTGTACAGGATGTACTTAATGTCAATTTCAATCCCCTGTACTAAAAAGTACCTTTCTGAACTCACGAGTTCTCTTAACTGCTGGGCTAGGAACATAGACCAGTAATAGAAGCTTGCCTAATATGCATAACGCCCTGGGTTTAGCCCCAGCTATACACAAAGGGGGGGGTAGGGGGTAGAGGGAGGAGAGAGGGAAAAGACAGTAATGATCTGGGTGTGGTGGTATATGTCTGCACTCAACGGATGACCTGAGCCCAAGAACTGGAAGAACAGCCTGGTCAACACAGCAGTATCCCATGTCAAAAAGAAAACAAAAATAATAGATCAACATGTTAACTGAAAATACCAAGTACCAGGGCATTTTATTATATGTGTTACATAGTTACCATTTACATTAAAGAACCAAACCAACATGTGGCCATTTGTGTTAAAGAACTACACATGTCATCGTTTCCATATTTTTATATGCCAAAATACAGACTGCATGATCTAACAATGTCCTTTAGTCTTTTACCATGTTATCAAAGGACTTTGAAAATTCTTACTTGCAAAATTAAAACATCAAGACTGAAAATATTAAAAGCAACTCACAAGCAAAGCTGAGTGAACAACAGGGGGGTTGGGATGGTCCATAAATAAAATAAGGCCAGGCAGACATCCCTGATCCTGGACGATGGCTCTTCTATTTAATGGATCTGCTGCTAAATCCCGTAGCTGGTTAACTACAGACAGAGCATCAGGCTCTTCATTCACAGTAGAAGAGGATGAATTCATCTTCTATGACATGCACATGAATACAATCTTCTTAAATTCTGTAAAAAGAAAAAGTAAGGTTGACAAAATTAGTTATAGTCTGCCAAGGTAGACTAGGATCCCATCTGTTTATTTATTTACTTACTGAGACAGGGTCTCACATAGTCCAGACTGGCCTCAGACAACCTATGTTGCTGAGACTGTCCTACTCCTGATCCTCCTGCCTCTACTTCTCAAAAGCCAGGGTTATAAAGCATGCGCCAACTATGCCCAGCTATGGTGCTTTTAAAGTAACTGCATTATAGTATCTTTAGAAGGAAGCAGATGAATCTAAATCACACACACAAAAATAAGAACTGGCAATTCCAGAGCTTGTGAGAAATAAAATGAACATAAGCTGAAGGAAGAAATCAAGTTATTTATATATGCAAAAGAGCATATGTCATCTTCAATATTCCAATAAATCCCATTTTAGCAACACATATTTTAGCACTACGGTTCCAATAAACAAGGTCTTTATGTACAAGCTCGTAACCTTTGCTCTCCTTTCAGACTGTACCACTGCCAGGACTGTTCCTCTCCTAAAACATTTCTAGGCCTACAGCAAGTGCCTCAAGGAAAAGTAGGGAGCTGACAGCTTGGGTTTTCATTGCTCATCTGTGGGGAGGGACTGGAGAGACACATGGAACTATCTACAAAAGACACAGTCTCCTAGGGAAAAGGAGAGCACCAAAGGAGGCCTTTCCAGAGACTGTGGCACACCTGTGATCCACACTACTGAGACTGAGGCAGAAAGAACTCGAGCTCAGGACCACCTGGGCGACTAAGACCCTGTGTCAAAACAAAAATTTTCTTCAAGGAACTAGGGGTATAGCTAAATGGCAGAACACCGCCTAATATACCTTAATTAGTTCCTGAGTTCAATCCCAAGGGCAGGGAAGAAAAAGAAAAAAGAAAAAGTACTTCTCTGCAAGAAGTCAAGAGCCCATTTTGTACGTCTCATCTATGCCTCAACTGAGCAGCCTGGATGCCGGCAATGAAACTGGACTCATCTCTGTCATCTCCTAATGCCTAACAGAAAAGCAATGAGAAGAGGGGACAGGAGATGAGGCAATTCATTTCACAGTGAAACGTCCCAGGCAAGTTGAATATTTGTCCCAGGTCATCAGGTCACTAAGTATGGAGCTGGGGAGCTCTTGTTTCCTAGTGTGTTCTGTTCCTCAGCAGTCTTTCTACTTTCTAACCCCTCCTTGTAAATCTAGTATATCTTCTCTCCATGTAAGCAACCGGCGTATCTGGGTTCGGTAGGTCACATCTATAATCTCAACACACAGGCTTCAGTAAGACAAGAGGATCACAGGTTCCTGAGTTCAAGGCATAGGTTACAAGTAAGTCTCTGCCTTAAAAAACAGAGCATTATAGGACGTGTAAAAACCAAAGAAACAAACATGAAGAAATAATTTTTGTAAATGCAGACATTTAAAAATCAGTAACTTCAACTAATCAGACTTTGTATTAAATTCCTTATTCTGAAGAACATACAGATGTTAATAGGCATAAACGGATAAAGTCTTAAAACTCCAGCAAAGACTATTCAAGTATTTGGTGGAAAAAGGTAACAAAGTAGAACAGGACTCAGCACACACAGAGGTGTAAAAGATAAAGAGTAAAGCAGAGGTACTAGTGGAGGAAGGGACAGAATGAGTATTTCCTAGCCAGGAGCACACACATGCCTGGGAGCCCAGGCCTCTAGGGGCTGAAGCAAGAGCTCAGTCAGCCCGACTACAGCATGACCCTGACTCACAAAAAGTACGTCCTAACACCAGCACTAGGTGTGTGGGCCAGCATTAGAACCCTGACCTGGGTTCTATCCTCCGCACTGCAAAAGATACACCCCCGCCCCCAGGTTCTTTATGCATTCAAGAAGTGTCCCAGTCACACCAGACTGAGGTTTGGTCACTTAGAAACTGTGCTTTAAGAGACTGGAGAGATGGCCCAGCAGCCAGGAGTGCTTCCTGCTCTTCAAGAAGACCTGAGTTCCCAGCACCCACACCAGGAGGTTCACAACAGCAAGGGGCCTCAGCTCCAGGGCAGCCAACTCCTCCTCTGGCCTCTGAAGGCACCCACACGTGGCTGCATACACGTACACACACACACTCACACACACACACACACACACACATACACACACACACACACACACTCACACACACACACATACACTCACACACTCACACACACACTGAAAAGCTATAATTTCTGGGAAACCTCTTACACTCTGTATCAATGTCCACATCTGTAAAATGAAGTTGACAACACAAGCTACAAAAACATCACACCTTATCAATGAAATGACAATACATACAAAGAGCTCTGTCTGTCTTCCACATAGTAAATGTTCAATAAAGGGTAGTTTTCAGTTACATGACAAAAAAAGAAATTCAAAACAGTGTTAGAGTAACTTACTTAGCAATGTTAAAACCAGTATTGGTCTTTAACTCATACCATACCAAGAAGAAAAAATACATTAATAATTTTAATCTCCAAGCAAATACAAAGAACTCAAGGAAAAGAAGGTAACAATATAATCTTTATCAGGTAATTATCTTAGAATCAAAATATTAGTTATTTTTGCCATTCTAAAAGTCAGGATAGAAGACACTGCACTGAACACATGGATGAGACTACCAGGTTTAGGATTTGTGGTTCCTTAGGTTCTTCCATGAGCATCTGAACACCCCTGCTTAGAAATTAAGCTTACCCACAGGTTTTGTACTGTCCATGGCACACATCTCAACCAACCTGTAAGAAGACCTAACACTCAGCCATGCATGGTGGTGCATGCCTGCAACCCCTGAACTTGAGAGAGTTGAGAGGCAGGAGGGAGCAGTTCACGTCATCCTCAGATACAAGTTTGAGGTCAGCCTTTGCTACAAGAGATACTGTGTCAAAAGACAGAAACAAGACCACACATCAGTGAGATGGCTCAGCAGGCAAAGGCACTTGCTGCCAAACCTGATAACTAAGTTCCATCTCTGGAACCCAAACAGTGGAACAAAAGAACCCACTCCCACATCTTGTCCACCCTTGGCACACTGTGACATGTGTGCCAATACACACACACACACCACCACCAACACAACCAAACACTACAGTGGCTTTTTCACAGAACCCAGGCCTTCCTTGAGACTATACAGTTCTGTTTTTAATCTGCCATCCTTGGATAACTACCCAATGGAGATTATCCCTTAAATGTTATACATAATCTTCCTGATCCTTTGGAATGGCCTGAAAATATCTTCAAACCTCCAATCTTCAAACCCTACTGAGGGTCTATCTAGGACGAGTGAGGACTGGCAGGCAGCGACAGAAACCAACTGCAACAAGCAGAGCTGTGGTCAAGGGCATGGACCACAGCTTTCAAATGAGGCAAGCCAAGCAGGCTGAGCTCCGGTCTGCCCTTCAAATTACAGGCTTGATGTAAAACTCCAGGGCAGAGCTACTCAATGTCAAAAGTTCATTTTATTTTAATATCTGATGGCATCAGGTTACACACACCCCTTTCTAACTATGTGGCCTGAATCTTTTTAAATAATCAATGTTTCTGTAGACTGCTGAGTTCACATAAGCAATTTTTATTTTATCTTAATTTTATTTCTAAGAGCAGGTCTCACTCAACAGCCCCAGCTAGGCTCTAACTCGTAGGAACCCTCTTCTAAAGCCCTGAGTGCTGACATGACCTGAGTACACAACTGTGCCTGTCAAATTCCATGATTTGTGAGAGTTATGCTGGGGTTAGGAAGACGGAAACAAGCCTGGGGTAAAAGAGCATTTTCCTAATAGTGCCACATACACATACAAAGAAAGGAAGCAGGAAGAGGAGGGGAGGAGGAGGAGGAAGAGAAGGAGGAGGAGGAAAGAGACAGTCTCCCCTCTCTGATTCTGGAGTAATAGGATTACACTTGTCTGCCATGGCCTGGCTTCAAAGTTAGAACTTGGGGGGAAGAGATGGCTGAGAGGTTAAGAGTGCATACTGCCCTTGCAGAGGACCCATGTTCAGCTCCAAATATCCAAGCTTGGTAGCTCACAACCACCTGTAACTCCAGGTTCAGGGCATCTAATACCCTCTTCTGTCCTCCATGGGCATTTGCACTCATGTGCACATACCCACACATATAATCAAAAAATAAATCTTTCTTGTTAAATTAGAAATTTACGCCTGACTTATTTACTAAATATACTTTGTAGGTTTTTTGGTAACTATCAAGTTAAATTGTTTGATGGAGATATTTGTCTTTATAAGCTGGAAGGATGGTTATATGTGATTAGTGCAGGATTCACTCCAAACTTCTATTCCAAATTTAGCAGACCTCAAAATAAACAAGGGAAGGGAATGAATAAGAGCAACATATAATGACATATGAAGATGCCATCATGAAATTCATTACTTTGTATGCTAACGTAAAAAAAATTCAATTCATTGTGGCTCACTAAAAATAACTTTAGGGCTAGAGAGATGGTTCAGTTGATAAAGTGCAAGCATGAAAACTGAGTTTGCATTTCCAACCCCAATGTAGAAGCAGGGTGAAGTGGTGCATGTCTGTAATCCTAGCTGTAGAGGTGGAGATAGGTGGATCCCTGGAGGGTCAGTGACAGACCCTGTCACAAAGAGTAAAGTGGAGAGAGACTGACAAAGACACCGATACCAATCTCTGGCATCCACATATGTGCACAGACACGCACATGCACCCTATGCACACACCCACTTGAGAACACACACACACATTGTTGGGGAGATGGCTCAGAAGGATGAGCTGAATGAGCAAGCACAAGGACCTGCATTTGGACCCCAAGAACCCGTGTAAAACAAAACAAACAAAAAACAAAACAAACAAAAAAACCAAGCACAGTGGCATATATCTAGTAATTCCAGTGCTGGGGCTGCAGAGAGCCCTGGAACTCACGGGTCAGCCAATTAGCCAAATCAGTGAGCCTCCAGGTTCAGCAAGACCCTGCTTCAAAACTAAGGTGTTAAGAGATGAAGGAAGATGCTCAAGGTTAACCTCCAACCTCCACAGGCATATATATATATGTATATATATACATACACACACACACACACACACACACAAGTACACAGCACCAACAAAGAGGGATACGAATTTAAAATAACCTGAAATGCTGATCTGAGCCAATGTATACGAGATAATGAACTACAATGAAGATTAAAACAAACAAAATCCTTCCCTTACTTTCTATAATGAATACCACATTAGGCTCAAACATAAATACATTTGTTCATTTGTTTGCTAGTTGTGTTTCATCCAAAGCACTAAGGTCAAGAAGCATGGACCTGGGCAGCCTCATCAATACAACTTCCTCGGGCCTATCCAAAACACCAGTAGGTATTTTTGAAGGCAAGACCCAAGATCAAGCACATCAAATGATTTCTGATGCAAACAGGAGCCTAAAACTTTATTTGGGTACATAAATGAACACCTCTGAACAAAGCACTGAAGTGGGGCTAAAGAGATGGCTCAGCAGTTAGAAACACTGGCTGGTCTTCCAGAAGTCCCGGTTCAATTCCCAGCACCCAGATAGCAGCTTACTATCCAGAACTAGAGAATCCAGTTCTGGAGTATCCAATGCCCTCTTCTGGCACCAAGCATGCACATGGTGAACAGACATATATGCAGGCAAAACACTCAATCACAGGGAAAAAAAAAATATATATATATATATATATATATATATATATATATACATATACATATACATATATATGTGTGTGTATATATATATATTTTAAAAAAAACACTGAGAACTAAAACTCTCTGAGACACTATCTTTAATTATTGAGCAATGGGATATTGTGAATCTGGCAGCTTGTTTCAGTTTAATTATCAAATTACCAAATGAATAAACTGGAAAAACCCCTTCCTTCCAAAGAAACTAACTGGAAGATCTTCATGGCAAATGAAGAAAACTGGGGTGTGGGCCTTACACAGGACGACTAGACTGCAACAAACCGTGTGTGAATAAACGAAAGGTTCTGTTAACCGTCAGCAGTAAATTAACATTTTGTCTTAGTTTGCTCTTTCACCTTTAAAACCAGCACCTGCTGTCTTACAAGACGATTTGAAACACCTTACATACTGAGGTCTATTTTAAGATTTGAAGCTGCTAAGTTAAAACTGTCGAGAGGCACATTTCATTTTTTAAAAATGAAAAATCAAGTCTTACAAATGACAAAACTGAAAAACTCTGTCCTTGCCTTCCTGTATCTCAGTCTTAGAAGGCGTATAATGTATGCCTTTAGCTTTTCTTCTCCTTACTTAGCTTTGGCTGACCTATGTAGATGAAACTGGACTGGAACTAACAGGGATCTGCTTGCCACTACCTCCTCAATGCTGGGATTAAAGGCATACACCACCACGACCCAGCCTTATTTTCTCCTCCTTGGTTCTATTTGAACAAACACAATCCTCCTCAAACGTTAATGTGCACTGCGATCACCTCAGGAATCTTGTTAGAAAAGCAAGTTCAAGCTCAGTGGGTGCAATGGGGTCTGGGAATCTGAGATGTCCGACCAGCTTCCAGATGAGACTACGCCGCTCTCAGGCAAGCAGTCTTAGGAGCACGCAGCACGTGAGACATCTGTATTTGGGCAGATGTCGGAAAGGTTCTCTTCTTTCAGCCAAGGATCACCACTTAATTCATAGACGTACTTAGCTCTCACGTGCTAACAGCTGCAGCCTAAGTCCTTATGAGTTAAGTGGGGGTGAAGAGCGACCACCACCATCAAACACTGAGACTAACTGTAACTCTGGGAACTGAGTTACCTCCTCCAAGCCTCAGTTTCTTCACATAACAGTCTGGAGAGGGCTTCAGGGTGAAAGAAAATAAGAACGCAAGACAGAAAATTTTCAGGCAATCAAGCAAGCACAGAACTGGCCCAAGTGGGGCCTTCGACTGCAAGCGCTGGGCAGATAGTATCACGAAAAGAGCCGCTAACTGCGCAAATGCCCACCACCTGTGGCCACGGGTTTCTCTTGAATGAAGGCCTGCGCGCTGAGACTCGCAAGTGTGCGGGATTTACAGAAAGAACGCCGAGAGCTGAAGCAAAAGCAAAAAAGGCAGACGACACCCACTACCCGTAAGGCAGGCTGGCTGGTCAAAGTCGGAGGCGGGGAGAAGAGCAAGCGTCTGGAGGCTGCAGAAACGTCCCGCGGGATGCTGGCAGGGGGCGAGCGCAGCGGCGGGCCCGCGGTGCGGCGGCCGCCTCCCGGCCCCAGCTTGCCCCCGGCTCACGTACCCTCCAGAGCTCCGGGCGTCCGGAGCTAGCCGCAGCATCAGAGCCGCACCCACGACGGCACACGACCGGCGGCGCGGTGAGCCCGAGCCGCGGCCTGACTCAAAGCACCACAGGGTTGAGTCGCTGGCGGAGGAGGTTCTGCAGGATCCGCGGTGACCCTGTCACCTCTGCTGCTTTCATCGTCCCATTGGCTGAGAATGAGTCAACGTGAGGAAGGCCACCCAATCAGCGAAGGGATATTTTCAAACTAACGCTCTCATTGGTGAACTAGCCGGGACCAATGAGAACTCAGAACACTGAATTGGCCCTACGGGCTCGCCGTCCAGCGAGTCCTACATAAATTTGAGTCCATCGCTGTTTCGCGACTACAACTCCCAGAGTTCCCCTGGCCTGCCTTCTGCTTCTGTGTTCAGAAATTCAAACCGAATATTCCGTCTACTGCAAGTCTTCCAGGTCTAATAAAACAACCTCGTAATCCTTCATTCGCGTCTGTGAGTCTTTACTCAGAATCTTCAGACGTTTCCTTGTAGTTTTTAACTATGAACGTCGGCACTCTGGCGTCCTTGGATTTCGTTCATTTCTTGTTAGTGCCGCTTTCTAGCAAAGCAAAGGACGCCAAGAGCAAGGGTTGGCTGAGGTGACTTGACGTCGGAACGAGTTTGTCTTCTTTCTTGTGACTTCTGTCAGTTTTTCAAGTTCGTCGTGAAGTTTTGAATACTGCTTTCTATGTATCAAAGTAAAGACATACTTGTTTTATCGATAGTAGTCATTGAGAGGTTGGTTTAGATATGTGTTTTAGGCTCCAAAGTATTTCCCGAATTGTAATCCAAATCCTGCAGGCCAATCTGAAAATAATGCATCCATCACACTCATTGTGGATTTTCTTTTTTTACTGTCTGATTCTGACGTGTAGTTCATATATTAAAGTTACAGGGATTGGTTGTTGTTGTTACAAGGAATTTGAAGGGGCTTTAATTTGGAAAGAGTGTGGAAGAGTACCAGACTGTACTCTAAGTTCTTATCTCCAATAGTTTGTTAGTGAATTTATAAACCAGACGGCCAAGATGGTGCAGGCCTGTGATCTGAGCACTAAGTAGGCTAAGGCTGAAGGGGAATCATTCCAAAAGTTCAAGGCCAGTTTAGACTAACTAGACCTTCACAGAGACCTTGACTTAATAAACAAAACAACAAAAGAACCCATCTAGTTGAGTTTTTTTATGTTCCCTTGTTCCTGGTTATCGTATTATAATAAACCTAAAATGAAAACAGGAGCAAAGTAATGCTCAGTAGAAAACAATGACAGGCCGGGCGGTGGTGGTGCACGCCTTTAATCCCAGCACTCGGGAGGCAGAGCCAGGTGGATCTCTGTGAGTTCGAGGCCAGCCTGGGCTACCAAGTGAGTTCCAGGAAAAGGCGCAAAGCTACACAGAGAAACCCTGTCTCGAAAAACCAAAAAAAAAAAAAAAAAAAAAAAAGAAAACAATGACAGGTCTCTAATACTATCTGGCCTAGGGCAAAAACAAGTCTGCCTTGCCATGAAGGGGAATCGTAGTAAGAGAACATTGAGCCTGAATTAAAAGTGTGGGTGTAGAAAATGGAAAAGAAAAGAAGGAAAGGGAAAAAAGTAAATATACTAAGTCCAAAGGGCATAGCCAGTTAAACATAACCTATCTGGTTGAGTAAATAAAAAAATGTCTAATATTCTAATAAAAGATTCAGTTATCCAGAAATATAAATTTACTACTTTTGCTAAGGTTAACTTGCATATTAGGAAAAGATATCTTATTCTCTGACTAGTAATTAATGACAGGGTTTTGACTCTGTTGGGAAAATATGTTTCACAAAGTCTTTATCTATTGGAAGTTCACCATCTGAAATTGAATGTATTCATATTTCTGCCATTAAAGCTCTGGGGAGGCTAGACTTTCTGCAAACTGCCATTACTAAGGAAAGATGGCTGGAACTAAAAAGCAAAGGATGCCTTAAAAAATAATTGGTGCTTCCTAAACTCCAGTGGATTGATTACAAGCCTCAGGGAAGTCTTTAAGTTTTTATGAATTCTCATTCCTGATTTAAAAGTGTCTGAACTTGACACCTATGAAGTTGTGCTACCTACCATTATGAGTCATTGCTTGAGTCTTAGATATCTTGCCACGGGACAGACTGGAATGTAGAGTTTCTCAATCACTGTGTTGCTTAAGAGACCATTCAGACCCTGTCAGTTGTATTTAACAATCGTCTTTTGACTACACACATTGTGCCAGAGACAGCCTTAGCTATGGGTCAAAGAGAAGGAAAATCAGCCCTTCAAAGAGCTAAGAGTTTGGGAGCTCAAACAGCCGTGGCTTCTAGTGTTTTCTGATCAGACGATGCTTTTTCATTTTTGAAATTTCTAATCTTGTTTTTCATTTTCTTACAGGTAGTATATATTATATGTTGGGAATAGCACCCTCCCACCCATTTCTACCTTCATTTTAATTACCCTTCCCATTGTCCCCCTTTGTCCCCAAGACAGCTGCACCTCTACTTTCATGACATGTATCATTCATGATTTTATGAGATTATGTAATACCTAGGAACCACAAACAAGAGAAAATATATTCATCTTTCTGAGACTGGCTTATTTCATTTAATATGATTGTTTCCAGTTATGTGTATTTTCCTACAAAAAGAATATATAACTTCATTCTTTGTGGCTGAAAAGACTCCATTGTTTTTACATGCCACACTTTCTTTATCCAGCTGGCTTGGTTCCATCATTTGGCAATTATGGATAGTGCTGTAGTAAACATGAATGTGCAAATGTCTCATATGTTGTCTTGGTGTCCTTCAGATAAATACACAGGAGTGATGTAAATTGATTTATAGTTTATTGGGAAACTTCCATACAGAGTTCCACAGATGCCAGATTAGTTTATATTGCCAACGGCAGCAGTGAAGGTTCACTTTCATCCAGATGCTTACCAAGGTTAGTTTCCTAACATCCTGACTGGAGTACAGTGGAATCTCAAATGTGTTTTAATTTGCATTTCTCACATGTTGTTGCTCAGGTTACCTGTATTTCATTTTGTAGACTGCTCACTTCCATTAGCCCATTTGGTAATTGTGGGTTATTCTTTTTCAGTTTTGGTTCTTTTTATAGTCTTGATATTATTCCTCTGTCAGATGTATAGCTGGCAAAGATGTTCTCCCATTCCGTGGGCTGTCTTTTTATTCTATTAAGCATTTCCTTTTCATTATAGGAGCCTTTCAGTTTCATGAGGTCGCATTTGTCTGCGATTGAACTTATTTCCTGAGCAACTGTAATCCTACTCAGAAAGTTCTTGCCTGTGCTTATGTCTTGAAGTCTTTTCCTTTTCTTCTAACAGTCTCAAAGTCACAGATCTTACATTAGAGTCTTTGATCTGTTTGGAGTTGATTTCTTAGCAGTGTGAAAGACAAGTATCTAGCTTCATGCTTCTGTATGTGGATATTCAATTTTCCTAGCGCTACTGGTTAAGCAGGCTGAGTTTCCTCCAATGTATATTTTTGGTATCAAAATCAGGTGGCTATAACTGTGTGCGTTTATATCTGGATCAGCTATTCTCAGTTAATCTGGATGGCTGTTTTGTTTTGTTTTTGCCAATTCTAAGCTGTTTCTGTTATGTGGTTCTGTACTATAACACAGAATCAGGTCTGATGTTACTTCTGACATTCGTTTTGCTCAGGATTGCTTTGGTTCTATGGAGTCTTTTGTGCTTCCAAATAAATTATAAATTATTTTTCTATTTCTGTGACAAATGACTTTGTGTGTGTGTGTGTGTGTGTGTGTGTGTGTGTGTGTGTGTGTGTGTGTTATGTGGCATGGGCATGCCATGGTCTACAAGTGGAGGTAAGAGGACAATTTTGTAGAGTCAGTTCCAGCCTTCCACCTTGATATAAGTTGCAGGCATCAAGTCAAGTGTATAGTCTTCACAGCAAGCACGTTTTCCCCATGGAGCCTTCTCTGCTGGCCTGCTTTGTAATTTTGATGGGGGTTATTACATTGAATTTGTAGGTTGCTTTTTGTAAAATAGCCATTTCACAGTGTTAATTTTTCCAATCCATAAGCATGGTGATGGATGGGTCTTTCTGTCTTCTAGTGTCTTCTTCAATTTCTTTTTTGAGTATTTTAAAGTTTAATTTTTTTTCAATCTATAGGTTTGGTTTTTTGCTTCCGTAGATTTATTTCAAAGTGACTTTTTGTTTATTTGCTTGCCTTTTGAAGCAGTTATGCCTTGGGTTGCTTCCCTGATTTATTTCTCAGCATGTCAAACAACTTTTGAGTTTCCTAGCACTTGATAAGTTGAGTCAAGAGGATCAGAAGTTCAAGGCCATCCTTGGCTTTGTGGTAGGTTAGAGGTCAACATGGGGTACAGTAGACCCTGTCTCCAAAAAAGGAAAAAAATGAGCACATAGTTCTGAAATATATATTTACTCATAAGTTCTAATCATACATTCTATATATTATCAAATACATATATTTTAAAGCATATGAATTATGAAAAAAAAGGCTAAATAGATGCTCCAAACTGGACATCTAGATGAAAATAAATTTGAATATATACATCCTTTTCCAAAAAAAATTCCAGGTGAATTAAAACTCAGATCATAAAGATGAATATCTTTATTTTCATCAAATAACATTGAGGTGCCTCAGGCTGGCTTCAAACTTGTGATCCTCGTGCCACAGCCTCCCAAGTGCTGAGAATATAGGCATGTTTCACCACACCTGTCCCTTAAGGACTACAACATACAACCTAGGTATGCAATGCAAGGATAGGGTAACAAAACGGGAACCAAACAGAACAAAATAACCTTTTGCATTTGGGAGGGAAAGGCAAGTGGATTTCTAACATCGTGGCCAGCCTGGTCTACAGAGCAACTTTCAGGACAGCCAGGGCTACACAGAGAAACCTTGTCCCAAAAAAATAACTACAAAGACAAATATTTTTGCTGGTCCAGAGACAAAAATATTGGGAGACATCCTTGACTATTAGTGAGTTTAAGGCCAGCCTGGGCTAAATAAGACTATGTCTCAAAGAACCAACAACTAGACCAGCAAGATGGCTCAGCAGATAAAGGCACTTGCCCACTGATGATGCAAGCCTGTGCTGAACTTGATCCCTGGAATGTGTATTAGTTACTTTTCTGTTGCTGTGATAAAATTCCATGACAAGAAGAAACTTAGAGGAGTATAGGGTTTATTTTAGTTCAAGTCACAGAGGAGTACAGTCAATCAAGTTAGGTTAGACATGGCAGCAAGAGCCTTCAACCCACCTGGCAGTCAGGAGGCAGAGAGATCAGATTCTGTCTACTTTGTGTATAATTAGGATTTCTATTGCTGTGATTTGGGGAGGAAAATGTTTATTTCAGCTTACAATTCTTCACCAAAGTTCACCACCAAAGGAACTAAAGGCAAGAACCTCAAGACAGGAACTGAATCAGAGGCCATGGAGGAACACTGCTTACTGGCTTGCTCATCATGGCTTGCTTAACCTACTTTCTTACACGCCCCAGGACCACCTCCCCCAAGGAAGCACCACCCATGGTGGGGTAGGCCCTCCTACATCAATCATTAATCAAGAAATTGCCTAACAGACTTGCTACTGGTCAATTTTATGGAGGCATTTTTCTCAATTGAGAGCCCTTCTTCCCAAATGACATTAGCTTATGTCAAGTTGACAAAAAAAATTTAAAAACCACCCAACCAGGACAATAAACCCCTTTTTAAAGTTGTAATGTTTTATATTGTGATATTGATACATATTAGTCTTTAAATTTTCACTTTAAAAATCACAGACTCTCTTCGAAATGTTCAAAATCTCTCTAAAAATCCAAAGTCTCTAAAACTCCAAATGGTTTCTCTGAAAAATCCAAGCTTCATAACTATGGGTTCCTGTAAAATCAAAATAAGTTAAATACTTCCATATTCCAAGAGAGAGAACAGACCCAAACATTCTGCCCAAGGCCGATCCAGGGCCCAACTGCCGATCCTGTGAATCCCAACAACTTGGAGGCGTTGGTGAGATTGCCCTACCTGTTAACTGAGATCCATTCGGGAGAGGATTCAGAAGCCCACAGTCTGCAGTCTGAGGAAACAAGATCAGCTGAGGAGTTCACGAGTGAGCAAAACACAACCCAAGAATGCAAGAGAAGAAGCCATCCAGCCACTGAACCAGATCACCAGTGTTATAAGCCTACACCGACTGGGAACAAGTGAGGCCCCATCTCCGGACCAGCAGACCAGGTCTCTAGCCCCTAGGCCCCAGCCATCGGAGCCCCAGGGACCAGGCAGCTACCTTTCCCTGCTCCCTCACCATATTCCAAGAGAGAATGGCAAGGGGACAGTCAGAATCAAATCTAAGCAGAACCAAAGTTCAACAATGTAAACTCAGTCAGGCTTCTGGAACCCGCTGAGCATCCCTCTGGGCTCCATAGGGCTGAGGCAGTTCCACTTCTCCAGGTCTGCTACACACAGTCCACACAGATTATCTCATAGGTCCAGGCCAGCTCGACTCTACAGCTGCTGCTCTCCTAGGTGGTCATCTCATTAAGCTGACTTCTGGATCTCTACTGCAACTGGGATGCACATTTTCCAGTAGCTTCTCCTGGGCTCTCTTCAGGGACTCTGACCCTGCCTCATAGTGCCACAGTTCAACTCCTCTCCATTACCCCTTCAACACAGAGGCTTTTACTGCAACTGAGGCTGCACCTTCACTAATGGCCTCTCCTAAACTCTCTCTAGGGATGCCAGGCCTGTTACACAGTGACAAGCCTCATCTTCTCTCCAAGACTCCTTCAAGTGTTGTGAAATATAATTTTAAGGTGTGTTACTTTTGTTTATGTTGCATTTGTTTAATTCTGTGAAGCTGTGTTACTTTGCCTGTCTAAAACACCTGATGGTCTAATAAAAAGCTGACCAGCCAATAGCAAGGCAGGAGAAAGGTTAGGCAGGGATGGCAGGAGAGAGAATATATAGGACAAACCTGGGAGGAAGAAAGAATAAAGAGCAAGAGAACAAGGAGAGGAGGACTTCAGGGGCCAGCCACACAGCCAGACACGTAGTAAGAAGGAAAGAAAAGGTATACAGAAATAGAGAAATGTAAAATCCCAGAGGCAAAACGTAGATGGGATAATAAGCGTTAAGAAAAGCTGGACAGCAACAAGCCAAGCTAAAGCCGAGTATTTATAATTAAGAATAAGCCACCATGTGTGATTTATTTGGGAGCTGGGTGGTGGACCCCCAAAGAGTCAAAAAAGTAAAAAAGCTAAGAGCAAAAACACACAACATACAAGAGTCACTTGGGTGACTCTTACACATTACCAAGTTTCCTGCCAGCATGAGATTCAACTTTGATCCCCTCTGTACCACAACTTGGTGTGCTTGCCCTCAGGAAGTTTTCGCCACAATGATGCTGTCTATCTCCCTGTCTCTGTGCTCGCTCGCTCTCTCTCTCTCTCACCATTTGCTTTTTACTTTTTAAAATAAATGTTAAATAAATACACTGTATACTGTGGAGCCAGAATGACCATCAGAGTGTGGATGATGGTCTGGCTGAGAGCTGCTGAATATAATCCTTGGTGTGGTCAACTGCTGTCTTGGGTATTTCTGGTGGGGGTCTTTCTACCAGCTTCACAAAATAGTGATAATAGATTTTCTCCATGATGCTAAGGCAACCTCAACCATGGTAACAGAGATACTTCAGGCCCTGGCTGAGGGAGACTCAGCTACATGTAAATTGAATCTGAATTCCACGTTATTATATCTCACTGTCATGTCCTGTGCTTCTAAGAGAACCTCTTTAATTATTTGATCCTCCTCCTTCTTATCATTGAGCTCCAATTGAGCCAAAGCCTGATAGATGGACATGAGCTCTGAGCACTCAATGGCTTTTCTAGTCCAAAGTTCCAAAGTCCTTCCACATTCCTCCCAAAATCACATGCTCAGGTTTGTCTCAGTAATACTCCATGCCCAGTACCAAATTCTGTCTTAGATATTCTTTTGCTGTGCTTAAAAAAAAAAAAATGACACTGGGCAGTATGGTAGCACACAACTTAATCCAAGCCCTCAGGAAGCAGAAGCAGGAGGATCTCTGTGAGTTCAAAGTCAGCCTGGTCTACAGAGCTAGTTTCAAAATAGCAAGAGCTACACAGAGAAACTCTGTCTTGAAAAACCAAAACCAAACAAACAAAATGAGCAAAAGCAGCTTGAGGAGGAAAAGGTTTATTTCAGCTTACAATTCCACACCACAGTCCAACATCACAGGAAACAGGAACTGAAGCAGAGGCCATGGTGAACTGCTTTACTTACACAACCTGCTTTCTTATACAACCCAGGATCAACTGCACAGAGAAGGCACCGCCCATACTGGGCTGGGCCCTCCCACATCAATCATTAATTAAGAAAATGCCCAAGAGACTTGCCTATGGGCCAATCTGATGGAAGCATTTTCTTCATTGAGAATCCTCCTTCCCAAATGACTCTAGCTTGTGTCAAGCTGACAAAAAACACCAAACAAACCAGGACACACAGAAGATGGGTGGGAAGTGGGGGTGGGGAGGTGGAAGGGTAGCTATAGAATATCAAAAGCCTTTCTCCAGTGATATATTTCCTCCAGTACATCTCTGTCCCCTAAAAGTTCCACAACATTCCACTGACCCATTTGGTGCCACCAACCCAGGACCAAATGTTCAAATCTATGAAGCTATGGTGGAGATTTCTCATTCAAAACCATTGGAATTCCTGGCACTCCCCCAGTTACAAGACTGCACAAGTGCTGTCCAGTAGCCAAGCAAGAGGCTTAGTCATCCCCGGGCCTTATGTCCTGTGTAATCTGTGCCATGCATGGTCATGTAATTTGTGCGCAGCATGATCAGGTCATCTATGCGCATGTGTGGCATAGCTACTTAAGCCCATATGCACATACTGGGGGGATCTATAAAAAGCGGGTCACAGACTCCTCCCCCCCTTCTTCCTCTCTCTCTCCCTGCACAATCTTCCGTAGGCTTAAGCACATTCCCCTCTGTTCCTTCTCTTAATAAAGCCTTATAGTGGTTTTTGTCATGCCTTATGGCTTTCCTCACATGGTAAAAGCACCGCTTAATGAATAACATAGTGTCGCATAATAATAACTAACAAAAACACCTCACCACATAAAGGAGGAGGGAGAGAGCGGATGCCATAATCATTCTCTGACACAACACACACCATAGCAGGTGTGTCTCCCCTCAGCATCACATATAGACAGTGATAAAAAAAAATGTTTAAGAACAACTTTGCGAGGTGTGGCAGTGCACACCTGTAATCCCAGAAGTCAGGAGATGGAAGCAGGAAGATCAGGAGTTCAACCAGCCCGCCTCACAAAAAAGGGTGAGGGCACTTCATCCAAGACATCAGTGACCTGAGTTCAGTTCCTGGAAACCACATGGCGGAAGGACAGTACAGACTCCTGCAAACTGTCTTCTCATCTCCACACACATGCCTTAGCATATGCACACCTCTTTTACATAATACATATATAAAGCAAATTTAGGTGCTAGAGTGCAGCCCAGTGCTCAAGCACTTCCCTAGCATATGTGAGTCCCATCTCAGCAGTACAACAAAAACCCCATATTTTAATCCCATTTGTTCATTCATGCACACATGTGCTCAATGTAGCATGTCACAGAATGTGTATGGAAGTCAGAGGACAACTTGCAGGAGTTGGTTCTCTCATGTGGGTCCCAGGGATCAAATCCACATCATTAGGTGTGGTGGTATTGTGTTCCCTGAAATATTGTGCATGCTAATAAATTTATCTGGGTTCAGAGAACAGAACAGCCACAATATTAAACATAGAGGACAGGCAGTGGTGGCACACACCTTTAATCCTAGCATTCCAGAGGCAAAGATCTACCTGGATCTCTGTGTGTTCAAGGATACAGCCAAGCATGGTGACTCACACCTTTAATCCCAGAAAGTGAGCCTTTAATCCCAGGGAGTGATAGCAAAAAGCAGAAAGGTATATAAGGCGTGAAGACCAGGAACTAGAAGCTTTTAGCTGATTAAGCTTTCAGGCTTTAGAGCAGCAGTTCAGCTGAGATTCATTCTGGATGAGAACTCAGAGGTTTCCAGTCTGAGGAAACAGGATCAGCTGAGGAACTGGCAAGGTAAGGAAGCTGTGGCCAGTTCTGCTTCTCTGATCTTCCAGCATTCACCCCAATAACTGGCCTCAGGTTTGATTTTATTAATAAGACTCTTTAAAATTCATGCTATAATTAGGCTTGGCAGCAAGCACCTTACCTATTGAACTAACTCACCGTGCTCCAAAATCAAAATGTTTGAAAAGTGTCCAAGTGGGGAGAGACTCATGGGCCCCACTCCTTTCTAAGGATCCATAGGCAGTTAATCATTGCTGGGTGAGGAAAAGATGTTTTTCACAGCCACCGCAAGTTGCCTGTGCTCATAGAAGTAACCCAGTTAAACTCAGTGGTTCACAGGGAGGGAGAGAGGGAGGGGGAGGGAGGACAGAGAGAGGGAGGAGAGGGAGTGGAAGTAGGAGGGGGAAGGGGGGAAGGAAGGAAGGAAGGGAGGGAGGGAGGGAGGGAGGGAGGAAGGGAGGGAGGAAGGAAAAAGTTGGGAAAAGAAAGATCAGCGGAAGTAGGAGGAGAGCAAGAGGGGTGATGAAGGATGACTATGTCAAATACTGTATATACATGATGAAAATTTAGTGCTATGCATTACTGTGTATAATTAATATACGCTAATAAAATGTTTTAAAATGCACAAACCTTCTGGTGGCAGCCCACATAAAAGGCTATGGAAGAAAGACACTTTTCTTTTTGTCCATGTTTCCTCACTCCCACTAGCAAGTGCATCTACCCTACTGGTGCAGCAGTGTTAAAGCCAGCTGCCTCAGGATCCCAACTCAGAATGAAGACAGCAGCTGTTCAGGAATCCTTCAGGACTCCAGGGCCAGAGTGGGACTCGGTCGGGCTGAACAACGTAGATCCTCAGCCTTTCCATCATGAGATAGCCTTTGTTAGACTACTCAGACCACATCCAGGAAGTCAGTCTATAAATCTCCTTTTAATGTATAGGCTCATTCTGTAAGTTCTGTCCCTTTAGAAAATCCCACCTAATACAAAAGGCTAGACAGAAGGACCGTGAGTTCTAAGCCATCCTGGGCTATGTAGGAAGCTCAAGAGAGAGCAAGGACTCTCAGCAAGGAGAGGGCATGGCTCAGGGGTAGAATGCTTTCCTTGCAAGCATGAAGGGGGGGGGCGGTTCCCATCTGAGAAGCATAAAAATTACAATAATAAAGTAATAAAGAACTAGTGGAATGTTTGAGTGAATCATGATAATTCTACAGGCTTTGGACCATTGTATAACCACTGATAAACACAGATTAGAACTGGGATAGTAGTGCAAATTAATGCCAGGATGTGGGAAACAGGCAGGAAGAGTGATTTTGAGGGTGGTCTCAGCTACAGAGCAAGATCCTGCCTCAAAAACAAGTAAGGAGTCAGGCAGTGGTGGCACACACCTTTAATCCCAGGCAGAGGCAGGCAGATCTCTGAGTATGAAGGCAGCCTGGTCTACAAAGTGAGCTCCAGAACAGCCAAGGCGACACAGAGAAACCCTGTCTCAAAAAAGAAAAACAAACAAACATTAAAAAAAAAAAAAAAAAAACGCAGTCAGGGAGATGGCTCAGTGATTGAGAAGCACTATTCCAGGGGACCCAGGTTCAATTCTCACCACCTATACCACAGCTTCACTAGATACAGCCATGAAGAAAAGGCCTCCCTCTTCCCCAGCACCCATTACCCACCAATAACCAACCCCCTTTGGGTCGCTCCTTGTCCAAGATGGATCTCAGCTTCAGGTGATCCATTGCCATCTTCTGAACTCTGCAAGCACCAGTCATGAAAAGGATACACAGACATGCATGCAGGCAAAACATCCATACACATTAAATAAATAAGTAAGTAAATCTAAAAATTAAAATAAAATGAATGAATATAAAAATAAAACAATAAAAAATTTAATTTCAAGTTGTTGTTGGGGGCTTTTTCTCTTTTTTGTGGGGCTGCCACCCAGCTCCCAAATAAATCACACATGGAGGCTTATTCTTAATTACCTTAATTACCAATGCCTGGCCTTAGCTTGGATTAGTTTCTAGCCAGCTTTCCTCAACTTATCCCTTTTACCTTTTGCGTCTGGGCTTTTCCTGTTCTCTTACTTCTGTATTTTACAATTACTCCGTGGCTTGCTGTGTAGCTGGGTGGCTGGCCCCTGGAGTCCTCCTCCTTCTCTGGCTACTAGATCTTATCCAGCGCCCCCTTTCCAGATTTCTCCCTCTATCCTTTCTCCTGCCTTGCTATTGGCTAGTTCTTTATTAGACCAATAGGTGTTTTACATAGGCACAGTAACAGCTTCACAGAGTTCAACAAAAGCAACATAAACAAAACAAACACACTTTAAAATACTCTACTACACCAAGTTGCAGAAATAGCCTTGGAATAATTTCTAAAATCTTAAGTAATACCAGAAAAGCATATACTAGTCATTTAAAAAATAACAGCAAAATGATTTTTTATTTTGTGTGTATGAAAAATTGGCCTGCATATATGTACATGCACTATGTGCATGCCTGGTGCCTGCAGGGGTCAGAAGAAGGCACTGAATCCCCCAGAACTAAAGTTACAGACAGTTATGAGCTGTCATGTAAGTGCTGGGAACAGAACCTAGGTCCTCTGCAAGAATAAAAAGTTCTCTCTTAACTGCCGAACCATCACCCCCATCCAACCTTATACATTCAAAGTATGTAAATTATGAATGACATGAACATTGAAAATACACAGAAAAGAGTATCTATTTTTTTTTTCAGTTTAAATGAGTGGGAGAAGATCTGAGAAGGAAGAGCTGTCTCAGGTTTCTATTGCAGTGATAAACACCATGACTAAATGCAACTTGGGGAGGAAAGGGTTCAAGTCAGCTCACAGTCCATCATGAGGGCGGGGCAGGAACCTGAAGGCAGGAACTTTAGTAGAGACCATGAAGGAGTGCTGCATGCTCTCCAGACTACACTCAACTACTTTTCTTATACCTCTGAGGACTACCTGCCCAGGGATGGCACTGCCAATACTGGTTAGGCCCTCCCTCATCAATCATTCATTAAGAAAATTCCCCCAGAAGCCAGGCTCTAATCCCTTTAAACCTAGCACTAGGGAGGCAGAGGCAAGCAGATCTCTGTGAGTTTGAGGCCAGCCTGTCTACAGAGCAGCCAGAGCTACACAGAGAAACCCTGTCTTGAAAAACAAAACAGGCCGGGCGTTGGTGGCGCACACCTTTAATCCCAGCACTCAGGAGGCAGAGGCAGGCAGATCTCTGTGAGTTTAAGGCCAGCCTGGGCTACCAGGAAAGGCGCAAAGCTACACAAGAGAAACCCTGTCTCGAAAAATCAAAAAAAAAAAAAAAAAAAAAAAGAAAAGAAAAGAAAAACAAAACAAAAAACCAACTCCCTCCCCTAAAAGAAAGAAAAGGAAGGAATGGAGGGAGGGAGGGAGGGAGGAAAGAAGGAAGGAAGGAAGGAAGGAAGGAAGGAAGGAAGGAAGGAAGGAAGGAAGGAAGGAAGAAAAAAGGAAAAGGCCCCCGTAGACTTGCCTATAGGCCAATCTGATTAAAGCATTTTCTCAGTTGTTTCCTTTCCCCTGATAACTCTAGATTGTGTCAAATTGAAAAACAAACCAGAAACAGAAAAACCTTAATCAGGACAGGAGTCTACCACACAAAGAAAAGTAAGTTAAAGCAAGAATAACTTTACTGAGAAATAGGATATATAGTTTTCTGTATCTGATTAGTTTGCATTAAGTGAAATCATTTATGTAGTTCTTACTCCCTCTCCTGTCTGTCTCCCTGAAAAGAGCCAGAGGCAAGAGTTTTACCCAGTCAAGGTGAAGTTCCTGTGGCATTTTAACAAGAATATTGTTTAAGGAGTGGTTAGTTCGTTCTGCCTTTCCTGGGGACTGAGGGTGATACAGGATATGAAAATGCCAAGGGATGTTAAGAGCTTTATATAAGGTTTGGGAATTCTGGGAGGTGAATTCAGGACCATTGTCAGACTGGAGAGAAGTGGGAATCCCAAATCAAGGAATAATCTCCTGGAGAAGGTCAGAGATTGTCTGAGCTTGTTTGTTAGTCGTTGGAAAGGCTTCAACTCAGCCTGAGAATATGTCTACTAGAACCAGGAGATACTTAACTTGTCCGACTGTGGGCATGTGAATAAAATCAAATTGCCACTCAGTCCCCAGGAGGGAGGCCCTAGCCTGGTGGGTAGGAAAAGGGTGGCCCTATTTAGAATTAGGGTCTGACTTTTGACAAATTTTACAAGAGGCAGTAATAGTTTTTAAGAACTGTAAGTCCTCAGGGGTGGGCTGTAGGTGAGCTTTGACAAAATGAGACAGAGACTGACTATTAGGATTAAAGAGCTGGTGTAGATAGTACAGAATTTGCCATGTGAGGCTGTGGGTTGTAGTGTATGGACTAATTCCCTGCAGTGGGTGGGGTGAGTCTGGGCCCTGGAGGGCTGCTGTCCTAGCTGCCTAGTCAGCTTGGTTATTTCCCTTAGAAATGATGGAGTTGTTGGTCTAATGAGACCAGCAGTAAATAATTCCTATAGCTTTGGAGAGATGGGGAGCTTTTAGCATGGCCATAATTTGGCCTGAGTTAGTTATGGATCCTCCTTTTGTTGTAAGAAACCCACACTCTTTCCAGATGGCAATATGGGACAGGAGGCTATGAAAAGCATACTTAGAATATGTGTAAACATTTAGGGATTGTCCTTGTGTTAATTGGAAGGCATAGGTAAGGGCTATTAGTTCAGCCTGCTGGTTAGTAGTGTGAGCAGGGTGTGCCTGTGCTTTAACCACCCTGGTATCTGACTCTATGGCATAGCCTGCTTTATGGGTCCCCTCATGTAAAAAGGAGCTGCCATCTATGTACCAGGTATAGGTGGCCTGAGGCAATGTTCTCTCCTGTATGTGTGAAGGGTGGGTCAGTAGTTCCTCTAGGGTTACAGTGTAGGAATGAGATGGGGGAATAGTCAGTATTAGGTTGAGGGAGAAGACTTGAGATATTGAGGTGTGGGCAAGATTGGAAAGTAAATGTGGCATCTTCCAGTAACGCCACCTGGAGAGAAAGAACTTGGGAAGGAGGTAGAGTTTGTTAGCTTTATACGTAAAGAGATGGGACAGGTTGTGGTGGGAGAAGATAGTGGTGGGTGACCCAAAGGTTAGTTTCTTTGATTCACAAATAATGAGCTCAGCAGCTGCTAGAGCATGTATGCAGGGTGCCCATCCTTGAGTGGTAAGATCTAGTTTTTTTGACAGGTATCTTACAGGTACAAAGGAAGGTCCCAGCTGCTGGCCTAGGACCCCAAGGGCATATCCCTTTTTTTCTATTGCCTAGAGGGAGAAGGAACAAGTTAGGTCTGGGAGATGGAGGGTTAGAGCCTGTTAGAAATTCTGAAAGGGCTTATTAATGGGATGGAGGAGGGGGTTTGTGTGGAGAGCCAAGACCTGTCTCATATAAGGGGTGAACAAAGAGAGAAAAAGGGGATCCAGGAGCATAAGAAGTCAACCATTCCTAGAAATGATAAAATCTCTTTAGTAGAGGGGACTGCAAGAGACTGGATTAAGTGCTTTCTATCTAAAGTAATAGCCTTGTGGGTTGGGGTAATGGTTAGACCCAAGTAGGTGTCCTGAGGGGTGGACAGTTGGACCTTGGAAGGTGAGACTCTATAGCCCTGGTTGGACAAGAAATTTAGGAAAGCAGAGGTGTTAGTTTGGCTAATTTGTAATATCGGGCTGCAAAGTAGAATGTCATCTACATACTGTATGAGTTTAGAGTTGGGGAGAGACAAAGAGTAAGTCAGAAGCCAGGGCCTGGCCAAATAGGTGTGGACTGTCCCAGAATCCCTGGGTTAGGACAGTCCAGGTGAGCTGTGTGGAGAGGTGGGTGTCAGGGTCAATCCAGCTGAAAGCAAAGGTATTTTGAGACACAGTGCTGAGAGAGATAGAGAAGAAAGCATTCTTGAGATCCAGACCTGAGAAACAGGAGGTTCCTGAATGGATAGTGGAGAGAAGTATGTAAGGGTTAGGCACTACAGGATAGAAGGGGACCACTGTACTGTGGGGTGTCTTTCAGTATGCTATGACTATGTATTGCTCTCATTGGTTGATAAATAAAGCCGCACTGGCCTATAGCATGGCAGGATGGAGCCAGGCAGGAAAATCCAAGAGAGGTAACAAAAGGAGAAAGGAGAATAAGAGCAGATGCCAAACCGCCGTCCAAGGAGCAACATGTAATGGGATACAGGTAAAGCCAGGGAACACATGGCAATACATAGATTAATAGAAATGGATTAATTTAAGATGAAAGAGCTAGCTAGCAAGAAGCCTGCCATAGACCATACAGTTGATAATTAATATAAGCCTCTGAGTGATTACTTGGCTATGGGAAATCAGGGCTGGGCAGGTGGGACACAGGAAAACTTCCAGCTACATTTTGGTCCCCAACATGTTAGCAAGAATTTCCACTCAAAAACCTGAGAAAGCTTTTAAAAAGGGTTCTAAAATGGATCCAAGAACAGCTTCTAATTCATGTCGCTCATGGTGGGCCGCAGTACAGAGACGCATCCCCTGGCCCAGCAGGCTTCAGTGGCAACATGGCAGACTCCCATGGTCTCTGATGGGCTGGGCCTCGATACAAAGAGGCTTCTCCTGCTGGCTTGGGAGCATAGCTGTGATTTTAAAAACACAGGCATACTACTTAATAGTGCTTCCTAGAATTGGAGAGATGAGCATGACTTGTTGGTATCTGCACCATGTTAAAAAACCTAGTGGGGTGGGACCAGCAGTCAGGGCTGCTACCGCTTTGGTCCTAGCCACACTGCAATTTAAATCAATGGTCAAAAATGATTACAGATTCACGATAAGACAGATTCAGATGAAATAAAACTCTAAACGGTTTACAGTGTGTGTAAAAAGGTACATAGGCTTGAGAGAGAGAGAGATAGTCATAAAAACAAAGTCTTAAAAATAAAATAATATATAAAAAGTATAATAAGCCATGCAAAGATGGAAATTACACAGAGAGTCTGGGTTATGTTGGCTTTGGGATTTTTAACTAGAGAGAGACATTTGATTGTAAGGGCTGCTGAGTTAAATCTCTCTCTCTCTCTCTCTCTCTCTCTCTCTCTCTATATATATATATATATATATATATATATATAATATACATATATATGAAGGTATCTGACTTCAAAATTTATGTCTAAGGGTATGTTTTTTGGAAAAGAGGTTCTGCTTTTCTTTCCACAGAAGATGAGAAGCTATAGATTCCTTCCAGGTTAATATGGTTCCATCAATGAAGACCCCCCCTGAGAGGTCTCCAGATGATCCAACATCCAGAACAGCTTCAAGACAACTGACTCAGAGAATACTATCTCATAGACTACTCCAGGCAGGACTTGACCATAATCCTAAAATTTTCTTTGTGTCCCCCCCGCAAGACTACTGCAATCAGCAGGAAGTAGCTGAGAAGACTACACGCACATTGCCAAAAAATGGATTATGGATGTTTGTCTTTGTTTAGGGGTTAATTAAAAACTGTTATTGGTCATAGTCAATCTCTTTCTAAGAGAAAAAAAGGATATAATATAGATATGATAGGATGAAAGGGAAGATTTTTGAATCTACTTTTAAATAACAACAACTTGTTTGAAATGTTTTACATTGTTATGGATTTTAGTGTATTGATAAAAATTTAAAGTTAATTTTGTTTATATATATATATATATATATATTCTTGTTTAAGGTATTATGTTCATGCAACTCATTTAAAATTGTAAAATATACTTAAAAATACAGAATAATTAGTTATGATAATCAAATTTATAGTCATGTTAGTTTTTTAGCTATACGAAGATATATTTCAATTAGGTAATTTTCACACACTTCAAAGACCTACAGAATATGGCATTTAAAATGTTTTAAAATTTTTGACTTTCTGGACAGTGAGACATGTCTGCTCCTGGCAGCACTGATTTATTTCAAAGAGGAAGATAGGCATCAAAGCCACTCTATATGGAGTTTATCTTCTTCTTGGCAAAACTGGCCATTTGGGCAAGAAACTGCTCATACCTGGGCTGATTGATAATATGTTGTATAAACTGGACATTTAGAGCCCATAGGAAAATTACCACTGATTTTGCCAAAACAAGGCAAAATGGTCCTTCAGGTTCCTGCTTCACAGAGGAGACTGCCAGACATTCTACAGGACACAGAGAAAAGTGACTCCAGGCTTATAGGCTTCAGATGGATGCCCCAACACTGCAGGGGAACTTTGGGTGACTGTCCAGGCAGCCAGCTATCTCTGTCATTTCTAGAATTACTGAAGTTGCTTGCAATCTACTTCCTGTTTACTTAGGTAATATTATATCCTTCTGAGGACTTTGATGGAGTTAAAGACTAGACAGTTATAATTATAGCTTTCCTTGGTCATGATAAAAGATAAATTAGATATAAAACATTAGACTCACAAAAACAGGATAGATGGTAGAATATTTTCTAATTTTGTCAATGAAAATAGACTATATATTGTAACTGTAATTCTTGCTTCATAACTGTTTTGTCATATGTAATTTTACTATGTAAAAGTTAAAACCTTCCTTTTTGATTAGAAAGAAAAGGCAAAGTGCTGTGGGATGTCTTTCTGTATGCTGTGAATATGTGTTGCTATGATTGAGTTGATAAATAAAGCTGTATTGGCCTATGGCAGGGCAGGATGGAGCCAGGCAAAAAAATCCAAGAGAGATAGGAGGAAGAGAAAGAAGAGGCAGAGAGATGCCATACCACCATCCAGGTAGCAGCATGTAACGGCATACAGGTAAAGCCAGGGAACATGTGGCAACATATAGATTAATAGAAATGGGCTAAGTTTAGTTATAAGAGCTAGCTAGTTTGAAACCTGGAGCTTATGCAGGGACACTTGGCTCAGGCTTGGAGGAAGGGACTGGACCTGCCTGGACTGAGTCTACCAGGTTGATCACAGTCCTCGGAGGAGGATTTGCCCTGGAGGAAGTGGGAATGGGGGTGGGTTGGGAGTAAGGGGAGGGGGTGGGAGGGGGAGAATAAGGGAACCCGTGGCTGATATGTAGAACTGAATGGTATTGTAAAATAAAATAAAAAAAAAAAAGAGCTAGCTAGCAAGAAAATTGAGCCATAGGCCATGGCCATGCAATTCGTAATTGATATAAGCCTCTGTGTGTTTATTTGGGCTAAGCAGCTGCAGGACTGGGTAGGACACAGGAAAACTTCCAACTACAGCATTAAGCTTAGAGGTTTGAGGGTTTCTAAAAGTCATCCCAGAGGAGATGTTGGGCTTTTATTGTTGGGAGGCTTATTCCCCATGGTTGAGGCAGAGAAAAATAAACAAATGAGATCCAATGGCTTTTGATCTGCGGTTGTAGATGGACCCGGTCCAGGTTCCCAGCATGGGGAGGTGCCAGGAGAACCTGTTCAGCGTGAGAATGGACCACAAGACATACAACAAAACTCACTGTAAGAGTTTTTTGGTAGAGAGTGGGGAAAGGGAAAAGGGGAGTGCACAGGTCTATCTGCAAGAATGTGGTGGAGAGAGGGTGTGGGTCCAGTGAGTCCACTTTTAAAGGTAGCTCAGTACATGCATATAGATTACATGGGATGTAAGGCCCTGTGATGACTAAGCATTTTGCCTGAATGCTGACGGTGCATGTGTGGAGATGGGACCCCAGAAGTGGCTAGGAGGATGCAGAAATGATATCAAGTCCCACAAGGTGGATGGAGAGAAATGACTCCCAAGAGTTGTCCCCTGATCTCTTCCACATGGGCTCCATGGTATTTTTATGCATGCAAACACACACCCATACACACACAGATACACACACACACACAGACACAGACACACTGACACACACACTATTTTAAAAAATTAAATGAATCAGAGAAAGGAAAAGCTTACAGAGGGAACGGTTGCTGTAGACTGCTGACTGCTGAAGCTGGCTTTTATGAAAACAGGATAGAAATGAAAATTGTGAGGACATAAAAAAAGGGGGGGTGGGATCCCCTTTACCTTGGAATCTGCTTGAAGCCTCTCATCAGCAGCAGAGCAAGAATTCCAGAACAATTAACAACTGCTTGGGGCCTTTCTTCCTTCCAGATACAAAGCTGCAAGTGTTTGGAAGTCTCAGTAGAAACCTTGCTTGCAGGGAAGAAACATGTACTAAACTCCATGTGCAACCCGAGTGGCTCACTGTTTCACTTATCAGATTATGTTCTATCCAGAGCATCTCAGGAGCCACCCCATTGTTGTGTGATTTCGTTTGTGTTCTGACAAATAAAGCTTGCTTGGAGTCAGAGGGTGCAGCTAGCCACTAGTTAACCATAGAACTCTGGAGGTCTTTATAGAGAGGAACAGGAAGTGATTAAGGCGAGGCAGAGACAGGATCTTGGCCCCTTTTTGATCAGAGGATCCAGAGAGGTAGGAAGTGACTATGGCTACTCCCTTGCTTCTCTGATCTTTCAGATTTTTACCCCGATATCTGACTCCTGGTTTTTATTGATAAGATTAATTACGTTTATGCTTCACCCTATAATCTCAAAGGGAGGATGAAATGTGATCCATCACAATAGTATATATGGTGAATGCTAAGACAATTGCAACTCTCCCTTGAAGAGCCCATACCAATACTTGGGTGTGTCTTGCTTAGTTTCTGTGACTCTTCTTTGAGAAGCACACACCAGTGCTCTTGAGTGTGCCTTTATTCTTTGGAGTGTCTTTCTATCAAAATGCCTTTTAAAAATTATGAGTGTCATATACTCACAGACACAATTTGTTTTTAAGACTTTTATTTATGTATGTATCTGTGTGCATGAGTGTGGGTGTTCAGGGGCCACAGCATGCATGCGGTGGTCAGAGGGCAACTTTAGGTGTTGGTTCTCTCTTTCCACCTTGTTTGACACAAGGTCTTTTATTATTTGTCACTGCATAAACCAGGCAAGCTGGCCAGGGGTATTCCCGTCTCTGCCTCCATTGTGGCAGATGTGAGGATTGGGATAACAGATGTGTAGTAGCACGTCTGGCTCTATGCGGGACATGTGGATCCAAATTCAGGTCTTGAGCTTGCACAGTAAGTGTTGTGCCCACTGACTCATCTCCCCAGCCATAAAATATCTTTAATAAAATCTCCAACTTTGCTTCACACTGACTAGTCTTGCAATCTTTTCTGCATCAAAGTCATGAATCCTGGAACTCCTCGGGCTGCTGCAGGTACCAGCATGGAGCTGTCTCTCCGCTCCTCATTGACAGCTACTCGAGTATTCCTATCATGCCTTTGGCTTTCGTGTATGTGACATTTTGTCATTTTTAGATTGAAACTGACCCTGAAATTTTCCTTGATTCTAACTAAGAACCTTGGAGACCCATTTCAGTATATCGTATTTCCTACAGTGAGGCAGTTGGAGCTAAGGGCAAAAGCCGAACAAGAAGAAATGAACCTTGATTGCTAGAGGAGACCACCTGTAAATAAATTAATCTGTATCACCAAATGGGGCTGTCATTCAGCCTGACGTGGGAGACAGGTCCCCTTCTTTATTGGATCACTAGCACAGGAGTTGTTTTTGTCCTTCATGGTGACGTTTATGGGTCTTTGAGATAAGCCTGAAATTGGCCTTAGAGTTCGGCAGATATTAAGCACTCAGTCCTCAAGGATTCTTTGAGCTGGCCTTCTGGGATAGGAGTCACACAGAGTCGAAAGGAAAGTTACTTTCCTAGATTTATTTCGTGCATGCAAGTGGGGTGTTTGTGTGTGTGTGTGGGATCTCCCTCTGTTATATGGGTTCCAGGATCAAACACAGGCTATTACACTGGGTGGCAACAGCCTTTATGTACTGAACCATCATCTCCCTGGCCTCCATAAGTCAAGGAGCTTTTCAAGGCAACTGCTGACTCATTTCCTTCTCTTCATCCAAATAGCAGATGAACTTTCAGTTATTCAGGATTCTTCCATTTGTTTAGGAAAACTAAACAAGCAAACAAAAAACCCTCCAGGATCAAATATACTAACAAAAAACAAAGTCCATTTTTCCCCCTAATATTTCCAAATGACTTGCCCTGTAACATTTGGTCCAAATTCAGAACAATCACCTTAGAAGGAGTTTGTGCAGATGTTTTAGCAGCTCCAAACTGAAACGTAAGAGCCTATGGTCTTGTGGAAGAGAAGCTATATTCTTTATCTCTTCTTTCCCACCAGCTCACTACAGACTGCCTCAGCCTAACACAATAGCCGTGTATTATCTCCTGCTCTGGGACAGGCAGCTGGCCTGAGCTTAGCTGAGTGTTGCTGGCTGGCTTGGCTGTTCCCAAGGCTACCACAGAGGTGTTAGCTGTGGCTGCAGTCATTTCAAGGCTTCAGCAAGATCTTTCTCCCAGCTAAAGCCACACAGCTTTTAGCAGGATTTAGGTTCCCACAGACTGATGGACTACTGGCCAGAGAACGCCCTCATTTTCTTGCCATGTGGGTACCGCACAGCATGACACTGGCTCCCTTCAGAGTGAGTAAAGGAGAGACCTAGGGGAGGCAAGCCAAGATCAAAGTCAGGGTCTCCTTTGGCACTTGCTCTCTTCTGTTCATAAGAACTAAGTTACTAACTCCGGTCCATGTTCAAAGAGGAGTGATACCAGGAGGTGGAGCTTAATGAGGGCCGATTCAGAAGCAGGGCTGTAAACCAGGAGTTAATAAACATGACGGGGGCTGGAGAGATGGGTCAGCAGTGAAGAGCCTTGCTATGCAATCATGAGAAGAGTTCAGACCTCATGACCCACCTAACAAGTCACATGCAACCCCAGCTGTGAGGTAGCCTGGCCGAGAAAATGCAAACCCCAGATTGAAGGAGAGATCTTACCTCAAAGGAATAGTTGAACAGTATAAGACACCACCTCATGTCCCTTCCTGGCCTCTGCACACATGCACAGGCCACATATTCATACAGATATACACAAATACAAACAATTCTTTTTAAATATTTATTTATGTATTTTATGTATATGAGGGCTCTATCTGCATACATGCCTACACGCCAGAAGAGGGCATCAGATCCCATTATAGAGGGTTGTGAGGCACCATGTGGTTGCTGAGAATTGAACTCAGGTCCTCTGGAAGAGCAGCCAGAGCTCTTAACCACAGAACCATCTCTCCAGCCCATCAAATAATTTTAAAAAACAAAACAACAAAATAGCCGGGCGGTGGTGGCGCACGCCTTTAATCCCAGCACTTGGGAGGCAGAGCCAGGCGGATCTCTGTGAGTTCGAGGCCAGCCTGGGCTACCAAGTGAGTTCAAGGAAAGGCGCAAAGCTACACAGAGAAACCCTGTCTTGAAAAACCAAAAAAAAAAAAAAAAAAAAAAAAAAAAAAAAAAAAAAAAAACAAAAAAAAAAAAAACAAAATATATCAGCTTTGCCAGCTCACAAGTCTAAATTCAAACACATTCTAGCAGTGAGCAGAATACTTGGTACCTAAGCTTTTGTTTTTCTTTTTTTCTTTCTTTTTGTCAGAGCTGAGGACTGAACCCAGGCGCTCTACCACTGAGCTAAATCCCCAATCCCCTAAGTCTTTGTTTTTAAACACCATTCTAGGGCTCCTTGGAGAAAGGGCTGATTGTAGGGGTTGGGGCAAGAAATACACAAAATAAGTCTATAGCATCCTGTAGTTCTAGAAGAAAGGACATAACCAAAAAGCAAAATGGCCAGAAAAGTTAATCTAAAAGAGCGCCATGAGTGCTTTGTGCAAAGAAATAAAAATCACAAGATAAATTTAAAGTGACATATACATACATAAGTCTACATTAATTTTTCTTATAATAGAATTCCAAATAATGTAGTAATGTACTCAGGTATGCACTTTCAAGAGTTGAGGCTTCATCCTACAGTCCTCTAAAATGTGGGCAGAACTTGGGACTTGTCTTAAACACACACGCACTTAAGACACAGGGCAAAAAAGTGATGTGTGATCCTAATTAGTCTTATTAATAAAAACCCGGAGTCAGATATTAGGGTGAAAGATCAGAGAAGCAGAGAGGCAGCCACAGTCACTTCTTACCTCTTCAGATCCTCTGACAAAAAGAGGGGCTGAGATCTGTCTCCTCCCACCTTATATTCCTGTTTCCACCTCCCTAGTGGTGGGAACAAAGGCAGTGTGTACCACCACTGCCTGGCTCTGTTTCTCTTTTAGACTGGTTCAATCAATGTAGCCCAGGGTGGACTTGAACTCCTGATCTTCCTGCTTCCTCTGCGAAAGGGCTGGGATTAAAGGTATGTGCCACCACTGCCTGGCCTCTATGGTTAACTATCGGCTGGCTCCACCCTCGGATCTCCAGGCAAGCTTTATTAGAACACAAAGAAAATATCATACAACAAAAGAGTGCAACCATACAGTGGAGAAACTAGCAAAAACTGCCATACTCAGATGGCCAAAACATCACTTCTAACCTGTTCCCTTTGGCATTATGTGAGTCAGGTATCTCTAGATGTAGCATTTTCCTCAAATCCTATAATCATAATCTATTTATATAAAAAATACCAGACAAATTCAAATCAAGGAGTATTTTACAATACCTGATCATATGCCTCAAAACTGTAACAGTCATGTCAAAGTCATGAAATGTAAGACTAAGAAAGTACCAGAGGAGATGAAGGTGACTGTATGACTAAGGGCAGCCTGCAGTCTTTGCATTAATAAAACCTGAATAGGGCTGGAGAGATGGCTCAGTGGTTAAGAGCACTGGCTGAGCTTCCAGAGGACCAAGGTTCAATTCCCAGCATCCACATGGCAGCTCACAGCTGACTGTAATTCCAATCCCAGAGGACCTAACACCCTCACACAAATGTACATGGAGGCAAAATACCAATGCACATAAAATAAAAATAAATAATAACTCTAAAACAAAAATAAAATAAAACCTTAATAAAAGTCTGGAGTTTTTGTCAGTAATTATCTTAGTTAGGGTTTCTATTGCTGCAGTGAAACACCATGACCAAAAAGCAATTTGGAGAGCAAAGGGTTTATTTGGCTTACACTTCCACATTGCTGTTCATCACCAAAGGAAGTCGTGACATAATCTCAAGCAGGCAGGAACCTAGAGGCAGGAGCTGATGCAGAGGCGGGGGTGTGTGAGGGGGTGTGGGGTGGGGGTGGTGCTGCTACTGACTTGCTTCCCATGGTTCACTCACTCTGCTTTCTTAGAAAATCAAGGACCACCAGCCCAGGGATGGCCCCACCACCACAATGAGCTGGCCCTCCCCCATCAATCACTAATTGAAAAAATGATTACAGCTGGATGTTATGGGGGCATTTTCTCAACTGAGGCTCCTTCCTTCCTCATGACTCTAGCTTGTGTCAACCAGCCAGGTCAGTAATAATGTATGAGTGCTGGATTCCTACCTCTGTAAATGTAAGATTAGGGGACACTGGGTGAAGAGAACACCAGAATTTTTTTCTACCCTTTTGCCACTTCTCTGTAAAACTAAAATTATTACAATTTTTTTTTTTTTTGGTTTTTCGAGACAGGGTTTCTCTGTGTAGCTTTGCGCCTTTCCTGGAGCTCACTTGGTAGCCCAGGCTGGCCTCGAACTCACAGAGATCCTCCTGCCTCTGCCTCCCGAGTGCTGGGATTAAAGGCGTGCGCCACCAACGCCTGGCGACAAAATATTTTTATTTCTTTCAAAAAGCAAAGCTTAATAGTTCAAAAGGGTAACAACTGCAGGACTTTCTCCTTGGTCAGTTCCTGGCTCGACTTATTTCAAACCCTCTTTTGCCTTCACTCAGTAGTGTGTGCCAATTTGATGGCACACAGCGGGGTCAGAATTCTTAGAAATAATTCCATTATTGGGAGAAACAACAATACCTTGTGATGAAATTGCTCAGGTTTAAGTCATCTCTCCTTTATCCAGACATTCAAAAAGTCCAGGGCCCCTCCAGGGCACTTGAGGATAAAGCAAGGTGTGAAGGAAGGGAAGAAAACCAAACCAAACCAAACCAAACAGATTCTAACCAATCTCCAGTTAAGGGGCGCTTTCAGACACCCCCCTTTTCAGACACAGAGGATAACATAGGCCACTGGTGTCACACAGCCAGGCGTTGCCCGTGGGTCACACAGCTGGTGATCAGAGCTCCTGAACAACTATTAGTTTAGCAGGAAATCCTACAAGTATTTCAGAGGCAAGGAACCACTGCTAGGAATGCCACTCCCGTCGACTGTTGCCCCCCGCCAGTTCAACTCAGCAGCTTTCACCAAGCCTCAGACCAAGTACTCACTCCTCCCTCAACTGTTCTCTGAGGCCTCCCACCCCCAGGCTTGGTCATGGTTTTTTCAGGCTCTTTTGTACTTGCATTATAACATCAGATCACATATGGTAACCTTGTCTTTATCACCCCGGTATACAGTAGGCTCACTCAGGGTGTGGTTCAAAGCTTAAAAAAACAAAAACAAAAACAAAAAAACCCAAAAACCCACCAAAAAACAAAAAACAACTTTGTACTGTCATAGTGGGCTCCCAACAAGCCATTACTGAGTAACTGAAAAGAAGCTCTTGCTGAAATACAAAGCCCTAGCCAGGAGGAACTAGGCCATCCAGGGCAAGAACACCAGTGCTCCAGTTAGGCTGCAGAATCATCTGCCAAAGAGAGGGTAAGAGAAAAGACTAAGTAGCAACAACAGCCGCCCCCCCCCAGTCTTTTCCTCGTTTTTTTTTTTTTTTTTTTTTTTTTGGACTTAAGGTTTCTTTCCAGTGGCTTAGGCTGGCCTTCAACTCCAGATCCCCCAACCTCCACCTCCAAACTGCTGGGATTACACGCATGAGCCACCACGCCCAACTAGCAACAGCCTTTTGAAATACTGATAGGTTTTCCCTCCATACTCATGTTTTATCGCGCCCACACACATTACCATGCTGCTCATGGCTAACTAGACGCAGAGAGGTCATAGTTTCACAAAGGTTATTTGAAATCTAGGGGGTCTCGGAACAGCCATTCATTAAAAAGCACGTGCACAAGCACTCTGGCAGTGGTGGCCCACGCCTTTAATCCCCGAGGCAGAGACAGGCGATCTTGTTGAGTTCAAAGCGAAGCCGGGTGTACAGAGCGAGTTCTGGGACAGCCAAGACTACACAGAGAAACCCTGCCTCGAAAAAAAACCAAACCAAGCAACCAACCAACCAGACCAAAGTGCACCAGTGAGGCCGACTTTGAGGTTGGGGGGGGCTGACGGCAGGAAAGTAAACTCTTCATCCCCTCTGGGCAGCACCGCATTCCTACTTCCCCAGAACAGGCATCCGGGATGGGAGGCCGGAAACACAGATGGGCCTGGCCAACCCAGGTCCCCACAGAGCGTGGGGTGAGAAGGGGCTCGACACAGGCGAGGTGAGGTTAAAGACCCAGCTCCTTCCGGCGGGCACACACTTCCGACTACACACGGAATGTGGGTCTTCCTACACCCGGACGGGGCGAAGTTCCCCAACAAAAGTAACCGCGCCAAGAAGCCCTGAAGACACAAAGCACCATTCACCCAAAAGCACCACGCCCCTTACTGTGCTCCGCGCGTGCGCACACAGACCCGGAAAGGTAGCCGGCGCCCCTGGCGGGGGAGGCAGACACGCCTTCGGCCCGCCCTCCTGAGCCCGCCCCCCAGGCCGCAGCGAGCTGCTCACTGGTCAGCCTGGGCCCGGCCAGGGGCGGGGATTGGCTGATTGGCATAAGGTCCCGGGACGGCCAATCTGGAAGGTTGAGTCGGCCGGGAAGGTGCTGGCTGCGGCGCCGCGGAGGTGAGTGGGGGCCGGGACCGGGACGAAAAGCGGTTGGCGAGGGCGGCGGGGAATGGCTGCCACCCCGAGCTGGACGGCGGCGGGGGGCCGTGTGCGGGCTAGGGCGGAGACCGGAGCGCGGCGCGGGAGGACGGCGAGCGGGAGGGAGGCCGCCGGAGCCCGGAGCGGAGGGCAGCCTGCCGCCTCACCCGCGCTGGGCTCGCTGAGCTCCGCGGGCCGCCGGCCTGGCTCCCATCCCCCGCCGTCGGTGCAGCCGCGGGCGCCGGCCGCCAGGCGGGCATCTCGGCGGTGCTCGCCCTCGCTGGGTCCCGGCTGGGGGCGCGGAGCGCGGCGACCCAGGACGTTCAACCTGCTCCACCTGGCCCCACGTTCCTGTCAGTGTCGCCTCGCCGTCCTGAAGTCCCTGCCTAAGCGTGCGCAGTTTGTGTAGTAGACAGATGAGCAGTCAGACGAAGCAGACTTTCCCCTCCGATGGTTTGTTTTGGGACTGGTCTGATGTAACTCATTCTGGCCTTCACCTAGGGATGTAGTGGAAGATGGCCTAGAAGTTCTGATCCTCCTCGCTCCACCTCCCAAGTGCAAAGTTTAAGGCTTGCTTCACCATTCTAAGGGGGGAAAAAGGGATATTTCACGACACTTGGAAATTTTAGCGCTCGCTTTTTTTTTGAGACAGGATTGTGTGTCTTTTGCTCCGGGCTGGGGTGGAATGCACTATGTAGATTAGGCTGGCTGAGCTGCCTACAACTCTAGGTCACCCTCCTGCCTCAGCCGCCACTCCCAACTCCATAAATAACCTTTTATTGGAATCCAGTCACATTTATTTTCATAGTGTGTGTGGCTGCTTTTACATTACAATGATATAGTCACGGAGGCTGTGACAGACTTAAAAGAATTACTATCCAGTTACAGGAAAAGTTTGACAGTCCTGGCCACTCCCCATCCTCCTCCCCCCATTTGAGACAGAGTCACTATGGAGACTTTGCTGGCTTACAGGTTGATACATAGGCCAGGATGGTCTTGAACTTGTGGACTCCTTGCTTGTTTCTCTAGTGCTAGGATTATGGATGCATACCACCACTCCTAGCACCATTTTTTTCCTTTTTGATAGAGATCTTGCTGTGTATTCCAGGCTAGCCATTTGTTTGTTGCCCAGACTGGCCTCAAACTCTTTTATTTTTCCAAATACAGGGATTATAGGCAGGAGCCACAAGATGTGGTTGACTTTTGGCTTCTTTCTTTGTTTTTTCACTGTATTTCCAGACAGTGTTTCTCTGTGTAGTCTTGGCTGAGCCTCTGCCCCAGTGAGTGATGAGATTACAGGTGTGCACACACACCCCCAGCTGCTTCCTAGTTTGGAAGCACGTTATAGAAACAGTCAAACTTTGTTGTATATAATTGTAAATAGATTTATTTTACCTCCTTTTTCAAGATAATTTTTAATTTTTTATTGCATTCGTGTGTGGGTGTGTGTGGTCAGTAGACAACATATGGGAATCGGTTTTCTCTGACCATGTAGTCTCGGGGATCAAACTCAGGTCACCATGCTTGGCTGCAGGCTCCTTTACCCACTGAGCTGTCCCTGACATTACACCCACCCTCGAGAGCAGAATGGCCAGTAAAATAGTCTGAGGTCAGTCAGCAGGGAGTGCGCTCTTACTGTTGTTTAGGAACCAGAATATGCCATCTTGCAAGTAGGTCCTTCATTTATGAAACTTCAGTTATTAGCAGTCACACTGAAAGCCATTGTCACCAAGTAAATGTACAGATATTTGTAATCATTTAACAGTAGTTTATGGAACTGCATGTGACTAGCATAAGCTAGAGCTGTTAAAGTATAAAAGACAGACCGGGCGGTGGTGGCGCACCCAGCACTCGGAGGCAGAGCCAGGCGGATCTCTGTGATTTCAGGCCAGCCTGGGCTACCAAGTGAGCTCCAGGAAAGGCACAAAGCTACACAGAGAAACCCTGTCTCGAAAAAACAAAAAATAAATAAATAAATAAATAAATAAATAAATCTAATCCCAGCGTTGGATAACGGAGGCAGGTGGATATCTGTGAGTTCCAGGCTAGCCTGGTTTATATAGTGAGTCCCAGGCTAGCCAGGGCTATATAGTAAGATAGTAAGACTGTCTTTTGTTGTTGTTTTTCTTTTCTTTTCTTTTCTTTCTTTCTTTTTTTTTTTTTTTTCCCCTCGAGACAGGGTTTCTCTGTGTAGCTTTGTGCCTTTCCTGGCTCTCACTCTGTAGACCAGGCTGGCCTCGAACTCACAGAGATCTGCCTGGCTCTGCCTCTCAAGTGCTGGGATTAAAGGCGTGCACCGCCGCCGGCCACCACCATCCGGCATGTTGTTGTTTTTCAAAACAGGGTTTTGTGTAACAGCCCTGGCTGTCCTGAAACTTTGTAGACCAGGCTGGCTTCAAACTCAGAGCACAGAGATCTGCCTACCTCTACCTCTCAAGGACTAAAGGAGTGCTTAATCACACCCAGAGTAAGACTCTGTCTTAAAAAGCCCAAGTTTTATGTTAGTTTTCAAATAAGCTTACCATAGTAAATACTAATTTAATATATAATGGCAGTACATGGGAAGTTGAAGCAGCCTGGGTTACAGAATGAGACCTTGTCTCAAGAAGAAGAGGAGGGTGAAAAAACAAACCAGAAAATGAATTATTCTATTTGAAGTTACCAACAATACAGAAGTTAATAAATGCAAGAACAAGTAAAAGGGGAGGGGTCTCATGACTTGCTCTGAGATGTCTTCAGTGTTACTTTTTCCTCTGTAGACATCAGGAATCTTTTGCACTACTGTTTCTTGGTGGATCTGTGGTATGTGCAGATGTGTGTGTGTAGCTGAAATTTTTCTCTGGTCCCACCCAGTCCCACCGCTGCTCTGACCGCGGCTCCATGGTCCTAATAAACACACAGAGGCTTATTTTACTTTTAAACTGTTTGGCTAATAGCTCAGGCTTATTACTGAGTAGCTCTTACACTTAAGTTAACCCATAATTCTTATTTATGTTTAGCCATGTGGCTTGGTACCTTTTCTCAGTTCTGCCTTCACATCTTGCTTCTCATGGTGGTGGCTGGCAGTGTCTCCTCTGTTCTCTTTTCCTCTCCCGCTATCTCTCCAGTTAGAATGTGCCACCGAACCTTATTCTGCCTCACCATTAGCCAAACAGCTTTATTTATCAACCAATCAGAGCAACATATTTTCACAGCATATAGAAAGACATTCCCTCATCATGTGTGTGGAGGCCAATGAGGGCAGCAGCAAGTGCCTTCTCTATTACTCTCTTCCCTTTTTTTTTTTTTTTTGGTTTTTTGAGACAGGGTTTCTCTGTAGTTTTGGTTCCTGTCCTGGATCTAACTCTGTAGACCAGGCTGGCCTTGAACTCACAGAGATCCACCTGGCTCTGCCTTCTGAGTGCTGGGATTAAAGGCGTGTGCCACTGCCGCCCAGCTCTGTTTTTTAAGACAGAGTCTCTTACTGAATCTGAATGGAAACTCAGGATTTCAGCTGGACTAGTTGGGTGACCTACAAGTTATTAGCCTATATACCATCATTACAAAGTTTCTAAGACAAAGCATGTTTAGCTTTATATGTGTATTCATACACAACCTAGGAAATAATCTGCAGCCTGTTTTTTTGGGGGTGGGGGTGGGGGTGGGGGCTTGAGATAGGGTTTCTCTGTGTAGCCTTGGCTGTCCTGGAATTCACTCTGTAGACCAGGCTGTCCTGGAACTCAAGAGATCCTCCTGTCTCTGCCTCCCCAGTGCTGGAATTAAAGGTGTACGCCACCACCACTACCCGGCGTCTGCAGCCTGTTTTAATGATATTTCTTTGATCCCTAGTGCCCTTGTGAAAAAGCTGGGCTTGGTGGTATGCACTTATAATCTCAGCCCTCGGGACACAGACGGAGGGTTCTGGGGCTCACAGTCTCTCCAGCCTAGTCAGTTGATTATTCCAGGCCTATGGAGACCTGTGGTGTGGGATGGGAGCTATACTTTTCTGTGGGCCTAAGGATAAATAATTTAGAATGTAGTTTACACTCTAGGATCATGCAGGATTGTGCTGGCTTAATTACAGTGGCAGTTGCAGGTCCTCCAGGATCTGTGACTTCACTAGCCCCAGGTAGCTGGCTAGGTGTCCGGGCCGTTCTTGATTTCCCTCTTGAGTGGGCCTTACGTCCAATGAGAGAGCTGCTGGGGACTGACAGGTAATCACCACTGTACCCTTAGGGTCACTGTGCCTCCTGGTCACTGTCGCGGTTCATAGGCTTCGTAGCTGGGTAGGACTGTGGGTTGTTTTTCCTCCTTAGGAAGCTTGCATATGGAGCCTCTTGGTACCCTGAAAGCTAGTCTTCAGGGAGGAAGCTTTGCTGCCAGGGAAGAGCACACCAGTTGGTTATCCAGTACTAAATGGGCAGCCCTAAAACTGTATACATGCAAGTAAAATACAGACCAAAGCAGATTGTATTGATATTTTTCGGGATATATGTGGTATTAGTCAGGGTTCTCTAGAGGAACAGAACTGATAGTACATACATATGGCTTGATTGGAGTGGCTGTGATCACAGTAGTCCAGCAATCGCTGGCTCCTGACAGGAAGTTGTTCAGTCCACGAGAATGGATGTCTCAGTAGCCCCAGTCTGATGCTGGAGTCCTAGAGAGGTACCAGTCTTTGGTCTGCACTGGAATCCCAAAGAAGTGGATTCTAACACCAGTGAAGGAATGTCTCAGCAACAGGACAGATGAAGTCACCAGTGAGAGTGAGGACAAGCAGGCAAAAAAGCAGAGATTCCTCCTTCTGCACCCTCCGTGGGCTGCGACCAGCAGGTGTAGCCTCGATTTTGGATGAGTATTCCATCTCAAATGAACCACCTAAGAAAAATCCCTCACAGGTGTTCCAGCTGCTTAGGTTCTAGTCCATTCCAGATGTGCTTAGGTGGACAAGATTAGCTATTGCACATACATACTTAAATTTATATACATGTGCATATATATATATATCAGTGCTGGCGGGGGTGGGGTGGGGAGCAAGCTGGATGGCTCTTGAAGTACAATTCCCAAAGTTGTCCTCTGGCCTTCACACACACACACACACACACACACACACACACACACACACACACACACACACACACGAAATGCTGTTTGGTTGGTTGGGTTTTTTTTTGTTTTTCCTTAGACAAAGTTTTCTGAGTCTTGGCTGTTCTGGAACTCACTTTATAGACCAGGCTGGCCTCAGTCGAATTCAGAGATCTGCCTGCCTCTGCCGTGCTGGGATTAAAGGCATGCACCACCACCACCTGGCTGATTGAAACAGGTTTTAAGTGTTCCCAAATTAGATCTTTTTAAAAACATTTTTTTTTTTTATTATGAAACATATTAGCTCCTCTTTCCATTGCTGTGACTAAATACTTGTTAAGGAGGATGAGGGAAGAAAGCTTTTGAGGGTACGTTCTTTTCTGGTGGGGCAAGCATGGTAGCAGAATCTCCTCGCAGCTTTGGGAGCCTGTAGCAACAGGTTATTGACATCCCAGAGGATCAGACAGCAGAAAAGTCATGCTGCTACTAGTGTTATTTGATCTAGGACTCCAGCACTTGGGAAGCTGTACCAATGTACCAAGCAGGCCTTACTCCCTCAGTTAATTATTTCTGGAAACATCCTTCACAGACACACCCAAAGGTGTGCCTCAATGATACTAGTCAGGTTGACAATGGAAATTAGCCATTACATGAAGTATAACACAGACGTTAATATGTAACTCTATCACAAAACATTCATGTAATAGTCACCCAAATTAAGAGAAGAAAGTTGTATGCATATCAGAATACACCCGATAACCCTTTCCCAACTATTAATTACCCACATGGATCTGGAGGTAACTGCCATAACTCCTAGTGTTTTCCTTATGTGATTCTCTTGTTACCTGTGGGGTGTATGCTGATGTCCTTTTTTAAATTCTAGTCCTGATAGCACTGATGTATTCCTTCTGTTTTCTTAAAGAATTTCTTCAGAGCATTATATTTTTACACTTAATAGTCTCACAAAGAACCGACTTTTTCATTCTTAGTTGCTTTTGTTTTTATAAAGGTCTCTATATATGGCCCATGCTGGCTATGAACTCACAGTTCTCTTGTCTTCACCTCTAAAGTGCAGGAGTTAAAAGAATTTGCCTTCATGCCTGGCTAGAGAGCCAAATCTTGACTATACTTTCCTGTCTTGATAGGTCTCTGATGGTTTCAGGGACAGGATTTTGCTTTTGCTTTTTTCCAGCTAATTTACTTGTCCTAAGTGAGAGGAGAGTTTGTTTGAATATTAATCATAGAAGCAAAAGTCTGTCTCTGTGTGTGTGTATGTGTGTACATATATACAATTTGTTTTTGAGGCCAGGTCTCCCTGTCTAGTCCAAGCTGGTCTTGAACTCTTTTTTTTTCTTTAAAAACTTTGATTACATTTTAATTAATGTGTGTGCGTGTTTGCGGATGTGTGTGTGGCACATGGTGGAGGTCAGAGGACAAGTTGCAGGAGTCAGTGTTTTCCTCTCACTGTATGGGTCCTGGAAATCCAGCATGGTCGTTAGGCATGACAGCAGGCGGGCAACTTTACCTCTATGTGGTGGTATTGTGTTCCCCAAAATACTGTGCACCCTAATAAACTTATCTGGGGTCAGAGAACAGAACAGCCACTAGATACAGAGGCTAGAAAATGGTGGCACTCACACCTTTAATCCTAACATTCCAGAGGCAGAAATCCCTCTGGATCTCTGAGTTCAAGGCCACACTGGAAACAGCCAGGCATGGTGACACACGCCTTTAATCCCAGAAAGTGAGCCTTTAATCCAGGGAGTGATGGCAGAAAGCAGAAAGGTATATAAGGCGTGAAGACCAGGAACTAGGCTGGTTAAGCTTTAGGTTTTTGAGCAGCACTTCAGCTAAGATCCATTGGGATGAGGACTCAGAGGCTTCCAGCCCGAGGAAACAGGATCAGCTGAGGAATTGGCGAGGGGAGGTGACTGTGGCTGGTTCTGCTTCTCTGATCTTCCAGCATTCACCCCAATACCTGGCTTCAGGTTTGTTTTTATTAATAAGACCTTCTAAGATTCCTGCTACATCTATCTCTAGGTCATCTTGTTGCCATTTCTTTGAACTCTGATCCCCCTGCCTCAGCCTTCTACATACTGGGGTTAGAGGAACATCACCACATCTGGCTTGACAGCCACTTAACAGTGGGGAGGTAGAACACTGACTACAGGCTGAGCATTGAGGAGAGGATATTGGATTTCTGGAGCTACCTTTCTGACTCTATCAAAGCATACACTATGAATGATGGAGAGGACAACAGAGAACTGGCCAGCTCATAATAAATTAGGATGGCAGTGCGTGGAAAGGAAGGAGTAACTATCCAGTTGTTTACAGTTGTGAGCTTTCTAATAATAGTAAAGACTGAGATGGTATCTCGTGAAGACAACTTGATTGATACAGAAAATGAAAGCAAAAAGGAATAATTGGCGATACAGATGTGATTTTCTCAAGTAAAGGACATATGGACAACAGATTTAGAAGATGAGTTTGGATTTTCTTTTGAATGCAGAGGGGAGAAACTAGGAAATAGTGAGAGAAGAAGTAGTAAGATTAGAGAGAGAACTGATGCCGTGCAGGGCGTTTTTGGTGTCATAAGACCCATGCAGTGCCAGTAGAGGAGACCGGAGCATTTGCTTGGACAGAGGGACGGGAGAGACTGAGGGTAGAGTAAATGCACAAATGCAAGTAAATGTGGCAGGGCGCTGTGAGATTTGTACTCAGATGATGCATCAGTCTGTTGCTTTATCTGCTGAGGAATGGAGGAGGAAGATCGATTTAAGTAATAGTCCGTTTTCTGCTCTCTTACTAGAATATCCAGGAAAGATAGTTGTTTAAAAAAAAAAAAAAAAGCACCATTTGGCTCTTTGGGAGACTAGGAAGTGCAGTACCTCGGCACCTGTTTCTGGAAAGGCACACCGCCCAATGAGGAAAGGTGACCAGCATGGGGTGGGGGAAGTTGGGGAGGTGACATATACACAAGGTGTGGAACTGGTTCTTCCAGCCAGAAACCAACCACATTAACACGCCCTCCCTGTCTACCCATCATCATGGGCTGATCACCATGGTCTGATATCCCATCTGGACATCTCCTTGGGTATCAAGTTTTTGTTTTTTGTTTTGTTTGAGGCTGGGTCTTGCCATGCAGCCTCCACTAGCTTTTAACTCAATATAGCTGATTTTGACAGTGAACTCAAGGCAGTCCTGTCCAGCCTCTAAGAGTACTAGGATTTTATTACTACTTGGGGGATTAGTTTTCTTTCACAAGGTCATTGTGCAGAGCCAGGCCTGGAGGTGGCTCACACTTGTTTTGGGTTTCCTGTATTTGTTTTATTTTATGTGTGAATGCCTGTATTAAATCACGTGCAATGCAGGACTATCAGAGGCCAGAAGAGGGTGGCAGGTTTCTGGAACTGGAGTTATAGATAGTTGTTAGAGCTGCCATGTGGATGCTGGGAACTGGACTCATGAACTCAGATCCTCCGCTAGAGCAGCAAGTACTCGGGGTCACTGAGTGGCTCACACTTGTAATTCTATTGCTTAGGAAGTAGAGGGAGAAGGATCAAGCCATCTTTGCCCACATAGTGAGAGTAAGGCCAACCTGGGCTACCTTGTAGCCCGAACCAATCGAAACAAAAACAAAAAAATTGGAGGGAAAAAAAAGCCTGGAGGGCATAGTCAAACTGTATGGATAACGTTGAAAGAGCTGGTCTGCCAAGTGTAGGAGGGGGTAGTTAGAGAGGTCAGAATGTGTAAAAAAGCTCAGTACATTTTTGTACAGCCTCATTGCTAGAAGGAAGAGTTATGAAATTCTAAAGTTTCAGAGAAAAAAAATAGCTGAAAGTAATGGCAAATCTGTGAGTCACGTGATCCTTGGATGTGGTGGGTACAGAGTGAGGGTGAAGACTGGCTAGGAGAACAGTGCTGCATAGGCCAGGCAGGGATGCAGCTCCATGGTACAGCTCCCCTTGTGTGGTGAAGCCATTCAGTACTTCGAAAAGGAAAAAAGACTTACGGCCAAATAGGATTTCTTTTTGATGATGCTAAGGTCTGAACCTGGAGTTTGTGCATGCTACAATCCTCAGCCCTAGATTTGGTGTGTGTGTGTGTGTGTGTGTGTGTGTGTGTGTGTGTGTGTGTGTGTGCGCGCGCGCACGCGCTGCTCTTACATATCCTAGGTTGACTTCAGATTGACTGTACAGCTGAAGATAGCCCTGAGTTCTATCTCCCAGGCACAGGCATTATAGGAGTTCGCCGCCATACCCAGATCCTAAGTTTTGGTGTGCTTTTGTTGTATGTATGTACGTATGTGTGTATGCACGCATTTATTTATTTATTTAGAGCCAGTGTCTTGTTATGTAGTCTTGGCTGGCCTGGAACTCACTGTATAGACCAGGCTGGCCTCACACAGAGCTCTATCTGTCTCCACCTAAATTTTGGTTTTAAGTGAGACACTAAACATTTTCAAACATTGCCTGCAAAGTAATGACTATATAAGGATGAAGACTGCTTCTGTCTACTCTGGTCAGCTTTTATAGTTTGATAAATGTCTTTCTGTACATAAGAAAAATAAAAAGTGGAGGATTTTTATAAAAATGAAATCATACTGTTTAGAGAGCATTGTTCCTAATGATGTGACTGGACCTTCAAGTCAGTATATAAACTATATATTCATAGAATTTTATAATATTCTATGATTTTTCTATTGATAACCTTTAAAACCACTACAGAGTATGTTTTAATACAGCAAAAAAATTTCCATTGCTGTGTAACTTGTTCAGAGGCTGTATTTTAGCTGGCTATGGTGGTGCACACTTTTAATTCCAGCACTTGGGAGGCTGAGACAGGTGGATCCCTATGAGTTGGGAGGCCAGCCTGGTCTACATAGTGAGTTCTGGCCAGCAGGGCTATGTAGAGAGACTGAAGGGTGGGTTCTCGCGGGCTCAAGCATGGCAAACACGGCCCCTGCAGGCTTTGCCCTTCCCCCTCCCTTGCTGAAAACCATTAGGTTACATTCCTAAAGCTAGTGCCCAAGGTCCATTCCCTTATTTGGCCACTGACTCATTCCTGATCCAAAACACCAAGGTCCAACAATCAAAATTCATTATTTGGCTAACTTGTCCATTCAGGGTTAACCAACTACCCTTGCTCAGACTCTCCCTTTTTCTCCTTAAAAACCCACTCCTCTGCAAAAAAACACCCACTTGCTACTGCTGCTGCTTGCTGTCTGCTTTGCCTGATTCAGAGGCACCTCCTGCCCCTGCCCATCCAGGGTAATAAATCTCCTTTGTGCTGAGAACTTGGTGTCTGGGTGAGGCCTGTACTGACTCCTGAGGGCAGACCAACCTCCCCAACAGACCCTGCCTCAAACCAAAACCCAAACAGAGGTTGTATTTGTAAAATGTTGAGTTGAAGAATAACTACACTCCTGAAAAGTTTGCAGACATCTTGGTGAGTTATTAAGAAGTCTATATATGAGTATCTGTGCCAAGAAATAGAACAGCGCCAGGAGCCCCGAGCTCTGCTGGGACTTCTTACCAGCCACAACCTCCTTCCTCCTCCTTGTTTGCCTTTCTTTTAAGGCGGGGTCTCAAGGAGTCCAGGCCGGCCTCAGACTACTATGCTGCCACAGGGGACCATGAGCTGGTTTCTGCCACCTCCTCCGGGTGCAGGGATGACAAGTGCCATGTGTTTTAGTCTTACCTTCTTATGTCTTTCTGACAATGGGCATCCTCTGTGGGACACTGACGGGACCAGTCACTAGACTAGTCAAGTGTGCAGAATTACTTTCAGGGAAGGCCTTAAAGACTCAGTGAAAGTCACAGCTGAACGACAGGAATGAATTGAGTGTCACAGACATAATGTGGGGTGGTTGGCGGTGACGAAGCAACACTTGGGAGATATGGAAAGAGAATCAGGAGTTCAGAGTCAGAGCTGGAGAGCTGGCTCGGCGGTAAGAGCACTTGCTGCTTTTCCAGAGGACTGAGTTCGGTTTCCTGACCTCCTTCTGAAAACCACCTAGATCCTGCTCCAGGAAATTTGATGCCGTCTCTGGCCTTTTTCAGGCACTCACATACGTGTGGCATACAGGCATACTTGGATACAGAGCATAAAAATAAAAAATCTTAAAAGCTGAGAGCTCATTCCTTTGCTGCATCCTATGTTTGAGGTTTAGCAAAGGGTGGAAATTGCTGGGAAGCAACATTGACAAGTTTAAGGGAATAGTGAAGAGAAACCTTTTGGAGAAGTCTGTAGAAGGAGCAGTATTCCAGTGGCTAGCCAAAATCCCATTAAAGAATGAACATGGGCTAGGAAAACTCAATGTTGGGTGATTGTGTTGACTATGTGGAGTTGGGGAATGTTCCATTGAGCACAGTGGAGGTCATTAGGTCACTTATCCCTCCCATTTTCAATTTGGCATGACATTTTCAGTCTCTATAGTTAGTGAGTCAGTGTGTCGTAAGACTCTATAATCTGTACATCCTATGGGTTCTGATTTTCTTGAGAACCCTGACCAATACAGTATTAAAAATAAAGACATCTGGCTATGTATGGCAGCACATATAGAGAACTCAGAAAGTAGAGGCAGGAGGATCAGAAATACAAGGTCGGTCATTCTAGTTTACGCAGTGAGTCAAACCTGGTTTGAATTACATTAGACCCATCTGAAAAAAAGAATAATGCAAGCAAAAAACAAAACAAAACAAAACATAACCCAGGGTTGGGGAGGTAGCTCAGTAAAGACAGGGACCTGCATCTAATTCCCAGAACCCAACTGAAAAAAAACTGAGTAGGGTAATGAATGCTTGTAATCCCAGCACTGGGAAGAGGAGATAGGCAAATCCCTGGGGCTCGCTAGCCAGCCAGTATACTCTACTCAGGCAAGTTCCAGGCCAAGGAGTAACCTTGTATTGAAAGAAAATGGGGTTAAAAAAAAAAAGACAGCATCCGGGGAATGGCACCCGAGAATGTCCTGTGATACCCACAAGCGGGTAGGTGTTCATGCATTTCTCCACTCAACACAAAAAGATGTACATAGATGTAGTTTTCTATTAATAATTATTAACGCTTGGAAGCAATTGATGTCTTTAGTAGATGACTGAATAATAAACCATGGCACTTTCAGACAAGGAAATACTACAAAAGAAATTCTCTCTCTAACCTGAAAAGATGTGGAGAAACCTTAAGTGTATCATACTGGGTAAAAGAAGAGGGACTGAGAAGCTGCATACTGTAGGATTCCAGCCGAGACAAATCTGAAGGACTTTAAAGGATCGGTGTGCTTAAAAGGATAATAAGTTAGCTGGGCATGGTGTGCACACCTTTAGTCAGAAGCAGGTGGGTCCCCGAGTTCAAGACCAGCCTGGTCTACAGAGTGAGTTCTGGACAGCTAGGGCTACCCAGAGAAACCCTGTCTTCAAAAACAAAACAAAACAAAACAACAACAACAACAACAAAAAAACACCAAAAAAAACAAAAACAAGAAATTAAAATTTGTGTTTATTTGTGTTGAGACAGGGTCTTGCTGTCTGGCCTACGCTGGCTGGAAGCTCTCCTTTCTTCTTGTGCCTCAGGAGTGCTGGAATTACGGGAGTATACCACCACATTTGGATCTGTACACATCTATATTAAGTTATTCCCTCAAAAAAAGTGATAGGGTGCTGTTATTTTATTTGTGGACAGGGTATTACTGTATAGGCCATGTATACTGATGTCCATCCTTCAGCCCCAGCCTCCTGAGTGCTACCACACCCATGAAATGTTTAGTGTGTGCTTTGTTTTTTTGTTTTTTGATGCTTTTGTGTGTTTGTTTGTTTTTGTTTTTCGAGACAGGGTTTCTCTAAGGAGTAGCTTTGGCTGCCCTGGAACTCACTGTGTAGACCATGCTGGCCTCGAACTTAGAGATGCCTCTGCTTCTGCCTCCCAAGTGCTAGGATTAAAGGCATGTACCACTACTGCCCAGCTTGTTTTGTGTTTTAATTACATGATTACTTGTAATTTAGGGTGGCTTTGAATACCCGATCTTCCTGCTTCTATCTCCAAAGTCCTGAGATTACATGTGAGGTTCGCCACATCCAGCTGCTTTATTAAAAAAAATTTCCAGCCATGTCTGTTTTGACAGTTTTGAGTCTTTGCTTTTTAAGTTCCTGTTGACTCAGAGAAGATTTAGTCTCATAACCTGTATAGATCAAGGTGATCTACAATGTGTCTGACCAAAGGTTTAGTCATGGACAACGTATAAAGTAATGAAGACACACATGTTCTGGTTAGAGTTGGACATGCAGCATGATTTTACCATTACATATGCTCTGCCATCTCAGCCTATTTTATTATTATTATTACTTGTTTGTTTATTGTTGTTTTGTTTTGAGACAGAATCTCTAGGTAGCTCTGACTACTCTGAAACCGTGTAGACCAGACTGGTCTCAGACTCACAGAGTTTGCCTGCCTCTGCCTCCTGAGTGTTGGGATTAAAGGTGTGTGCCTAACATGTAAGCAAGCTGAGAATGTGTAATTTTTTTCTCTTAATTTGCACACCAAGTTTCGATGTGTTGTATTTTAAGCTGACTTTATAAGACATAAAAATAATAGAAGTTCTAAATAAGAATGACCTCATGTTAGTACTCAGCATTTGCATTAAAAATTTCAGCGTGCTCTATGGACCATGTGCTGCTCTGGATGCCTGAAGCACTTGAACTGCAGGTTGGGAAGACGTGGACACCTAAATGCTGGGCTGGATTAAGTGCCTGATGAGGATGGTGATTCAGCAAGTTGGGGTCAGCATGCAGTCGGTGAGTGCTCACCATCCAGCCTAAAAATCCAGACATTTCGATGTTCTGAGGCTTTCCCGAGGAAAATGATATGAACATTAACAACATTTACAATTATTGTTTGTATTCTGTGATTTGATGGCTATTTAAATCATAGAAGTGGGTCTGTTCCTGGCACAGTGAGGCAGTAACTTCCTAAGTTATGCTCAAAACTTATTATTGTAGTTACATGACCTTAAAAACAATGCATTCACTAATGAAGAAAAGGATTAAATCTATAGAGAATCACTGATTGTTTGGCTTGCAATTTGTAACTTTGTTTTTTAATTAATATTAAATATTATAAGTAAATGATAAAGCATGTTTTCCTAAAATGTAACAATAGCGAGAGAGAAAATTTAGCCTAATTTATAATTCTGTGCCATAGATTTTTTTTTTAACTCTCCTGGAAGTTGATGTGTAGGCCAGGCTGGCCTCAGAGATTTTCGTCTCCGAATAAAAATACTTGCCCGTATAGTTAACGATGGATTAGATGGCAGTCTGTCTGGATGGGACGTCAAGGGAATAAAGAAAGGACAGAATGAAACAGGGATCAGGTGGTTAGCATGCATTGTGTATTTTCTCAAGGACTTGGCATGAAAATGAATTTGATTTAATGCTTGAAAGTGTGCTGGAAGCCCAAACCGTCCTCATCCTTCACCTGTTTTATCTACATCCTTACTTTTTAAACATTTAAAACTTTTTTTTTTCATTCATTGTGCATGTGTACAAGCATTGGAGAGACTTCAGGAGTTGGTTCTTCCATTATGTGAGTTTCAAGAATGGAACTCGGGCCATCAGGCTTGACACCAAGTGTCTTTACCTGCTGAGCCATTTTGCTGACTGGAGTCTGTGTCTCTCTGGAGATGAGCGTGTGTGTGTGTGTGTGTGTGTGTGTGTGTGTGTGTGTGTGTGTGTGTGTGTGTGTGTGTGTGTGTGTGTGTTTGTTTGTGTGTGTTTATTTGCTGTATTGGACATTGGACCTAGGGCCTGGTACATGCTAGGCATGTGCTCTACCCCTGAACTCCATCGCCCAGATCCTTGTATGATGTGTGGATGTGGGTGAATACTATGGCACATGTTGGAGGTCATAGTTGTGGGTTCCAGGGATCAAACTCCAGTTGCCAGTCTTGGGCAAGCCCCTTTAACTGTTGAGTCTTTGCACCAGCAACTCCTCATCCCTGAAAAGCAATGTTAGATTGTCTCACAAAGCCACTCAGGCTGGCCTTGAACTTGCAGTTATGCCCCCTTAACCTCTTGGGTAATTGGGATTACAGGTCATGTCACCAGGCCTGATTTAGCTCTGTGTTTTACTGTAGATATCAGAAGAGGGTATCAGATCCCTCGGAACTGGAGTTAAGAGACCACTGTTTGTGAGCCTCCATGTGAGTGCTGGGAATTAAACTCAGGTCTCTTGGAAGAAGAGTTAATCCTGTTAACTACTGAGCCATCTCTCCAGCCCTCAACATTCTTTTTGAACGTGTGTGTGTGTGTGTGTGTGTGTGTGTGTGTGTGTGTGTGTGTGTGTGTACATGTACCACAGCATGTGTATTTAAATTAGAGGGCAACCCCAGTTGGAGAAAGGCAAGGAAAGAAAAGGCAAACTCCAGCCAGCAAGATGGCTCAGCAGGAGTTCTATCTTCCTTGGAACCCACCGAGTGGGTGAAAGCCTTGCAAGGCTCCTTGCAGTGACTCCTGCCGGTCTCCACCATGCTTGAATACATGAACACACACACACAAACAAATGTAAAGAAGCGTTTAGAATTTAGAGGAGTGAGTTTTCTCCTTCCTTCCACAGTGTGGCTTCTGGGTATTGAACTCAGGTCAGGCTTAGCTACTGGCTTCTTTACCTGATGAGCCCTCTCACTAGTCATACTCCAACATTTGTTTGTGCTTAAAACATATTCATAATGTTGGAATTTTTTCTCAGTCCTATATGTTTATCCTTAAGTAGGAATTTCAAAATTTGTGTTTCTATTTAGACTTTTTTGAGATGGTCTTAACTGTGTAGGCCATGCTGGACATGAACTCAAGATCCCTCTGTCTCAGTCTCCAGAGTGATGGGATTACACCAGGCCCTGCATTCCAGTATGACCGGAACTGGTCCCAGCAATTTCTGTTTGAAAAGTTAAAGGCAATATGTAATTTGTATTAGCAATCTATTAATACACATTAATTATCTTTGTTTCATTTTGTTCTGTGGAGGAAGAGTATAAATGAGTAAAGGGTAAGGCTACTCTCTAGTTAGGGATTCTGCTGTCATTCATATGTGTGTGGTGTATGTGTACATGCATTTGTATCTGGGCAGTCGCATGCCAGCACCCTTTTTTATTTTCCTTGGCTCCTTTGGAATTAGGAATATATATTTATTGGATCTCTTTAAACATTGTGATTAATGGTGTGGATTCCCCTCCAAATTGTTACATGTACATGTTAATTTACAAATAATTTCAGGGATAAGAGACTCAAACTATATCATATAGTTTGAAGAAAATACTAGAAAGAAGCTTATTGTTTGACTAAATATTTTCTTTCAATTAATAATGTATATTAGTTCCTAATGGATTCCTGTGTTGAGCAGGGACAGATGACGGCTTCAGATTCTGGCTTGGAACATCAACACTTCCACAGCAGCATTTCACAAAAGAACAAAGTGCTTTCCGTTTGTCTCCTTGCTCTCACCACTGTGAAACACTGTTGCTAAACGTTATGGACTGTCACTGCAGGACACAGGCATGCACAAATACACAGGCCTAGTCGATTATCTTTTAGCAGTTGTCATAGATAAAGCAATATATAGTTTCTTCTTAGAAGTGGATTGTCTTATTAATTAGATCAAATGTTCTAGGAATGATAGTTTTCTCCCTGCTTTCTCTTACATCTGAAAAAAAAATGATGACAGTTTGTCTCTAGAGAGTCTGCCCTTCCCAAACCAGGATTCTGACAAGCACAGTTCAGCCCCAAGTTAGGGCAGGAGATGCACTTGGGTCATGCAGCCTCCCAGTGCACAGATGGTGACTTTTCAGTGCCATCTGCTCACTGTTTCTTCCCAGCCACTTACAATTTCTTCCCCACTGCGAGGGCTGTATTGAAAGAAAAAGAAAAACCAAAAAACCAAAAACCAAGTATAAGGACCTGGCGTCAGACTTCTGGAAATTAGCTGTTCTTTCCTCTCATTTCTTACCATCTAATGGAGGCTGTGACTCTTCTTTCTAAATATTCCAGTCATTGTTACATTGACCTTTGCTTCATTCTGTTTTCATATGAAGTACTGGGTAATTCACAAGGATCAGAAGAGCAACATATTATGTTAATCTCTTGTGTGTGCTTAAAAAAATAACAACACAAAGCAATCTGTTCTAACTTTGTAGGCAAACCCTAAACAGTTTACTTATTCCTTGTAATGAAAAGCTGGCTCACTGGCCACCTCTCTTCCTGAAAGCACCTGGCATTCTTTGCCCCTGGTATTAAACAGATGGGAAGATGCTAGTGAGGGTCGCTGGAAGCTGGCAGACGCTCCGGCTCCTGACCTGGGAGTTTTTCTTTGTGAACTTTTGTCTTCCCTGGGCAGGAACTTGTTTCCTAGAGAGGTGGAGGTTCACTTCCGACTAGGTAATCGTTACATTATGATGCACAAATAGCATTCCATTTTTCCTACATCATAGAGTTTTGGCTTGTGACTAAATGGAAGATTGGAAAAGAAATGAGTGAGTGGTGTGGTCACTATTGCCCTATGGGTTTTGTTTTAAGAGATCAAGACCTATTAAAATGTACAAGGTAAAAAGTTAGCTTAGTGACTATTTCATAATGACTCTATTGTTTCTTGGCTGGTGATTCTTTACCTCTGAAGAACTGTGAGAACTGTCTCCTCTGTCAGAAGCGCTTCCTAGTCCTCATGTAATGAAGACTGCTAGTGGCCCTCTCTAATCCATGGAGCCATTGATACTTTGCTGTAAGCTTGGGTAGCTTTGCCTCTTAAATCTTTGAGTAACTTAGTTTGTATTTTAATTATCTGCCGACCCAAATTTCCAAATTGTGCTTTCACTTCTTATTTACATTGGTAAAGAAAGAATTCTGGGTTTTGATGGCTGTTAGAACCAATTTTCTGGAGTTCTCCTAGGTAAAAGTGAAACCAGGAGCATATATAATAGAACACAATTTAAAACATTGAGGGGGGTACCCTATGTACCCCACAAACCTCACTTTGACTTATACATATTAGTATACTAAATTGGATTTGATTGCTAAATTTGAGAATTTAAAGCTATTTCTGCAACTGTTTCATATGCTGCATGTGTTTAGAGAATGGTGTGAGGTCTAGTTTGGTTTAGTGTTATAGGCACCACATAAATGGATACCAACTGCTGGTCATAAATTTTCCATAATTACACTAATATATTGGCGTAATTTCATTCTTTAAATTAGAATTTTGGCTGACCTTAAAAAGGGAGCTGTGTCCATTCTTTTATCTGGTTAGTGTTTATTTAGTATTAAGAGATAATTGAATGTGAACGTTTGAGTAAAGTATGGTCTTTTTCTTTGAAAATTACTCTTAGTACTGTGCTGCATCCTGTACCTCTCTGTTTAGGCTTCTAGTTGTAGCACTCAACATGGCTAGATTTTCTGGGTAAGGAAAGGTAATGTTACAGGTGTCATTTGCAGTGGCTTAACATTTATGTGCATGGGTTTTGCTTATGGAGTTTTTAAGTATAGTCTAGGACCCTGTATATTCTCTTCCCAGAGGGATAGCCCTCACTATTGGCAACTCCTAACTCACAGCATTTTTATAAGAATTAAAGACAAGGTCCTTCAAGAAGGTGCCAGTGCAACTGGATTTATCTCCTCTAAGGTCTGGTCTGTCACTTTTGTGTAGCAATGCTATTCATGACGCAAAATCACTTCTCAAGCTTCATACTGATTTTGGATTTAATTTGAAAAATCACCATAGCAGAAGAGGCTCACGTTTCCAAAGTTTTATGTTTTTAAAATTCTAAAGTTGAAAATATGGTAGAATAGTTAGAGTAGCATTTCCCCTACAGAATCATAAGAAAATAGTTTGTACTCCCAATACAGTATGATTTTAAGTTTGCTAGAGGATATTATTGGGGCTGGTGAGATAGTTCCACTTGCTGCCAGGAGTGACAACCTGAGTCTGATCCCTAGAACTCCTGGAAAGTCTCGAGAGAAGAGACTCAGCAGAGCTGTTCCCAGACCTCCCCGTGTCAGCCGGTTTACACACATCTGAGCACGCACACATGCACAGACACACAAAACCAATTGCTAGATACTACTCTGTATTTCTATATAATATCTTACGTGAAGTTTTATCACTTTAATACCAAGTGTCTGTCTAGCTATCTATCCTTTCAGTTTTGAATTGAGAAATACTAGCTTATTTCCTAGAACATTTAGAACATTCTGATACTGTGATTAATGTGTTAGCATGCACTCAACAGGCCAATATATTGTATTAACAGTTAGAAAAATTTTGTAAACATTTGGTTTTTCCTATTTCCTTAGGTACTTTGGTCTGGAAAACCATATGGTTCATCTCGAAGTATCGTAAGGAAAATTGGTACCAACTTATCTCTGATTCAGTGTCCAAGAGTTCAATTTCAGGTACTGTTTTATATTTTTCAGATTTTCATGGTAATATGTGCCTTAGAATGTGAATGGGCAATGTGCTTTGGAAGTACTGAATTGTTTTTGAGGCTTTCTCTTATTAATAACACTGAAATAGAGAGGATTAACAGCAAAGGTCTTTCTAATTTTAGTTCCTCTGAAGTGATTATTCCAGATCCTCAACATTTATCCTCCTTGAAATGCCTAGGGGAAGCTTGGGAGACCTGTGATAAGACAGTTGTTAATTCCCAGGTGACCTTGAACATATTTGGCCTTTGGGTGGTTATTTAATATGCCTTCTTTAGCTACTCTGGTCCCACAGAAGGCCTTTGTTTGTTGCTTTTTTTTTTTTTTTTTTTTTTTTTTTTTTTTTGTGGTGGTGGTGGCTAGGGTTTGCCTGAGGGCCTTAGGTGTGGTAGGCAAATATACCACCATTTATCTGTACCTTTTGCACTTACAAATGTTTTTTGGGGTCAGCAAGACAACAAGAATGATGATTTTGATCCCCGGGACCTGCATACTCACAGTGACACACACAGAGCAAATAAATAAATAAATAAATAAATGTAGAAATCACGAGTGTTCCTCGTGTTAAACAAGCAATATATGTTCATCACTGTGAAGAACTTGAAGGTTTGTGTTTTTATGGATTGCTAAGTTGTGTGAAGTAAAAACAGAAGAGGTGGGTGTACATATACTCCTGTATCCCAGCACTTTAGAGGCTGAGCTACGAGAATCAGGAGTCACAGGCCAGCCTGAGCTGCATCATGATACCATGTTTCTGTAACACAAATGGAAATAAGACAAACCCTGAAATGGAAGTGTGCATTTTTAATGTTTTAACCTTAAGAACACATACATATGGGTGACCACAAATATAACCAGGGTAAGAGTTGATGGTAGGATGGGTAATTTGAATTCCACCTGCTGCAAGGGACAAGCCTCTGGGTGAGTTGATCTTGACTATTCTTTTTGGTAATTCTGTTCCAGACTGTTTTCTTGAAATTTGAGGAGTGTTTTTTGGAATTGGAAAAGTTATGTAACTACAAAAGTAATGAGTTACAGTTCCACAACAGGTCATCCATAAGTCTGGCAGCAAAATGGCCCCTTAGAGAAAATGGCCAATTTTTCTCTAACGAACTTGAAGTTTGTACTTTTTGCTAGGTGCTGATATTCTCCTAGAGAGACACGAAACAAGAAAATATGTTAATAAACACAGGGTTAGGATCAGAAATGTCTGCAAAAACCACAAAACCATGTATACAGAGCATAAACAGAGTTACAGTAGTTAAACCATGTTAGGTTTTACAAAGTAATCTGGAGATGAATGGTTGAAGAATATGGGTGGGTGTGGACATGTTATATGTAAATGCATAAGCCATTTTAGAGCAAGTGACCCACGTTTACTATGCTTTGGTATGTATGGAAGGTGTCCTGGAAGCCAGCCCACCATGGACACTAACTAAGCATTTTGTTGTTGCAGTCCATTTCTCAGAATAGTTTTACATTATCAGACTATTTTAAATTAGTCAAGAGTATTATGGTAAGATTCGTAGATATGCCGAGTTTTGGTTTACTGTTTTTCAAATTAAGAAATTCAAATGAATTTCTTAAAACTTTAAAACTAGCCGGGCGGTGGTGGCGCACGCCTTTAATCCCAGCACTCGGGAGGCAGAGGCAGGCGGATCTCTGTGAGTTCGAGGCCAGCCTGGACTACAGAGTGAGTCCCAGGAAAGGCGCAAAGCTACACAGAGAGACCCTGTCTCGAAAAACAAAAACAAACAAACAAACAAAAACTTTAAAACTACAGTGCCTACTCTCCATTTCTATGTCTTCACTCTTCAATCTTTTCTGCTAACAGTAACTTTAACAGGACAGGACCTTCCTACAAATGAACAGTAAGTCCTTTGTTTTCAGACATCTCATTTATCCGTGCATGCCCATGGGAGTGATGTCTAAATCATGCTTGAAGAACTTGGTCTCGTTCCCCTCGCCAGTGCCCACTTCTGCTTGACCTGGACTTTGCTTCAGTTGTCCTGGAAATAGCCTTTCCCGTGTCATGCTTAGTCACTCAGTGAATGGTTCTTTTCAAGCAGTAACTGAAATGGCCTTTTAAAAGTTTGGGGTCAGTTTTCTTTTGTCTCTTAATTGAATTTGGCTTCAGTGGGGAACAGCTTGTGTTGGGGAGAGTATCAGATCAAGATGGTAGAGACAGATCTTGACTGCTCACTGCCATCTTCATATCACGGGTCATGTGTCATGTGTTCATGTACATAGCATAGTAAATATTTAAGTAAGATTGCAAAATAAGCCCTGGGAGAGGGGTGTGTGTGTGTGTGTGTGTGTGTGTGTGTGTGTCTTTGTCTGTGTATGCATGCATGTTGTGTGGAAAGGTCAGAGGATAAGTTTCAGGAGTCATTTTTTCCCACAATGTGAGTTTCAGTGATCAAACTCAGACATAAAATTAGAAACAATGTTTGATCCATAATGATCATCATTTATAAAACCTTGAAAATTAGATTTGAGTCCTTAAATGTGGCCTGTTTTTTTTTCCTCCTTGTTTGAAATACGGTCTGACTATAGCCAAGACTGGACTTGAATCTCCCTTACTGCCTAGTATTGGGTTGCCGGTATGCGCTGCTGACTCAAGTCTCTGTTTTCCTGTCCTTTTCCCTTTTTTGGGGGTGGGGAGGACAGGTCACATATCCCAGGCTGGCCTCAGATTTGTATGTAATTGAGAGTAACCTTGAAGGTTTGATCCTCGGGCTTCCAGCTCCATCACGCTCTTCTGTGGTGCGGGGGATCAAGCTTAGGGCCTCCCACATGCTAGGCAAGTACAGACTGTAAGATGTTAAGCATACAGCACATAAAATCTACTTTTGATGACGACTTCTTTTTACTTTTCTATAAAAATTACAGAATTTTCAGCCTTCCTCCAAAATAAAGCATAGCTAAAGACACAGAGTTCAGGGTCTGGTGTGTGGAGCCCTGTGTTCACAGAAAGATGGTCCAAATACTGACAGTTCCCAGTACAGGGCTTCTGATGACTGTGGTAGGAAATCTTTGGCCTTGTTGCTTCTTTCTCTTCAGTTATAAAGCGAGTTGTCTTGTTTGTTTCTTTGAATTATTTCTTCCTTTTGATGCACTGGGGACTGAAGCTAGGACTTTTGCCTGCTAGACAAGCACTCTGCACCGACCTGGCTCCCCAGCCCTCTCCACTTCACGTCTAGGAAGTTTATTTGGACACTTTAAATTGTTAACCATTGACCTTCTGACTCTGACACATAATAGGTGAACTGTAGCCTAAGTTTAATTCAGTTAAATTGTTTTCCCCTAGATACATTTTGGAATCTACTTTGGTATTTCTTTCAAGATAGTTTTCTTTCACCCTGTGTTTAAGTTTAGGCAGAGAATTCTCTTCCTCTGCTCTTGGTTTTATAACAGTGCTAAAACTTAATCCTGTGCTGTCTAACGCTCAGTGAGAATGCAGAGACTGAAGGCGTTTAGGACTTCCCTTCCAGCCCCACCGTTCTGTAGCACGAGTGCTACACACAGAACAGCTCTGTGTCAGCTGCTCTGCTCATCGCTGGGGCCAAGTCCCTGACAGTGACTCGGGGTAGAGGGCGTCCATCATGTTGGGGAAGGCATGGGGGGGGGGTCGTCAGGTGACACCCTTCATCTGCAGTCGGAAAACAGAGCAGTGACTCGGGGTAGAGGGCGTCCATCATGTTGGGGAAGGCATGGTGGGGAGGTCAGGTGAGGCCCTTTGCAGTCAGAAAACAGAGAAGCTTGCTTGCTGATACCCATTGGCTCCCTTCTTAACCACATCTAGAGTAGGTCTTCCCTCCTCACTGGAACCAAGAGGTGTGTCTTCCATTTTTTTCCTTTCTTTAAGACACGATTATACTGTGTATCCATGGCAGGCCTGGAACTCACTTTGTAGACCAGGTTGGCCTTGAACTCGCTGAGACCTACCTGCTTCTGCCTCCCAAGTGTTCTGGGTGGTCTTAAATGCAGTCACTGATAAGAATATTAACTACCACCATCACTAGTGCACTAGTATTCACCACACACAGGTGGGCTAGCCAGTGCTAACATCACCATCACTAGTGCACAGAGCATTCACCACAGGTGGGCTTGTTGACTCTGGGCCCTCCATGTTTGCTTCCCTGAGTCTCTCCAGGAACCAGTGGCCTCTTTGGTTTGTTTTGGGCGCTAGAGAGCTGGGGCCTGAGTGCCGGGGAAGTGTCCTGTTGCTAAGCTGCACTCCTGGCTCCAAGTCAGACTTGTAAGACTTAGAATCTACACTTTTCCTTACGCTTTTGGATGAACGAAGGAAATGAATTATGATGTGAAACTTGGGTAATGTTAAATTGTAATCCAGAGGTTGTGAGCCAGGGCTGGGTGGCCTGTGATGTAAGTGGCCAGCCCTTACATGGAGGCCTGCCATGGAGCTACTGGACAGCCATGTGTTCTAACACCGGCTGACAGTATCTCTTTGGTTTTTAATTTTCTGTGAAATTTCACAGATAAGGAACTTTCTCTCTGTAACTTCCAGCTTACCAGCCATGCCACAGAAGGGAGTCCTGCCCACCCAGGAGAGGATGTGGTGGCATCGTTTGCTGATGTTGGATGGGTAGCCACGGAAGAAGGAGAGTGCTCAACAAGACTCAGGTTGGTTTGGAAGGCTGCTGGGGCTGAGAGGCAGTGTCCGCTGTTTCCACGGACCTGTTGGAATACTTGAAGATCCTGTGTGATGGTATCTGGCCCTGCTCTTCTTTTCTTGAACAGTCTTCTTTGTGGTTTATTTTTCGGAATCTAGTATTTGTAAAGTTCCCAAGAACATATGTCCTAAGTCCTTGTGAACCACAGAATTTCCTTCCATTCAGTAAGTTACATTCTAGCAAAGGGGCCAGAAAGAACTGTCAATGCTAGGTAAGTGACAATAGTTTCACTGGAGCACAGCGATCCATCAGATCATAGGGAACTTGTGTACTTAGAATGTTTCTTAAAAACTGTCAGGATTGTGTCATGTGATGGGAGTCACAGGAGGGAACAGTGAGTGTTAGAGGTGTTTCCATTCTTCGGAAGCTTACGGAGAATGTCCACTCTGCATCCAGTCTTCGAAAGTTACTCAGCACACTCTCCACTGGGCACAGAGCAGACACAGTCAGGTAGGAGACACACCGCACTGGAGGAGATCCCAGGGGAAGTCAGGGCTCCTGATAGTGGAGAAAGTCCCTTCATGAGGAGGGAAGTTAGCTTGGCTTCTTGAGAAGTGGGTGCCAGAGCCGAATGTGGAGGGGCCAGCAGGAGGTAAACAGATGGGAGGGCTGTTTCTCAAAGGGTGGAGATCTTATTTACAGGTCAGCCGAGACACCTGAGACTGTCTCAAAATAGTCAAGCCAAGAGTGCCTTCTCTTGACATCACAGAAGAATGATAATTGTCCTAGTTAAGGTTACTGTTGTTGTCATGAAACACCATGAACCAAAAGTAACTTGGGGAGGAAAGGGTTTTTATTTCACTCACAGTTCCATATGACAGTTCATCATCAAAAGCAGTGAGGGTAGGAACTCAAGCAGGGTAGGAATCTGGAGGCAGGAGCTGATGCAGTGGCCATGGAGGGGTGCTGCTTACTGGCTTGTTCCCCAAGGCTTGCTTAGCCTGCTTTCTTATAGAACCCAGGACCACCAGCCCAGGGGTGACCCCACCCACAGCAGGCTGGGCCCTCCCCCACATCAGTCACTAAGAAATGGCTTGTCTGTTTATAGCCAATCTGGGGCAGTGGTTCTCAACTGTTGGTCTTGACCCCCTTTGTAGGTTAGACAACCCTTTCATAGGGGAAAACATAGATATTTACATTATGATTCAAAACAGTAGCAAAATTAGTTATGAAGTAGCAACAAAAATAATTTTATGGTTGGGGTCACCACAACCTGAGGAGCTGTATTAAAGGTTCGCAGCATTAGGAAGGTTGAGAACCACGGTTCTGGAGGCATTTTCTCAATTGATGGTCCTTCCTCTCAGATGACTTCAGCTGTATCAAGTTGCCATAAGACAAACCAGCACAGTAATAAAGTTAGGTAATGTCAGAGCATCGTACTTTACCCAAGAGCCTGTGCTTTTCTGCCTTAGCATATGTGGGAGCCAAGTGGAACAGGTAAAACAAGAAATCTCACTAGCAGAACCGGTGTGGTGAAATGATTTTAAAGGAACATCATAGCTGTTTTTTGTTTTTTAAACATCTTTGCTAGATACTTCTTTTTGTTTTTATATTTGTTAAGATTTCAGTCAAATGAAAAGGGAAAGGATAATATTCATCTATAGTCATTATGTAGAAATGTAGTCCTTACTTTGTATATGTGTGTGCCGTGTGCTTGTTTGTGTCTGTTGACATATATGCACATACACAAATGTGTGAAGGCCAGAGGTCAGCCTCAGGTATTCTTCTAGTACTGTCCATCTTGTGTTTTGAGACAAAATCTCTCTAGGACCTGGGCTTGCAGATAAGGCTAGGCTGCCTGGCCACTGAGTCCCAAGGATCCACCTTTCTCTGCCTCCACAGTGCTGAAGCTACAAGCATGTACACCCACACCTAACTTTTCACATGAGTTTTAGGGATCAAACTTAGGTCCACAAAGTTGTGCAGCAAGCACTTTCTATTAACTAAATGATCTCTAGACCCTCTTGTTTTTTGAGACAGGATCTCATGTAGCCCAATGTGGCCTTGAACTTATGGAATGAAGGATGATTGATTTTGAACTCCTCTCTCCTGCCTCTGCCACCACAATCCAGGGATTGTAGGCATAGTCTGCTGTACCTAGTCCTGTGCAGTGTTGGAAGCCAGCGCCTTGTGCATGCTGAACCAGTACTCCACTGACTGAAGTGCATTACATCCTCAGCCCTCAGAGGGGTTCTCTGTGTAGGCCGGGCTAGCTTTGTACTCGTGACCTATGGCTTCATCCTCTCAAGTTCTGGGATGACAGGCATGTGTCACCATGTCTAGCCTTTGGAAGTTTTTGTGAAGGTTTATTTTTCACTCATCTTTTAAACCAATTTCCTCATTTGTTCGTCTCAGTGTCAAGGTAAAAAAGGAAGCAGTAATCAAGGCTTCAGAACCCAAACGCTTCGCTATTGCACACATATTCCAAATTAAATAAAGTTACTACTCTGATGCTAGGTGGGCTAAGGACTGGGGAAGAACGGGCATTTATTCTTGAAATTTTTTTGTTTAAATCTTATAGGTGAAAAGGCAACTTGCAAACATTTTAACTTACTCATAAAGAGATTTGAATGAAACACCCAGATTCAGTTCCTAATGCTTAAAGCTAAGAGTCATTTATACAGTTCTCAAGCAAAAACAAAACACCAATATCAAGTTAAGCAAAAGTTAAATTGAGTGTTGCCTAAAGGACTTGATTAATACCCGTGATTAGTAACATTTGATTATTTAAAGTAAGCATGGTGGCACAGGCATGTAATCTCAGAACTTGAGGGTAGATGTTGAGGTATCCTTGAAAGCTGGGTTGCCTAGAGAGTTTTAAATCAGCCAGAGCTTCGAAGTGAGTGAGCCCCTTCCTCAAAAACAAAAAACAAACAAACAAACAAGAATTAGTCTGATTGCATGTGATAGAGAAGCTATGAGGAAAGAGGTTTGGATAATGTGGCAGCCCACTTTTCTTGCCAGATGGTTTATTTTCTGTCTCAGAAATCTCTAAGCATGGCTGGTGTCGTGGAGCCAGCCTTGCCAGTCTGCAGTGTGTGCTGCCACATTACCTGCTCTCACTGATACCACTGTGCACCGCACTGGTCTCAGCGCAGAGGAAGGCTGACGCTTGGCTGCCTTCAGCTGTTGTTGGCTAGTTCTGTCTGGAGCTCTATTAGCCTGGTCAGCTACATGGTCCCCAAACTGCAAGAGAAACTGGAAAGTGCAGTCTTTAAGCTGGGCACAATGCAACTCTTTCTGCTCTTTGTAGCACAGGTTGGTTTCCAACTTACTGTGTAGTCCAGACTACTTTGAATTAGCAATCTTTGTACCAGGAATTGCTTCCTGTACTCATGAAGTTCTTCTGGTTTTGTAGTGTTTCCAGTGACTGGCAGACCAGAGCCAGGGAACAGTGTTTGCAATGTTCAGACTTTCACAGCATGGGTATAAGGGGATATGACACTGATTCCCCTTTCCTTTCAGTTTCTGGGATGTGGTTAGCTTATACTGTCCTCATATTTCTTGTTTGATGTGTTTTGTCAAACATGAGGAATGCTGGCAGTAGGGGCAGAAGCCAGGACCCTAGAGCGGGGGGGGGGGGGGGGGGGGGGGGGCCGCGCCCCGGCGCTCATAAATTTCTGGTTGATCTGTCGGTTATGATTAGATTACCATTTAGAAGATGAAAACTGTCTTAGTTGAAGCTGAAACAGAACACAGACCATCAGCAGCTTGTCTGGGCTCCCATGGTGCCTCTTGACAGTGGTGGATTAGCACTGTAGGCAGAGGAGTGGGGCGGTGCTGGCCTGTAGCTGGAGAACGCGGCCTTGTGTGATGCATTGTGTGGGTGTCTACTCAGGTCTCCTTAACAGTGATGGCCACCTTTATGTTTTCCTTGCAGGGCAGAGGTCAGGTCCAAGTCTCCCCCCGAGGATGACCTTCCTTGCTTTGAGAAGCCCCCAAGCAGGCACGTTTCCTTACCAAACTTGTCTCAGGATGAGCATCCTCCAAAGACAACACTGGCCAGTGAGGAGGCCTTGCAGAAGATCTCCGCTCTTGAGAATGAGCTTGCTGCCCTTCGAGCTCAGATTGCCAAGATTGTGACCCTACAGGAGCAACAGAGTCTCAGTGCAGGTGTGTGGCTCCTGTGCTGACTGCTTGTGATTAGCCAGACAGGTAGATGAAGGAAGGACAGTGCGAGCTATGAGTCTTCTTCAGTCCATCCACTGTGAACCTGGGGTGTGTGTGTGTGTGTGTGTGTGTGTGTGTGTGTGTGTGTGTGTGTGTGTGTGTGTGTGTGTATGCCTGTGTGTTTGAGAAGATGACTAGGGAATTATCTACTTGGCAAACCCTGACATGCCTGCTGAAGTGTGCTGTTATGAATGGCTGCTTTATGGGAAGCTTAGCTCTCTCCATCTGATTACCACTTCTCAGACGTGAGGACAGCCCAGTTGTGAAAGGAACCAGTTTCTGGGTGGGACTTGTGCCAAGTGCTGTTTATGTTTGCATGGCTTGAGGTAAACACCTGATATTTCACCTCTTTCCTGCTCTAAGTTAGGTATAACAGTACCCATGTTACCAAGTGTCTGTGCCATTAAGTATGGAAAGTAAATAAATGCGCACAGCAGATACCTAATGGCCATTCTCTTCCTCTTGGCCAGAGTAGAAACCAGATTCAGGACTTTTGAATTAATACTGTTGGCTTAATTAGTGTGGCGGTTTTTTCCATGAAGAGACTGGCCTTGAAATCCTAGCCTGCCAGTCTGTTGGAAAGTAGTGCTTGTTTTCCCTCTTTTCTTCAAAGCAAGTGCCCTGTGTTTGAATCATCTTGGAACCCCCATGCAGTGTGGCCTGATGAGTAAAGGTGCTTTGGGCCCTGAGCACGGGAAGGTGAGGGGTGGTCTTTTAGTGATTTGCATAGACTGCTCTGTTACCTTGGAAGTGTTTTCTTTACCTCCCTCTGCTGGTAGACTAGGAAAACTACCATAAATGGGAGCTAACTGGAGTTGGTTGAGGTGTCTTAGTTACAATCTAAATACTCCAGTAAAACTCCACACATAACTGCTGCCCCCAAGTGCTCATCAGTACAGTTCTGCAGCAGAGAAAGCTAACTTGAATTAGGTGAGACAATGAATTTTAGGCTTTTTATTTCTTTTTTGTTTGAAAATTAAGTGTAATACTGTTTTGTGGGACAAGGTTTTCTTCTATGTCTCTGACTGGCCTGGAATTCATTATCTAGATCAGGTTGGCCTTGAACTGGTATGATCTTCCTGCTTCCTTCTCCCAAGTGCTGACATCATAGGCATGTACCCCAAAGCACACGGCTATGATGCAAGTTTTTGTGATACTTGACAATAGTTCTGAATTGTCCAGCGTGTATTGAGGACAAATGTTTTCAAGTATAGACTGCATTATTATTATTATTATTATTATTATTATTATTATTATTATTATTATTATTTTGCTGAGTGGTTATGCTGTGTACCACAAACAGATGCATCTAAAATCTCAAAACCACCTTTATTCATTGAATGAGACATTTCCATTGGGTGGGTTTGGCTTCAGTGGAGTAGTAGCTCAGATTCAGACATTTTTCAGCAATTGAACTGCATTTTCCTTATAGAACTGAGATTCTTTTCTAAGGATACTGCTTTTAGGAATACAGAAGTCTGTTACATACTTTTTGCTTTAAAAAGATGTTTTCTTGCCTGTTACCAGAAAGTTTATGTTTGTTTCTTCTGTAGGTCACTCAGATTCCTCCATGGTAGCACCACCACCCCCTCCTCCTCCTCCTCCTCCCCCACCCCCTCCCCCACCGCTCCACCAAAGTATGTCTGCTGTTGATCTGATTAAAGAGCGAAGAGAGCAAAGACTCAATGCTGGAAAGACTTTGGTGAAGAGCCACCCAAAGCCACCTGACATGCCAAATATGCTTGAGATCCTTAAAGATATGAACAGTGTGAAGCTACGGTCAGTCAAGAGGTGAGGCTCCCTTCGTTCTTGTGGGGCCAGTGCTGTCTCAGAAATGTCCACAAAATGACTGCAGGCACCATTTTCCCTTCAAGAGAAGTTAGCAGCTCCAAAGACTTCTCCATACAGAACAGCCAAGGGCAGGCATCTCAATTCCACCAAGTGTCATCCTCTAGATCAGGATGGCCTCAAACTCTCAGCGATCTGCCTGCCTCTGCCTCTCTCTGTCTCCTGAGTGTTAGCATTAAAGGCATGTGCCATCACCCTCTGGCCATAAACTCATATCTTTAAAAAAGTCTACCTATTTTAAGAAAAAGTTCTGGGGCTGGAGAGAAGGCTTAGTGGTTAAGAGCACTGGCTGCTCTTTCAGAAGACCTAGGTTCAATTCCCAGCACCCACATGATAGCTCTCAACCATCTCTGGTGGGACCTGATGCCCTCTTCTGGCATAAAATTGTACATGCAGATAGAACACTCGCATTCTTAAATTAAAAAAAAAAGTCTTAAAAAAGAAAGGCTCCATATGTGTGTGGGGAGGTCAGAAGACAACATGTGGGAATTGGTTCTTGCCTTCCATGGGAGTCTTGGGGATTGGATTCAGTCTTCAGTCTTGGTGGCAGACACCTTTACTTGCTGAGCCATCTCATTACCCACGCGTGGATTCTTTGTTGTGAATACTCACTCAGTGAAGGCATGCTATGCCCCTCTCTTAGAGGCAATGGGCACCTGTGGAAGATGAAGCCCTGACTGCCCTCAGTGGCTCTTTAGCTGATTGTGCACTCTCATGTTGAGCTATGAAGTCCAGGGCTTCCCCCTGCTGCTAGTAGTGACTAGGTCACAAAGAAACTGCTGTCCACAGAGAACCTCCATGAGGGACATTCACATATTGACCTGTCCCTTTGGTTTCTGCTCCCTTCTCAAAGGTCAGAGAAAGATGTCAAGCCTAGGCCAGTAGATACTACTGACCCTGCTGCCCTCATAGCAGAGGCTCTGAAAAAGAAGTTTGCTTATCGCTATCAACACAGTAGTCAAGGTGAAGTTGAAAGAGAAATTCCAAAGCCAGAGTCAGAGGCCACCTCAGAGCCAGCCCTGGTGAGTATTAGCAAGTGAGGTGGTGATTCGTATTCAGGTCACCCATGTGTGTCCCCTGCATGATGCACTGGGTCCTATTTTCTACCTGTATGGAGATTGTAGCTAGCTGGGTGGGAAAGGTGACTCTTTTGTCCGTTTGAGACTTGAAATCCAGATTGGCCTTGAACTTGGGTTGTAGCTAGACTGGCGTAAGTCCTGATCTTAACACCACCACCTCCATGTGCTAGGATTAAAGGAGTTGTGCCACTGTGCCCTGCAAGGACATCTTTGTTTCTGCTTTTCTCACTGTAAAAGCTAGCTGTAAAAACTTACAGAGAAGTATAAGTGAAAAAAGCAAAGTCTACCCTGAATTTCCCTGCAAGCTTTTATTTGTATTTAAGAATGAAATGAAATTCAACCTGATAAAATTTTCATTATGACAGTGTATAGTGTTTGTATTCAAATTTTAAAAGATTTACTCAAAATCAAACAGGATCATTTTCTCCCAGGGGTACCCTGTGAGTTTTCCTAGTGAGATCTGACATGGACTTGGAAGGTGTGTGCCAGGTCTCTCAGAGACTGAGCAGACAGCTCCAATACTAATTCCTTTCTGCCCAGTGTTTGCAATGAAGATACCTATTGACCTAGTTCATGCTTTTTTCTTTTCTTTTCCAGTTTGGCCCACATATATTGAAGTCTACAGGGAAAATGAAGGCTTTAATTGACTCCTAACGGACAATGAGTTCAGAAAGACTCCTGTTTCACCTGTTGGCTTGCAGAGCTGAGTTTGACTAGTAGAAATCACCAGTATTTAGTAAATTCCTGGCTGTAGTATTCATTGGTCTCTCCTTAGCCTAATTAGGAGTAAGAAGTAGTGAAGCCACAGGAGTTGGGTTGACTCTCATGAGATGGTCAGTTCTAGAGCTCTCCTTAACAAAATGATTATGACATGTTTTTAAATAGGTAGCCAGGCTTTATCTTCCAGCCTCAAAAGTATTTGTAGGGCTTTAAGATACAAACAGGCCATTTGTGGATGTTGCTGTGCATTCTCAATTCTTAACACTAATATCTGTGCAAATGTTTTATATGCACACATTTGGATATAAAACTTATGTAAAAACTTGTTATGAATGGCATCAGTGAGAACACTGTTATCTTCATCTTCGAGTTGATTGGTCCATGACAAAACAGCTGGTGTACCCTGTTATGAGAGTAGAGTACTGGAGGTGGGAATGCCCCGAACAGAACTTAGAAATGTTCTCACATTTTTTTCCTCTTGGAGCTGAGTTTACATAAGCAGTAGCAAATGTTTACTGCTGAGTTTCCATATTGCTTTCTGTTAGAGGGAAGTGAGGGCCAGGAAGGCTGCTTAAACCTCATTGCCACCCAATACTGGGAAGCAAATGTACTTCTCAAGTGGTAACAATCAAATTATTGAATTAAAATAACTTTGTAAATAAAAGCCAGAATGTATCATCTTTCTTTTCAGTTTAATGAGTGGCCTCATGAAGATGATTTATTGCTAAATTAACAATTGTCTTAGTTAAGTTTACTATTGCCATGATGAAACACCATGAACCAAAAGTAACTTGGGGAGGAAAGGGTTTATTTCATTCACAGTTCCATAGAACAGTTCATCATCAAAAGTGGTGAGGGCAGGAACTGAACAGAACAGGAACCTGGAGGCAGGAGCTGATGCAGAGGCCATGGATGGGTGCTGCTTACTGGCTTGCTCCCCTGGCTTGCTCAGCCTACTTTCTTATAGAACCCAGGACCACCAGCCCAGGGGTGACCCCACCTACAGCAGGCTGGGCCCTCCCCCATCAATCACTAATTGAGAAAATGCCCTACAACTGGATCTTACAGAGGCTTTTTCTCATTGAGGTTCCCCCCTTCCTGATGGCTCTGGCTTGTCAAGTGCACACAAAACTAGCCAGCACAACAACACAAAATGTTAGCATAACTAAATTTATACATTTTAAATACTGGTCAACATCTCCTTTACAATGAAACATTACTGAATAGGTGAATAGATTCCCTTTCAGCTGTTTATCATTGGTCAGCTGATGAATTGCATTATGCAGATAAACCTTAGGTGTCACTAGAAAGTTGAAAACTGCCTTTATTATCTAGGGCTTGAAAGGACTTGTTATAATTTAAAGTACTTAATAAGTTTTCATGATTTTTGTGTTTCCAATAAGCTCAACTTTCTTTAATATCAGAATCTCTTACTTTGAATAAATATTTGGATTATTTAAATCTAGCAACTAGTTGTTCTTCCCAGAATTAAGAGATGGGAAGTGTAGATAGGTATTTTAAGTTATTGAAAATATGTGTTCTAAATCTTAAAGATTGAGCTATTTTCATAGTTTATTTAGTTTAAAATGTGGTATGTTATTGATGTATATTGTTTCTAAATGTTTTATATGGTTTGAAAACTGTCTTTTATGAGATTCAGAAAATTCACCTGACCACATATTTTGACCTAAGAAACTTATTTATTCAATAATACAATATTTATATCAGTATTGAATTTGGCTAGTATTCCAATATATGAAAGTTACTATTTTACAATAAAGCAACCTGTTGAATTTTCTTTTGACTATACTATTATCTTTGTACGTTTACCTCTCTTCTCTCTGCTTTCCTCACCTCCTTTCCTGTGTAGCTAAGGTTCTTTGTGCTGCACTTGTGGCTTTAGGGTAACCTGTAGTGCATTTTTAAGCAGCGATAGCTTCCTTAATGAGCTGTGTTATCTATCATTCACTTTCCTCTTAGACTGGTTTTAATTCAGGAAAGCCACCCCAGAGGCCTGAATGAAACACAACATACAGCTAAGGAAAGAGTTCTTAAAGTAGAGGAACTTTGCATCTGAAAGAGCTGTAGCAACAGCTCATAGACAGCAAATAAGAGTCAGAGCACTGGATTTGGAGCCATACACGATCGTGGACAAGTGATTTATTCTGGAGCCATTGAGATCCCTGTCTCAAAAACAGGGTTTAAACTTCTAGTAGTTTACACCATTCTGAGCTCCTCTTGAACCTGTTTCTTGGTTGTTCTTGGACAGTCCCCGGAAATCCTCTTAAGCAGGCCGGCACTTCACTGGTCTTAGTGGTACCTTGACAACAAATTCTAACAAAACACCACAGCCAAGTAAGGACTCAGCATCTTGTATTTTTCCGGAGGAAGTTGTCAGTAGTTCACTCCAGGACTAAGAGATGTTCCTCTAGCTACAAGTTCTTAGACTTTGTCTTTTGATAGATTTTTCTGGACTCTTGGAATAGTCAGATGGCCCTTTATGGTTAGAGCAGAACATGAGTGTAGTTTTAATATTCTCAGGGCAAGGGGTCAAGTAGCACTTTCCATTTCAAATCAAGTGGTTATGGTAGGGGAGCCATGATTACTTCATGGTGAAAAGCCAGAATTTAAGGACAAAGGCCACTTTTTACAAAGTTTTCAACTAAGGTATAACATGTCTGTCTTTGTTCCCAATGGCCATCCCTGTTTACTGACCAGATGTTTTTATGAAAGAGTATGTGGATCACATCCCAGGGGATTTTATATTAGAAACCAGTATCTTAAGGGGTGGAGGAAGGCCTCAAGTAGAGCTAGGAAGTCATTCTGAAGTACTGATGTTAGCAACAGAGCATACAGGTGTGTGTGTAACAGCACAAGGGTCACGTTAACCAGACGGTCCTTGTCCTCCATCCTCCCTGACACATGGAGCGTGGGCACAGACTTCTTCCAGAATCTGAATGGGAATCTCAAGACTGTGTGGACTTCAGAGCTCCAGGGTGTCATGAGGAAATGGACTAGCAGCCATTCCTTTAGTACTTACTAGCCCTTTGACTATGGGTAAAGATTTCAGAAGTCAGGAAGATTGGGTACCTGGCTGAATGAAGGACTTAAACCCAGGTCTGCCATGCTGTGGACACCACTCCTAAAAAACGACATTACATAATCCTGCTTCCTAAGGAGAAACAGGCAGAGGGAAGGAAACAGGAACCAAGAGCAAGGGAGCGTGTGGTGGTATTGTGTTCCCCAAAATATTGTGTACCTTAATAAACTTATCTTGGGTCACAGAACAGAAAAGCCACTAGATACTTAAGATGGGCAGTGGTAGCACACACCTTTAATCCTAGCATTCCAGAGGCTGAAATCATGTGTTCAAGGATACAGCCAAGCATGGTGACTTTAACCTCAGAAAGCGAGCCTTTAATCCCAGGGAGGTGGTAGAAAGCAGAAAGGTATATAAGGCATGAGGATCAGAAACTAGAAGCATTTGGCTGGTTAAGCTTTCAGGCTTCTAGCAGCACAGTTCAGCTGAGATTCATTCTGGATGAGGACTCAAAGGCTTCCAGTCTGAGGCAACAAGACCAGCTGAGGAACTGGTGAGGTAGCTGTGGCTTATTCTGATTCTCTGATCTTCCAGCATTCACCCCAATAACTGACCTCAGGTTTGATTTTATTAATAAGACTCTTTAAGATTCATGCTACAGGATGCACCCAGGATAGCTGAATTCCATTCCATGTCTCCTGAAGTTCAGCTTTGTAAAAGTGGTCCCCACTGCGACCCACAAATCTCTGGACAGCACCCCATTTTACCTGAACTGATATGTCCACTACAATAGAACACTGAACTCCTTCCTGTTATGATGATTCCCAGGTAGAAAGTCCAGTTTTCGTTCATTTTGTGTGACGGAGAGCCTTTTGCATGGCAGACAAAGGCTCTACCACTGAGCTGTATCCCAACACCTAAGAATTTGGAGCAGTTGATAAATGCATGTTTGTGTAATACTCTTCTCCTCATGCATGGCCCTAACTCATTTACAGGAATGGGTTCTTTGGGTGGCAATTATGTCTACAGATGGAGACCCCCCGATGGGATTAGTGTTTTCAGAATAAGAAAATTGGCCGTTTATCCTACTGGCCATGTGAGAATGAACGAAGTTAGCAAGTCTGCAAGCCGGGAAGGAGGCCCCTTTCGGAACGACGGTCCTGGCACCTGATCACGCACCTTTCCAGTCCGTGAGCTGTCCTGTGCTACAACGTCTGAAGTAAACCGACAGGTAGACTTTGTTTCCTTCAAAACTTTATAATCTTTATAAATTTTAGGCAAGATAAAAAACTGTGATAGCATTACAGTTTTCTGAAATTTTTAAAGATGTGTCCAAACAGTGAAGAAATACTTCAAATTTATTTTACACACACACACACACACACACACACACACGAAGGAAGGAAAGAAGGAAGGAAGGAAGGAAAGAGTGTGAGAGCTTAAAGACAAGTACAAGATGGAATTTTTTAACAGACTACTGAATCAACTGAAAGCCACAAATGACTACGTCAGCAGGTTTCAATTTTAAGTTCACAGCCAATAATAAGCTGAATATTGAGAATAATGGCATTTCTCTTTCCCCTTCCATCCTACCAGATTCTAAAGATGGAGTCCCAGGTAGTTTAGAAAACTTAGGGAGTTTAAAATTTAGTTGATAAAGTCAGTATTTTACTCAAAGTATCATTTTGAATATTGAAAACTGTATTTTATAATAAAATTTGAATGCTAAGTGACTTAGGTATTAAGAGATAAGAATGGTGTTAGTTTCATCATTAAGCCAGTCTCTCGAACAATACCCCAGCATTTCCCTTCCTATGCAATTCTGAAAACTAATCACAAATATTTTCTTTCACCAAGAAAATTTGAAAGGAGATCCTGGCTTGTACCTGGTAATGCTCTTTAAAATTCTAACACCCATTGTCACGTTCTGTGTACAACGGGAACCCAGACCTTGTTTACAATACAACTTTAGCACTACAAATTTACTTCTAGTAAATTTCTTATCCATAATCTGATAGCTAAAGGGTACATTCCACGGTAATTTGTTTACTGATGGCCCAATTTACACCCGCCCTACGCCATGCACACTGAAGAACATGAGACCCTTTATATTTCTGTCAGCTCATCCCCATGTTGCCCTGCAGTGGTGGTGATCCCTCCTGAAGACCATGTCCCCTTGGGGGTCCTCCCAATGCCATGCAGGTTCTTAGTAAGGAATGGCTGCAGGCCAAATCTCCATTGTAAGTTATGTTTCAAATACACAATGAAGATATGCTAACTAGTTTGAACATTTCTTTAAAAGCAGTATGAATTACATTAGTTACTGGTCTCAAGACATGACAAGCTTGTGACAGTTTTTAAGTCTTAAATCGGAAACATAAACATCAAAAAAGCATTGTGGGAAAAACCATTGCAGAAACTCAAAGGGATCACTAGCACCTCTAACCTATACCTCAGGTACAGGGTATTTTTTCCAGGTTTGCAAAGGACAAAAAAAATATAATTTTTGCTTTTTTTAAAAAAAATACAAAGAGGCTTGTTACAAACCATTATGTTTAAGGTACAAATATTAATGAGGAACCAGATTTGTAGTTAAGGTAGGACTTACTAAAATTTTTTTCTCACCCCTAAAGCAGACTCCCTCAACCACCCCCTCTTCAGTACTGGGCCGAGACTCCCAAATGGCTGCTACATCCTCAAAAATTCTTTGACATGTCCAATTTATCTTGAAATGTCATGAATTCTGCCCTATGTATTTGCTTACTTAAAAAAATGTGATCTAAATGTTTCCTTAAATTCTTCTAGAAGAACCAATTGTTCAAGGAATATAAGTCAAAGAAGCAGGAGGGTGACAGGTAATTCCCACACCAACTCTGATGGGTTTGGGAGCATCACCTACTTTCCTTTGAGAAGCTGTAAACAGGAAAGCAACACCTTGGCTTTAGTAACCTCCAGACCAGTACAAGCAGGGCAGAAGTAGACAGGCACCCCAGGCAGTACAACCGCTACCGCCGAGGCCAGCTCAACAGAAAGGGGCTGAAGGAAGTAACAGATGCAGTGGAATTACCAATCAAGCTAACGTGGAGAAGCAACTAGTGGCAGAGAGCCTCTAGCACCCAGGGGAAGAGGGTACCCAGTCCACAGCTATGGGTATCAGCAGGTATCCCCACAGGGAGATGGATGCATGAGGAAACACGTCCCTTGCTCAGAATCCTTGCTCACTGACCGGCTGCTTCTAATTTGGCTTCTCAAGGAGATTTGCCTAAAGGGAGAGAATGATTGGTAGTTACATTTCTCATTGCAAATTAAAATGCCAAGACTGTTCTTTACAATATCAGTTACTGTGAACTTGTTTAAGGTGAGTTTCTCATGAGCTGGGAAACAATCTATGAGCTTGCAGGAGTTTTTGTCAGACCATGGACAAATCAAATATGTTGCCACTTTAGGAGGGACCAATTGGCTTTCTTCAGGTAATGACTGCAATCCTGTACCTATGCTGTCTAATAAGAGCCAAATGTGCTGGGCGGTGGCACACGCCTTTAATCCCAGCACTGGGAGGCAGAGGCAGGCAGATCTCTGTGAGTTCAAGGCCAGCCTGGTCTACAGAGCAAGTTCCAGGAAAGGCGCAAAACTACACAGAGAAACCCTGTCTCAAAAAACAAAACAAAACAAAACATAAAGTATCTTTAAACATTATCATATGCCTAAATAAAATATTTTGGATATATTAGAATAAGACTATTGAAGTTCCATCTTTACGTAGAAAACAGGTACCACTCAAGTGGGTTCTTTAAACTTTTACTTTCTTCTAGAAATTAAGAACACAAATGTTTGACTTTAAAGTTTGCACTATATCCCTTTTAGTGAATTAGGCCTGGGAAGGCAGAAAGGCCACTCTTAACTGACATGGAAAATTAAAGGTACACACCTTTAATCCCAGGAGACAGAAGCAGGGAGATCTGCATGAGTTTGAGGCCACCTGAGACTGGGGAGACCCTGTCTCAAAAAAACAGTGAGTGGCTGTTGGTTATGTTGCTTTAAGAAGGCCAACATAAACACAGCTGATACTTTCAACCCTTTCCAAGGTGCACTTTCCTAGGCAATTCCCAATTGCGGGAACAAAATGCTTTGAAGTCAAGTATCATCCACACTAGGCAAGACTGATCAAACTGAACCAGGCCTTGCCGCACTTGTAGGGTGCAGAGAGTAAGGCCACATAAGCCAGAGGAGGTGTCTGCACACAGCTTAGACTGCAGAATACCCAGGAGTGAATGGACCAATGGCTGACTGACCACCTAGAAATTCAGCACATGATTTCCAAAGGATTGAGTGGGAAGGTACAATGCAAAGATAAAAATGAGAAAAGACCGGTTTTTATTCATCAAAAGTTAACAGCAACAGGCACGTTTAAATGAGTACGGCAAAGCCTTTGACAAATGGCTTTCCACTCAAGCTTCCTCCCAAGATGGCTGTTGCAACAAACTGTAAACATAATTAATAAACAGTCTTTTACAGTAACAAGGGAAATACAAATGAACTAAAAGAAAGCACCGTTTCTCAAACTAGATTACAGTTGTGCTTGCTCTACATAAAACCACTGAAAACAAATTACAAAAGTGGAATGTTTTGTCTAAAATTAGTCCTTAAATTTTATCCTAGAAAACGTCTATTCACATCAAAAAGCCCACCAAAGCATAACGTCTCATCAAAGGGAGGGACAAGAAAACAATGCACTTTTCCAATCAAAACGAGAAGTTTGGTCACTTAGCTTTGTGCATAGTTTAAGGCAACTGGAGCATCCTTCAGCTTGACCCACCTTCCCCTCCCCCATGTGGCTGCTCACTAGGTCACATTCTAAAACAATAAATAAAAGCTTACATTTCCAATCCCTTCCCACATGGATGGACAGAACATGCACAGCCATACATGCACAAACATGCACGCAAACACACACACACAGTCACACAACATACCTCTCACGCACTGCAGCGAAAGGGACTTTGGTTCCCTTGATCTGAAGGACACACTTCCCTATCCCACTTTATTTCGGACTGGCAAATACCCTGAGCTGAGATGGTGTGTTCAAGAGTCCACCTTTTCCTTGCATGTGCAGGTCAAGTGTACAGTAGTGAAAACAACATGCAGTGCCTTCACTGCAGTCTGGACACAGCCAGGACACTGGTGATCCCTCCCTCCCGCCCCATTACAAACGCAGTTCAAAATCTGCACTGCCCAACAGCACTGGAGTGAAACACTCGGTGCCCGGTGATAACACTCCCTCTCCAGTGCTCAAGACAAAACAGCGAACGAGAGGCTCTGAGGGCATCCAAAGAAGGAAAAAGGCAAACCACGGGAGAGCTGCAGGCTCCAGTTTGAGCGTGAATGTCGCAGTGGTTCCTTCACAATCATGCTCCAAGGCAATTTAGAACCAGTATTTCAGAGTTGATTTGTAAACATTTGAGTCTTGCCAGAGGCAGCAGAGGCTGGGCACTTCACATTTCTGTTTTCTCAGAGAGAAAATAGTGGAAGGGACGGATGCGCTGCTGTATCAGACAGGTAGACCAAGATTGCTGCTGAGATTCGGTTCAAGTTTCAGAGCTTGGAGGACACATGCTGTGAAATCAGCAGCAAGTCTTCCTCTGTTAATCCTTTCTGGTTCTCCTGCTGAGCTTCGTATATTCAAGGTCTCACACAAAAGCCAGATGCATATTGCTGTATATTCAGGCTTATCATTAAAAAGTGGGCTCAAACGATCCAACAGAGAAAAACTCAATAATAAATAATGCTGGCATCAGTTCCCTGGAAACCCGGCAGGCAGAACCAGTTCTTCCCATTTCACAGTTCCACTCTTGCAGGAGGGCGTTCTCCCCACTGGTTCAGGGCTATGATAATCGATTTTCCTGAGTTAGTGACTGTGAGTTCAACTCAAATGCAGCAGTGGCGTCCTCGCCGCTGGGCTGCTGTCTTTGCAGCCCCTTCCAGCTGGCTTTATTGAGCCCCACATGTCCGAGCATTGTCTGTGACAGCCTCGTGTCTGAAAACCTGGCCCACTCCGTAAATAAAGGCTCCACTAGGTAAGTCATAAAACCTTGAGAAACAGGGGGAAAGTCATTAGTATACATATCTTGAATTGATCTTTAAAACATCTAGTTTTAATGTTCTTCAGTTCCACGCAAGTATTACCAGAATATCATTTTTCAAAAGGTCTGGGGGTGTGCAGATGTCATTTACAAATCTGGTTCTCTTGGGTAACTGGGTGGTGCTCTAACCAGAGTGAGCTGGCCAACATTATCCCGCCTTTCCTGACTCTCAGCTCAACAACCACATCCTACTTAAGCTAATGGATGGTGGCCACACCAACTCTAAGGTTACTAGGACAGAACACAACTCAAGGCCAAGAGGGGCTCACTGGTGACCGCTTCACTCCTCAGGGATGGGATGTCACACCTGGCGTGGCTTAGTATTTATACAAATGTCAGAACTCCTGAGTAGCCATGGTCTAAGAATCATGAGACTAGTTTTTGAAAAAATGACTAAAGTGAGACCAGCACAATGCACACGGGGAGGTCAGAGGTCAGAGGCCAGCCTGCGGGAGTTGGTTCTGTCCTAAGCCATGTGGGTCCCAGGGTCACACTCAGACTGTCAGGCCTGATGGCAGGTACATTCACCACTGAGCCATCTTGCCAGCCCTTGTTTTGTTCTTTGAGTATGACATATCCCTATATAGCTAAGGATGACCTTGAACTTCTGACCCTCCTCCACTCCGAAAATGGTGAGATTATAGCCATGTATAGTCATGCCCAGCTAAAATCATGGCTCAAAAAACCACATATTTTTATTCATGTGTGTGTGCTGAGTGCCTTCATATGTGTTTGAGTGTGCTCAGAGACAGGCCAGGAGAGGGAGTCAGAGTCCCTAGAGCTGGAGTTACGGGAGAGCCACCTGATGTGGGTGCTTCCAACAGCTCTGGAGCAGCTGAGCCATGGAAATCCTCTTTAGACTAGAGGGTAATTTCCTCAGGCAAGACGACATTAAAGGGACTACCCCTTCGCCAAGCTTGCATATTTCACCTATTCTTTGGACTTGGGAATCCTTGAAAATCAGACAGCCGATTTGTTCACTGTCTCATTAGCTCCACCAAGAGGAAATCCAGAGTACAGCCTCAGCCACAGGAGCCAATGGCGACTCCTACAGGCTCAGCACCAGGGCACTCCCGCAAGCTGTGCCTGTTGTCTGCATCTCTGACTCTCAAGTCAGTCCCTCTGCCCTACAGGACGATGCTTTGTGATCAGGGGCATCAAGGTGCTGCTGCTGCTGCTGCTGCTGCTGCTGCTGCTGCTGCTGTTGCTGCTGTTGCTGCTGCTGCTGCATTCTCCCACCGCATTATGCCTGTGCTAGCCCCGAATTTCTAGAAACTTCACCTTCCTGACATTTATCAACCCATTTCACTATGTTCAATCTAAACTCTAAGGCCCTCCCAACCTCAGCTGCTTAACATACATTCTACGGTAACTCTTGAGTGTCATCCAGCCATCTTCCTCCACTTCCAGTGGCGATCACGGAAGAGTCTGTGTAATTTCCAGTACACACTTAGTCCCCTCAGTTCTAAAGTGCTTCCCACCTCTGGGGCAGTGGTGACAGGCGGCTGGGCAACAAAGTCAAAAGCGAGGAATGCGTGTGTGATACGTGTGTACACTTGGGAATGCGTGTGTGATACGTGTGTACACTTGGGGAGCCCGACAGAGGGACTGTCTGCCTGGGGACAGGAAGGTGGCTTCTGGAGGAAGGGACATTTGAACCTTCAAGAAACGAGTCTAGGAGGCAGACAGGAGGGGCTGGCAGAGAGAGGGAACAGGTGACAATGGTTAAGAGTTCCTCAACTCTCCTACAAACTAGAATGAGCATAAGCTGAATACTTTGTTTTGAATGATTTTCTAGTCTAGTCTTAACAAAATCAAAATGAGTATAATTTTTTTGAACAAGCCGCAACTAAATGTGCATAGTTACCAATCTGGATGTTGGCAATCGACTCGGTCTGACGGTCACAGAGTGGACTCACACCCAAATGGTACTTTTTTTCTATGTCACCTATAAATTAAAACAAAGGGAAATGTTAAGATGGAACAGATCTGCTGTCTAAATCTGTAACAAATACCTTCACTGTATCTGTAAATTTACTGGAAGAACATTACACAATCCTTACGAGAGGATTGAACGCAAAGTTAGCGACACACAGAAAGCTTGCCGAACTGGTATCACTAAATGAACCAAATAGAGGACTTTTTACTAGGTGTTCCTCCCGAGACTAATTCTGTCAGTATTTTCAAGCATGCCTGACATGCTCACAGGCAAAGGGACGGCGTGACTTCAGAGCCATCTTTCTGCAGTCAAGCCTGCAGCCTACTTTGTATGGTCATGCACACATGGACTAGGAACAGCTGTTAAACATGATGCGTCCAGGGCGAGGCTCTTCTGAATGGCTGGGCTCTGATGTTACCCACAGTGCTGTGACCTGCCTTGGTGGAAGAATTCCTCCGTCACTTTTTCACTCCACTGCTTGCTCAGTTCCCAGCTCCGACATGGGTTACAAATATCAGCACATTTCAAGGCCATCTAGCAAACAAAATATTAAAACTGGGTTAAGGGAGAAAAGCTCTTAGTTGTACCAGGTTTCAATAAACTCCAACAATGGGAAGAACACCGAAAAGAGAAAGGAGCACTGGGCTGGTAGCTCAGGTGTAGGGCATGTGCTTAGTGTGCCTGGGATCCAGAACCAAGTAAAATGGAAGCCAGCCAAGAGGAAACTACTGTGAACGAAAACTCACGGCTACATTAACTTGATGCTGCCACCGATCTGCCAATCACTGTGCAGAAATGCTGAGAGGGTGCTAAGCCTGTTCAACTAGAACTGCCCTCGACAATCCCAGGGAGGCAGCGGCTGGGTCAGTCATAAAGTACCAACAAACCAGAGAAACCATCTACCTTGCCCCCCTTAATGTGAGAATTCATCAGAACAGAAAGCCGTTGATGACTGGGTGCCCTTCTTCACTCTTCATCAGAAACTCGGGGATGAAAGTAACAAAGCCAGACGCTTCTCCAGCATGTCCCTCTGGAAGGGAGTGTGCTAACTGAGGAACTTCTCTGCCCTTCCAACTTACCCTGAAAAAAATATGCTGCTACAGGATTTCCTTTTTGCTCTGCCCATCACATGAGTTACCCTGGAAACAATCTTTGCAGTGTGAACCTTACCTGTAGAACCAAATGCCTATGTCTGCCATCGTCAAGGTGTAAGTCACCTCTGTCCAGGTGAGATCTGAACAGTGACAGGTACTCGTTCTGGCGACTGATGTCTGTGGCTAGGATCAAAGCACCTATCTGAGTCTCCATCTGCTGCCTGCAATTAGAGACATAGAAAAAGACACTGAGTACTTTCAGTTCATTTTCCCCCTTAAACTTAAATATTCAGAAAGCTTTACAAAACCCTAAGATACCCTGTCAGTTGCTTTAAACTTGATATATAAAAAAAAGTATTGGGAAGAATGCATTTTTAAAAACTATTAAAATAATCAAAAGTCAAACTAAGTTTACAGGGAAATATCACTATGCAAATATTCCAAAGGAATGTCTTTTTCTGTCAGCCAAAGTGTAATTATTCACTTAAAAGGGAAACAGTCAGTGTAACACTGGAGTGCCACTTGAGAAATTCTTAAGAATTTTCTTATTTTCTTAGAAATCCATGCGTACACCAAATGACTTAGAAGTCAGAACATTCAGAGAGAGAAAACGCCAGCCCATTCAACTATCCACTGAGACACTTGAGAAAGGTGCTTCAGAAATCCTAATAAAAGTCTGCTCAGCAGTTTAATCAAGTAGCCAGAGAGATGGCTTAGTGGACAAGGGCATAGACTCTTCTTCCAGGGGACTTAGATGATTCCCAACTCCCACATATACTACCTACACAGTAACTCCAGTTTCAGGGAGTCCCTCACTCTCTCCTGGTTCTGGGGCACCAGGCACACATAAATGTGAATACAAGTAGGCAAAACACCCATCCATACACATTAAAAAAAAAATGAAAAGTCAATTATTTATATAAGTATATTTGAATTTTCTGGAGGGAAAATGTAATATGTTAATACAGGTAGCAGATACACTAAATCATTTTAAAAACTGCCTCGTGTGAGATAACAAGAGAAAGACACTTAAATAAAAAAAATCTGTCCTTAACAAGGTTACAGTTAAGCTTATCTTTGTGTTTTCAACAATAACAACACAATTTCACAATTTAGAAAACAGTTAAAGCTGGCTATTTGGAACCTGGGGCCTATGCAGGGACACTTGTCTCAGTCTGGGCGAAGGGAGGAGGGGACTGGACCTGCCTGGACTGAATCTACCAGGCTGAGCTGAATCCCCAGGGGAGTCCTTACCCTGGAGGAGATGGGAATGGGGGATGGGCTGGGGGACTGGAGGAGGGAGGATGGGAATCCGTGGCTGATATGTAAAATTAAATTATATAATAAATTAAATAATAATAATAATAAAAAAAAACGTTAAAGAGGTGAAGACAAACACAATATTGAATATTTAAAACCAAGTGACAGAAGGCCACCCTGGCAGGCCAGGAGAGGTTTCTGCCACCACTATCACACTGGACTAACTCACATTAGTGTTTTATCAGGCCACCAGAACGGCCTGTTTAGTATCACACTGCTTTTTCTAAGCTCTTTTATACTGTTCTTTTCATTCACTCTTTTGCCTGACTACACGTGCAGGCACAGGGCCTCCTGATAGGTAGTGTTGCGTTGGCTCTGAAGGTGTCCTGAGGCTGGAAGGAGTCTGGCTATGCAGTGTCCACTTTTGGTGTGAGCTTTCAGGCCCAGATCTGAAGCCTTTGCCAGCAAAGTATGAAAAGTTAAGAAAAGCCACCGAACCACTGTGTGTGGAGGTTGACAATATTCAAAGAGATGCAAACAGCCAACGAAACACCAGGGGCACCTACACAACAGAATTTTGACAGAACTCTGGATTTTAACGGTATGAGTATTTGACCCCTATTTATGTGTATGTGCCGGGAGTGGATGTCTGGGAGTCAGCATGTGGGTGCTGGGAACTGAACCCAGATCCTCTCCAAGAACAGCAGATGCTCTTAACTTCTGAGCCCTTTCTCCAGCTCCACAATTTTGATCATTTTTAAAAAGATACACCCAGTTTAACAAAAACTGAAAACTATGGAACACCTGACTAATAACATATTTTTCAAACCTTTATAAACTAGCTTAATTACTAACTTTATTTCCATAGGCAATACATTTGTCTTAATCCAACTTACCTGCTCTCCAGTGGCAAATGTGAGAACAAACCAGATTCTCTCAACAAGCCCACTGCTGATCTCCAGTGGTGATTTTCCAGGACTGAGGTATTCTATAAAAAGGGTTTCTCGGTTACCTGACAGTCATTTCTGAACATAAAAAACTACTTGTCAGCAATATCAACTTGGTTAAAGCTTTAATGTTCATTGGAAATTTGCTTCCACTACTTTTATTTCCTTAAAACACTAAATAGCATGGAATGCAAAGTATTAAAGTATTGTTAATTTATTCATGTGTATGTGTGTGTATGTTTGTGGGTGGGTGAGTGCATTTGTGGTGTGAGCACATGAGCACGTATGTAGAGGCCAGTGATCAACCTTGGATGACGTTCCTCAGGAGTCATCCACAGTTTTCTGAGAGGGTCTCTCACTGGCCTGGGCCTCATGGATTAAGTGGGGCTGGTCAGTTAGTGAACTCAAGGGATCCTCTTGTCTCTTTCTCCTCAGTGCTGGATTTTAAGCACATACTAAACAAAACAAAACAAATAAATTCTCAATGAAACTGTACTAACCTTGTATAAAGTTGCCAAATAATGGTTGGTTTTGATAAGGAAAGGCTGATTAACACCTGGGTGATCCAGATCATGAGTAGCAGCTGCAATTAAGCTCAGCAAGACATCCCAAGGAGTTACAGAATTGGCAAGCTAGAGTGTAACAAAAGAATAATTAATTAATAAGAAGAATAGTAATTAATCACCAACACACCTGAAATACACTCTGTACCACTAGGAGCCAGTGGGGGTGGTGGGTCTCCTCTTCTACCTGGTAATTTTTCAGGTGCCCCTTAGTGCCATCAAGAGCCTGCCAGGCAGTGACTTAGGGGACAGTGCAGCCAGAACTGGGATGCATGGTGCTACTGCCTGATGGACAGAGCTTATCCTGACTCTGCCTCACTTCACCACACAGCTAAAACAGCTAAGACAGGGACTCCCTCCTCCTCCTCCTCCTCCTCCTCCTCCTCCTCCTCCTCCTCCTCCTCCTCCTCCTCAGAAGCAACTGACTCTCAACTGACAAACAGGGTTGTGTATTTTCATTCTGCCAATGGATGGCCACATTCAGGACAGTGAAGTCATGCCAGAAAAGGAATTTCATTGACTGCAATGTAACTTCAGTCTAGTAATTATCACCAAACTTAACCAACAAAATAACCATAGCTAAAAATCCATTATTAGCTGATGAAAAATTTTAGTAATAAAAACCTTGAGTCTATCACCACCATCTCTCATGAGGCAGCCCTTTCTGGAAAACCCGTTCTCATCCTGTAAGGCCCATCTCCAGGGACCCACACTGTACCATCTCCTTGCTCTTCCCTTCAGCCCTAGCCCTGGCAAAGGACACATGTGTGTCCACAGCCCTTCTTCACAAGTCCGGCCATAGCAGCACTCATTTGATCCGATTTTTATTTAGGTTTACTTTAAGATAATTTGAGCTTGTACAACCTTGTAATCCAACAGCAAAACTTTCTGAGCATAAATCACTGATAATGCTAACACATGAGAGAGATGAGGGCGTTACAAAAACTTCAAAGAGATTATAAATAAATTTACATTCAAATTTGGGTATTTCCTTCCCAGGCCAGAAGAAACCTTTTTCTACCTATGTGTTGAGGTTTATCTCAGTCACATGTCACTGAGTGCTTGCATCTAGGAAGCTACAAAGTATCTTTTAATTTTTGATTTATTATTGGGGTTGGGTGGGGAGACACGTGCCCTGACATGTGTAGGAAGGTCAGAGAAAACCCTTCAGGAGTTGGTGTTTTAATTCTGCTGTCCAGGGACTGGTTTGTGAGACAGTGATCACCGCCCCAGCCCTGTGAGGTAGAGAACATATATGATTTCTCTTTGTATCATACAGTTAGTACATGCTCGACCTCAATAAATATGGCAAAGTTAGTAAAGAAAATGACTTCTTCAGAATATGCAAAGGGTTTAAAAATCAAACTTAAAAGCCTATTTTTATTAATTCTTTGAGAATTTCATACCTGTATATAATGTGAGTTGCTCATACTTGCCCAACTCTTGCCCTTACCTCCTCCCAGATCCACCTCTCACTTCCCCTACAAACTCCATGTTCTCTTTTTAAAGAAGTAATCCACCCCAGTCTAATCTGTGCTGCTCAGAACTCATGGGTGGGAAGCCATCCTCTGCAGTGTGTTCAACCCTTAGAGGAAACTGTCCCTGCCCAAGAGCAAGCTGTCTCTCCTGATTCCACTTAGAAAGCTGACTTGATCTTGTGGAGGTCCTGTGGAGGCAAACATGGCTGCTGTGAGTTCATGACTCGTCCTGCCGTATCCATAAGACTTTTGCCCAGGCCCTTTCTGACCTCTGGCTCTTACAGTTTATCAGGTCCCTCTTTCTCCATGGTTCCCGAGTCTTGCACAGAAGGGATATGATCTGATATAAATGTCCTATTTATGGTTGAACAGTCAGTCTATAGTACTTCTCTGCTCTCTGACCAGTTGTCAACGAAATGTTTTTTGAGACAAAAGCCTCACATAGCCCAGGCTGGCCTTGAACTCACTATGTAGCTAAGGGTGACTCTGAACAGATTCGGATCCTCCTGCCCCCCTCTTCAGAATGCTGGGATTACACATGGGTACCATCACGCCCAGTTTTATAAGGTGTGTAGGACTGAACCTATGCCTTTCTGGCAAGCTAAGGAAGCATTCTACCAAATGATCTAAACCCCCAGCCCTCAAAGCAAACTTCTGAAAGCACTAAAAGATGAACAGAAGGTGGACTATGAAGCAAGCCATCTCTCCTGTGACTCAAATGAATGAGCATGGGAGTATACACCTAACAAACACCGAATTTATGAATGAGCATGGGAGTATATACCTAACAAACACCGAATTTATGAATGGGCATGGGGTTATAAATGGAATGCCATGTCTTTCATTAAGCAACATGGTAAAGTATTACATTCTTATGATAAGAGGAGGTGGTAAATAACAGTGAAGTACCTTGCTGGAAGAAAGTGGTATCTCAGATTTACTGCAAAATTGCTACATGACCCCACATAATTTTACAATCTCAGGTAAAAAAAAAAAAAATGACACAAAGAAACAACTGAATTTTTAAAAATTCCGTGGGAGGGTTGAAGACAGCCTGGTGGGTAAGAGCACTTGCCCTAGGCCTGAGAACCTTCGTTCAATCCCCAGAAATTCTGGGAAGTAAAGAACCGACTCCTAAAAGTCAGGCTTCCATTCTCCACTCCAACTGGGGCATATTCATGCCCCTCCCCCCAATACACAGTAATAATAATGAAGTCTGTGGGGAAATATAAAAGCAAATCGCATATTTATAGCAGAAAAATGATTAAAAATATAATGTTTCTGTTTAAAACTTTTACTAGAAAGAGAACTTTATAACAAATATAAGTAATTCAATGGTATGTGTGTATGTGTGTAAATGCATGTGCACATTCACGTGTATGAATGTGTGTGTGTACTTGCTACGGCATGTACAAAATGTGGAAGTCTAAGGACAAGCTCAAGTGTTGGATCTCACTCACCCATCCTCATCTGAGACATGGGTCTCTGTTCTTCACACACACACACACACACACACACACACACACACACACACACACACACACACACGCCAGGACAGCTGTCCTGCCAAGCCCCAGCCTCCCATCTCTGTAGGAGTGCTGGGGTTACAGACACGCGAGGGCACAGATGCTACGCATCCAACTCCTACAGGTTCTAGGGATGCAAACCCAGGCCCTCAGGCTCGTGAGGCAAGCACTTTAACCCAGTGAACTATCTCCCCAGCTGCCCTAGTCTTCATCCCCATTACTGTGCTAAAACACTAACCCATGTGGTGTGGAGAGGAAAGTTCATTTCTTCTTACTCTCCAGGCTACATTCACCATCAGTGGAAGCCGAAGCAGGAACTCGGGGTGGGAGCTTGAAGCAGAAACCATGGAGGGATGCTGCTTACTGGCCTGCTCAGGTACACTTCTCATACAGCCCAGGCCCACTTGCCTAGGGATGGCACCACCTATCACTGGGCTGGATCTTCTTCTATCAATTAACAACTAAGAAAATACTTCACGGACATGGGCACAGGCCAACCTGAGTTGGACAATCTTCAGTTTTGAGGTTCCCTCATACCAGGTGATTCTGGGTATGGGTCAAGTTAACAGCAGAGGCTATGATTCCAGCCCTGAACACAATGTTTAGAGTGTATGTACGTAACCCTTGAACTTTGCATCCTTTGGATTCAGCCTCCCAAGTACTTACAAGCATGAACCACCCCACCTGTCTAGAAGGGATTTTTATGAAGACAAGTGTTACTAAATGGCTATGGATTCTAGTAATGTCTGAGTTTTGTGAAATAAGAAACTACAACTCTTAAAGTATCTGAAAGTCAGATTCATTTGTATCTATCTGTAAAACTATCTTCGGGGCCCTTTTCAATAAAACAGAAAACTACTAAGAGGTGACATTCCTTCAGTGAAATTCTGGTGTTTGGCTGTTGGCTGGCAGCATGTGTATTTTCCTCTGTAACGGCTACTACAAGGGCCATCATCATTTTTATGTAAGATGTCAGTATCCTGGGATTTACAGGTGTTAGCCACCACTCCTGCCTTAAAGGCAGGCTCTTACTATGAACTGCCAGGGACCAGAAGAACAGTACTGTTATCATGTGGGCTTGAGCATCTCCAGAACAGGTGGAAGAATGCTTTTTCAGGCCTCAGGCTCTGCGTCAGCACGTCCAACAGTCTCACACGGGGGCACTTGAAAACAAAACTACATCTCTACTGAGCAGAGCCCATGGGAACTCAATCACATGCCAAACGCTCTCACAGAGCCCAGGGTTTTCAGATGTCTGGGCACAGTTCTCTAGTTCTTCCACTTACAGCCACATCTAGAAAGCCAGTCAAGTTTGATCTTACTCCTACAGAAGAAAGCTTCTGAATTTGCGCTGAACCACACTAACTTATGGAAACATATGTCCAAAGAAACTGTCTGGTGACTGTCACCTGAAGTTGGTTCCCACCACTTACCTTAGGTTCCTTTAGGTAACAGTGCATGGCCTGAGTAACGTCTGCAGCATGGACCGCATTGTGGTAAGGATTTTGACTGTGGTAATCTTCTTGAATCATAACTGAATTAGAAAAAAAAAAAAAAAAACCCACTAAATTTTTACTATACAAGAAGGACATCCAAGTACTGAAAGTGGTAATTATGAGTGACCCATAGACATTTTCCATGTGGCTATCTACTCAGATTGTTCACATTCTAAGAGATTCACCTCAATTCAGCCAGTCACCAGGCATTTCAATACCATGTCACAGCAGAGAGCATCAGAAAAGAATGTGGCTTCAAGGCCAGCTGATCCATGGCCTGTCACACATGCTGCCTGTCACTGACCCAGATGTTGCTATATGGTGTGCAGCTACAGGCTTGTATGATCCTGAACAGTCGGTTATGGCTGACTGACAGCCACACAGATTCTTGTATACTCTTATTGTTAAAAGGGTTAGAATCACTTACCTAAAAATCGACGGAGTTTCACCATATCTAAATGGAAGTACTCAATCAATCCATGAAGACTAAATAAATGAAAGGTTAAACTTACTAGACTATTTCCTAGAAAAGAAAGAGGAGAGGCCACGTTAGTAAGACATGCAAGGCCAGAAGGCTACTGTCCCTAGACAGAGTCCAACCATGACCCCGGAAACAGTACCCACGCCCATTCTGTTCTACTAAAGTCTGCATGCAGCTCCTTACTCTGATAGCTATATACTTTAAGAAAAATTTCCGTTTTCCACAAAGAACTGAAAGATAAAACTTTTAAGGATTTTCAGGTTAACTTTTTAAGCTACCAAATAATACTCAATAGTAGAATGGGAAAACTGACCTATAGTGAACAAGCCAATGCAACTTTACAAGCACGTCATAGAAATGAGTGGACTCTCAGCAAATCTGGCCACAACCTTCCAAGGTGGAAACTGTTTATTTTTACTGCAACACAACTAGGCAGGGACAGTCACCTCCTCAAGGTTCCCAAAAGAGAAGCTTTGAGCTAAACTTCTCGCCTTTCCTTACTTGAGCAGAAACTCTGAGAGCTGGTGGGGGGTGGGGGTGGGGCGTGGGGGCTGGGAGGGGGTGGGGTAGGCAGTATGACAAAACCTACCACGATGAAGCTATGGCCACCACTGCCGGGCGATCTCACTGTTTTGTTAGGGAATTCCCTGTCACTTTGTAAAGCACCTATTTCTAAGACTTTGCCATTCTTCTTAAAACTTTAACATGGTGATTTCCCATCTTTTCCCTCGTTTTCCCCAAGCCTTTAGTTTCCCTTTCCTTAACACTAATTCATCAGTCTCTCCTCAAAGACAGATCCTGATCCACTGGATCCATCTGACCACATCAATCCATGTTTTCCCTTCTCTCTTTCCTGTGATCCAGACATCTGCACGTCCCTGTGGCTCTCCAATCCCCACACAGGCAACGCCAGTGCTCATCCTTGCGTGACTCCCCATCCTGACATGCGTGTTTGTTCCCTTCCCTGACAAAACTCTGTCATATGTCTCAGGATTTTGTAGACTCCATCTACAGGACAAATGTGCTATATTAACAGTTCAAACTGTTTTGAAGGGATTTACTCTCATAAGTTACTGCATCATGAATAACAGTAACATATATGTGATGCTAGTATCTTTTGAAAAAGATGCTAAAGGTATAACAAATCTCACACTAAGAATTTACAATATTTAGGAGGTTAACAAAGCATCACCCAACAACTCATTAAGCCACTGTCAACAGAACCTACAGATGAGTACAGGTAAACACTTCAACACATCTGGAGCACCATGGAGGCTGTGGCACACAGGGGCAGTCCACAAGAGGGCTTTTTAATATAACACTGCTTGTGTGTGTGTGTGTGTGTGTGTGTGTGTGTGTGTGTGTGTGTGTGAGAGAGAGAGAGAGAGAGAGAGAGAGAGAGAGAGAGAGAGAGAAAGAAAACCCTATTTAGAGTAAAGCTGCCACAATGAAAATATAGGCCAGCTAAGGTGTGGTGACCCCTAGTGTTTAGAAATTGACTCTCTATGAGAGCTTGAGCAGCAATACAAGCTGGCCACAGTGAGAGCCACAAACCAGAGGTTCTCAGGAGCAATAGCAGGGCCTTGCTATGGCTCATCACCCGATTCGCATCCCTGCAGAGGAGAGTCGGACAGTACCTCCCCTCCCCTCTGAGAGCCGATAAGGAGATGGATGCACCTGTCCTGGCAAGCCACTTGGTTCTGCCCGCTCCTTCCTCTCCTCTCCCTTACCACCGAGAAAGTAAGAAATACAAACCACCACTGAATCATATAAGCAAGGAGGGGAACTGTGAACTTGGATATGGGGAACACAAATCAGAGAATTTTTGTTCTGAAAGGAAACCATTGCAACTATGTGGTGGTATTGTGTACCCCAAAATATTGTACACTCTAATAAACTCATCTGGGGCCAGAGAACAGAACAGCCACTAGATAGACACAGAGGCCAGAAAATGGTGACACACACTCACACCTTTAATCCTATCACTTGGGAGGCAGAGATCCATCTGGATTTCTGTGAGTTTAAAGCCACACTGGAAACAGCTAGGCATGGTGACTCATGCCTCTAATCCCAGGAAGTGATGGCAGAAAGCAGAAAGGTATATAAGATGTGAGTTCCAGGAACTAGGCTGGTTAAGCTTTTAGGCTTTTGAGCAGCACAGTTCAGCTGAGATTCATTTGGATGAGGAATCAGAGGCTCTGGTCTCTATAAGGCTCTAGTCTGAGGAAACAGGATCAGCTGAGGAACTGGCGAGGTGAGGAAGCTGTGGCTTGTTCTGCTTCTCTGATCGTCCAGCTTTAACCCAATACCTGGCTCTGGGTTTGACTTTATTAATAAGACCCTTTAAGATTCATGCTACACAACTATATAATGCAAGCTGAAGAACAATTTTTTTCTGCCCATTTGTTCAATTACATTTCTTCAAGTAGGTTATCTCTGGTTTCCAAGGGGCTGCTGTTAGCTTCCTATAAAAGCAAAGGTGAGTGGCTAACAACAGGTGGTTTTCAGTTGGGCCAAGTCATTCAGCCACATTCTCCAAAAGCCCAGTTCAAGTGGGGTGGTCTAAGAAGAGGGGCAATAATGGGGACTGGCAGAACTTGGCGGAGCTCACTGGCTTCACTCTAAGCCTCTGATGAGCAGGTTGTATACTTTTTAAAGTTAAATTTAGAAAAGAACAACCAACTATGTCAATGAATGACAGGCATCCCAGTAGCTGAAAAATGGGCTATGAGCTATCGGTTTATAAGGCTGGCCTTTAAAAGTGTTGTGGCTGGTATTGCTCCATCTGTGATAACTGAAGTCATGCTTGTGTTGAGTTAGGAAGGAAGAACTTCCCAAATCTTGAAGGAGGTAGGCCACCTCATATTTCCCCATCTGCATTAAAAAAAGAAAGAAAGAGGGCTGGAGAGATGGCTCAGGGGTTAAGAGCACTGACTGCTCTTCCAGAGGTCATGAGTTCAGTTCCCAGCACCCACATGGTGGCTCATAGCCACCCGTAATGATATCTGGTGCCCTCTTCTGGCCTGAAGGGACACATGCAGGCAGAACACCGTGTACATACATACATACATACATACATACATACATACATACATACATAAATAAATCAATAAATAAATCTTTTAAAAAGTTCCCTGGGATAGTTTAGGAATCCAAAACAGACATTTAAAAGAAAAGAGAAGAGACGAGGAAAGGAAAGGAGAGGAAAGAAAAGAAAAGAAGAGAAAAGAAAAGAGAGAAAGAGAAAGGAAAAACCACCAGGCCCGGAGGAAGGCCACCTGCCTTTCCAGTTGGGCAGCCAGCTAGGTGGCAGGGAGAGAGAGCAACAGGACACCTACCCACCCGGGGGCTCCAGAGAGGTGGAGAGAAATGGAGCCGGACAGACAGGCAGGGATGCCAGGGCACCTGACTGGCAGAGCAAACCTCGCGGTCTTCACCACTCTGCCCACCAGTCTTACCTGTTTCCTAGCCACAGGGCAGAGACAAGCAGGGCACACAGAGGCCTTTCCTCTGCTCCTACTGCTCAGAGGCAACAGCGGGACACTCAATGAACTGCAGCGGGCCAGCGAGACGATCCGTGGGGAAAGGTGCTCGCAGCTGTGAGCCTGACCAACCAAGTGGGAACCCAGTGACCCACAGGAGGGAGGACCCACTTCAGAGCCGCCCTCTGATTCCCACACCCCAGAAATAAATCCACACACTCTTAGAAGAGAAGGCAAGTGACTGCGGAGTAAAGCAGGGACACAAACTCTGGTCCACCCTGCCGACAGGAAAACTGACTTCTCTGTGCAGCTTCATTAAACGTCTACTCAGACAAAAGGGGCAAAGTTGGCTGGTGTCACCAAGAATTCTGCCAAAGACTTTGTTCTAAATAAAAAAGGTTTCTAAATAGAATCCACTTTTGGATCCCAAAGAGAGTAAAAGAAAAGGCAATGCCAACATCACATAAAGCGGGGCTAAGCTGGAGGCAGGGGACAGAGTCGAATGACCTGTGAGAAATTTCTCCAAACCACTCTTACTCTCCAGATCTGAGCTACAGGCCCTTCTCCAGCATGGGGCGGCAGTGGCAGAGGGAGGCTTCGGGTAACATGCTGAGCCTCTGCACAAGAAGGGAAAAAACCTGAGGACCAGCACACTCAAGAAGGACCAAGGGATCCACCACGCCTCTGGGCTAACCCTGCATGGGAATACTGTGTCCGAAAATGGCACTGTAAATAGTCACACGCTGAAGAAATTTAAAGGGGAAAAAAAAATCAAGACTGCTATGAGATTCAGTCTGAGTTATTAAAAATGGCAGCAAACACTGCCAATTGGCCAAGTCACCATAGAGGTGACTTTTGATTACTATCGATACTAATAATAAAAGCAAAAAATTATGAAATGATTTCTGCTGGCTTTTTGCAAAGTCACTAACAAGGACAAAATGCTGTCACTAGGTTCATAGCCTAAGTGAATAAAAACAAGGACACACCACGCTGAGGCCTCTACAGAGGCGTCTAGTGACCACAGTAACTCGAGTTAAGTCCAATGCTTCACTTACCATTTGTTAGTCTATCAAACAGAAAGATATCAAAATTCCAGTTCCCAACTCTGTCCAGCATACACTGAAATGAGAACCAAACATTTCTCCTGTAATTTAATCTCAGTAACACCCACTCTCTGCAGACAGTCTATAACAAAGTTAATGGAAATGAAAAGTGGCTTCTTTGCTCTGAGAAACACCAAAGGTAATTTGCCTTTGTTAATTTTATTTTCTAGTTTTGTTTTGTATTTTTCAATCCCAAATGTGTTTACTGGGATGGTTCCCACTCATCTTATATCGGGTGCTTTTAGCCTTGCTTTTCTGCCTGTAGGAGTGGCCACCACACAGGACTACTGTTTGCAGGGCTGAAGGCCGCAGAGATTCACAGCATCCTGGGCATTGCACAACCCTACAGTGAGAACTGGAGCTCTGCACCACGTGACTTTTCTTCTGTTTCCCCTTCTTGTCTTCTGAAGAGGGATGGGGAGATCCTTTGCGCGAGGCATGTTCTTGTAGTGGTTGTCACCCCTGGAAAAGCTATGTTCTAGTTTTGAGGCAGGGTCCCACTTATGCAGCCCAGGCTAGTCTACAACTCATGGCAATTCTCCTGCTTCAGCCTCCTGAGTGCTGAGGTCACAGGTGTGTGCCACCACACCTGGCTTTCATTCTCCTTTTAGTTAAGACATTTCCAACTGGCTCAAAAATTGTCTACAAAAATAAACTCCACTTGAAAACAAATTATTTTGTTTTTCAGTTAATTATGTATAGGTCAGGTCAGTCTTTCAACCTGTTCCTATGATCTACATACTTGGAGAATTTGGAAATAATTTACCAGCATATAGCCCATATGCGGCATATTCTGAAATAAGATTTTAAAAATCTGCCATGGAGTTATAACGGCCACTGAGCACTGGCTAACCGCCGGGTATGTGTTGTGGCCAGTCCTCCTTACGCCTGGGAGACAGGCAGAAACAACTGGCTCGGCTGGAGCAGAAAGCTGTGATGGTGACTGAGGAGTCACTTCTGGACTTGGGTCCCCACACTGAACCCACCCCACACCACAATTCAATTATCTGCCATCCAGAGTTTTCTTGTTTTGTTTTGTTCTTTTGAGACAAGGTCTCACTATACAACCCTGGCTGTCCTAGAACTCAGTACGTAGACCAGGCTGACCTCAAACTCAGATCTGTCTCCCTCTGCTTCACAGCGCTAGGATTAAAGGTGTGCAGGACCACACTTGGCTTGCTCACCAGCTTTTTAAAAAGACCCTTGAACTATGGGGTATTTATTGATGATCTTTAAATATCATTCCAAATTACCAATAGAACCAGCCAATTAACTTTTGGGATAATATGTACTTAGGTAAACAAATCTACCTAAGTCTATATTTCGTGGGCTTTTAAAGTAAATATTTTATTTTGTATCCCAAAGTTCACTGTACATACACAACGATGAATAAACCATGACAAGCAACATCAGTGTGACACTTGTGGAGACTTAAATCACAACACCACACAGGTTAACATTCTGCCTGAAACAGCAGAGTTCACAAACAGTTTAAATTTGAGAGGATCAACAGCTCCCACTGACTTCTCAAGCAGGGAAATGTTCTTTTCTTTAAACTTTAACATAACTTCAAAGAAGATACCTCAAGGCCAATCTACATAACTTTAGAAAACCTGGCCTATAAAACTTAAAAAAATATTTCCAATAAATTAAAATTCAAGGTTATATAAAATCCCATCTGATTAAAAAAAAAAACCATTTCACTTCAATCTTACTAAGAAATTTCCTGTGACGTTTCTAAGAGTGAAGGAAATAATTCTTAAAAACAATGGCTTTAGCTAAGATGTAGCCGATGGAAGCATCTCCCCGGACTTTTGTCTGGAGCCCGTGGGTGAGCTCTGCCTCTTAGGCTGTACAGCGCCCAGCTTCCGTATCTCCAGCACGGAGGCCTCAGATTGGGCCGCTCCTCGTCTTCCCAGCGTCAAGCTCCGGCCAGCTTACAGGTGACTGTTCTGTGGATCCACTCATTACTGAATGGTATAATAAATGCAAATGCGCTCACTACTTTCCTCAGAAGTTTCTTTGTTCTGTTAGACCTGCTTACAAACAGCCCCCAATCTGAAAGGTTGGCTCAATTCAGACAGCAAAAAAGGAACCTAAATCAGTATTTTGGGGAGGTGGTTCCAGTAACTTAACAAGCAACTCAAATCTTTTGGAAGAAGTTGTACAAACCTTGGCTTGTCCGTTATAATCGTCATCTAGAATGTTTAGAGAACTAGGAACTGTGGCGCCCCGGAAAAAGCGCGAAGATCTGAGATAGCGCTGGAAACTTAGTAGTCTTCTGATGTTCCTGGCGGACACTGATGCTTCAATTTCAGACTGAGCTGAAAGAAAGGGAGTAGCCATGACACACAGGCAAACCCGCAGAGGCTGCCTCTAACATCCCGGGGTCCATGACACACAGGCAAACCCGCAGAGGCTGCCTCTAACACCCCGGGGTCCATGACACACAGGCAAATCCACAGAGGCTGCCTCTAACATCCTGAGGTCCATGACACACAGGCAAACCCGCAGAGGCTGCCTCTAACATCCCAGGGTCCATGACACACAGGCAAACCCGCAGAGGCTGCTTCTATCATCCTGGGGTCCATGACACACAGGCAAACCCGCAGAGGCTGCCTCTAACATCCTGGGGTCCATGACACACAGGCAAACCCGCAGAGGCTGCCTCTAACATCCTGAGGTCCATGACACACAGGCAAATCCACAGAGGCTGCCTCTAACATCCTGAGGTCCATGACACACAGGCAAATCCACAGAGGCTGCCTCTAACACCCCGGGGTCCATGACACACAGGCAAACCCGCAGAGGCTGCCTCTAACACCCCGGGGTCCATGACACACAGGCAAACCCGCAGAGGCTGCCTCTAACACCCCGGGGTCCATGACACACAGGCAAACCCGCAGAGGCTGCCTCTAACACCCCGGGGTCCATGACACACAGGCAAACCCACAGAGGCTGCCTCTAACACCCCAGGGTCCATGACACACAGGCAAACCCGCAGAGGCTGCCTCTAACACCCCAGGGTCCATGACACACAGGCAAACCCACAGAGGCTGCCTCTAACACCCCAGGGTCCATGAGGTCCATGGGGTCCATGCAAGCACTTCAAATGTGCTATATACACACACTTCAATTTTTCCCTTTATTTTTCGTGTGTGGGAGCTTTGCCTGCATGTATGCATGTGCACAAGGCTAGAAGAGCATTGGCTTTCCTGGGACTGAAGTTAAGGACGGTCGTGAGCCATCATGTGGGTGCTGGGAATTGAACCCAGGTCCTCTCGAAGGACAGCCAGTGCTCTTAATTTCTACAGCCCCACATACACGTATTTTTAAAATTCATTAATTGCCACAAACAGTTCTTTCTAGGAAAGGTACTTCATTTCTATTTTGAACTGAAGAAGAAAAAAAGTTTTGACACATTTAGAGCGACAAAAGCATCTGGATTTAGAAGCAGTTTTGAAATTTAATTTAACTAATGGTAACTACTACTTCTCACTCTGCTGCTGCAATACACTATATAAATATGAAATCGAAGCAAGCACACACACACATTTTAGTTTCACTACTGAAATGCCGAATCCCAGTCACACAGGAGGTATTAACAACTACAGTAACACATCTCAAATCCTAATGAGACAGTTTAAATATCTTAAAGATAATGTTAACTATTAAAAAAAAAAAACAAAAAACAGGGAATAAATCTGTTTATATCCTGGAAGGGTTCTAAAGGATAAAAATAAAAAGTTGTCTAAACAGAAAAACTGGGGACCGCGGCTGTTCACTGGAAACAGTGTGTCCTTTCAACGAGTGTAACTTTGTTTCTTCCCTCTACCGTCAGAATAACCCAGTTCCTTCGAGCACCAAAGGAAACAAAAGATGGCGGTGATTTAGCTCTGTACCTCAGCTCCAGTCCTTCCACCATTTAAAAGATACTGAGTTACTCAACTTCAGACCTCTTAAGAATCTTCGGCATGTGCTCACGAACACCAGTTTTGTGTGTGTGTGTGTGTGTGTGTGTGTGTGTGTGTGTGTGTGTGTGTGTGTGTGTGTGTGTGTGTGTGTGCCGGCTCCCGTGGTTGTACTACTCATTTCCTCTACTTCTTCCTTCCTTCCTTCCCCCCTTCCTCCCTCCCATCCTCCCACCCTCCCTTTTCTTGCATTTATTCAGTACCACAGTCAGAGTATGGAAATCAGCAATCGGTAGCATCCAGCTGTTACTAGCAATGTGATGGGAACGTCTCTATCACAGAGAAACTGTCTATTTCTCTCTCCAGTTACAGAGTAGTGTGTGCTGACAGTTCCACAGCCCTGTAGTTAGATGTGTGTGCTGACAATAGTCACGTCTTCCTTCTTGGTCAGGACACAATGTTCTTCTTTGGCTCTCACAGCCACTCTGACCTTCCTGGTTGCTTTCTAGGTGGAATGTAGCCTCTCACTTTTATTTATTTATTTTTATTTTTTGCCTTCAACTCTGCTATGATTACCAATAATTGTTAGTTGGAAGAAATCTAGAATCACGTGGGAGCCTAAGCCCTCGAGTTCACCTGTGGCGGGTCATTCTCAGTCAGCCAATGCAGAAGCCCCAGAGAACGGCGGCCAGGACCATTCCCCTGCAGATCTGGACCCCGCCGCTGTCACTGCTCTCTGCTTCCCGACTCCGGTGTCTCCTGAAACCCACTGTGCATCCTGCCGTGACGGGCTGGAACTGGAACTGCACGCTGGAATGTGCCCTTCTCCCCTAAGCTGCTCTTGCCAGGGTACTTTATTGCCAAGTTAAAAAAAAAAACCCTACAAAAAACTAAGACAAGCTAGTCACAGCCACCCATAGCTTCTCCCTGGGCACCTGTGCTTGTGCATACACCCACACGCAAACACTTTTAAAGATGCTGCATGTAATTCTCAAGGCAACCACTAAAAACTTAAAAAGACATGCAACAAGAAAGAATCAAAGTGGTACACGAAGAGCATACATTTTCTTCTTTCCTTTTATTTTCTTTTCCATACAATATACCCTGATTACAGTTTCCCTTCCCTTTACTCTTCCTCCCCTCTGATCCAGATCCACCCCTTTTCTCTCATTAGAAAAGAACACACTTCTAAGAGATAATATTAAATATAACAAAATAAAGTATAATACTACAAAACTACCACATTAGAGTTGGACAAGACAAACAAACAGAAGGAAAAGAGCCCAAGAGAAGGCACAGGAACCAGAGACCCACTCACTTGCACACTCTGGAATCCATAACAACACTACACTGAAAGCCCTAATACATGCAGAGGACCTGGTGCAGACCCCCTGGTGAGGACCTGTGCAGGCCCCGCGCATGCTGCTTCCATCTCTGTGAGGTCGTGCGAGCTTGGCTCATGTCAATGTGGAGGGCCTTGTTGTCCTGGTGTCCTCCAGCCTCTCTGCCTCTTACACTTTCCGCTTCCCCTTCCTTGTGGTTCCCTAGCTCTGAGGGGAGGGATTTGACGGAGACATCCGTGTGTTCCAGGTCTCTGGCTCTCTGCATGATGTCTGGCTGTGGGTCTTTGTATTTGCTCCCCTCTGCTGCAGGAGAACAGGCAGACTGCAGATTTTTGATAGTGTGTAGGAGAGAGATTATACATGTGCATGAAGGTAGCGGCTACTGAACTTTCCCCAATTTCTACGTTTTTCAGAAAGAATCCTGTAATGTGGAAATCCCTCTGCTCTGTGGAAATCCCTCTGCACGCCCGACTCCCTCACAATAACCCTCAGAAGCAGGGCAAGGGAAAAAGCTTCTGTCGCTAGAGAGTAAGATTTCTGTGAGTGAGATAAAGACGTTTCTAGAACTGTCCTGGGAGAGCTTCCAAAACACAATCTAATGAAGGGGTTTGGAACTATAAATCAACAATAAAACAGTCATCACTGTGACACCGTTGGGAATGAGTATTCTCTTAATGCTTGACCACCCTCTGCCCCCTTCTCCCCGCCTCCCCTAACTAGAGGCGAAGTCCTTACACTGAAAACTCCAACAGAGGCGTCTCCTGGGGCAACCCAGAAGGGTTAAGTGGGGAAGACTTCAGGTTGAATGAATAACAGCTTCTAGGAATATATCAAAGAGGCCGCATTTGGGAATGGGAAAGAATCCAGTACCCTTCATTTGGATAATTACTAAAAAACTCACCCTCTGGCCAAATTACACAAAAATCCAAGCCTATTATCAATACTCAGATGAGCTCATTCTGGAACATGAGGTGAGTCACCATTTCACAGCACAACAGACAACAGATTAAACTTTCTCTTATTAAAGCTCAGCCGTCATCAAGCTTGGACTGCTTGCTTCCAAGGTTTGTTCTGGTTATCGCGGTTAGCTACATTCTGATACAGCTCAGAAAGCCACTGGCATAGGAAGTTCACATTACTATCAGAGAGTGCCTTGAAAAGCACCACCGCCCCATGCAGACCATCCAGCACCACTAAAGCTAATGAGCATGGGCACTGTGTCTAGGTGTCCTTTCTCTACTTTTCTGGACCAAAAAATAAAGTGGAGAACAGTAGGTGATTTTTAAAACATGCCGGGTTTTCCTCCTCATATTACAGAGGAAATACAAGCCCCAGGATAAGAAGAGAAAAGGGCTGGAGACGGGCTTCCATGAGCGCTTGATTCTCCTGCAGATACCTCTGTACTACACTCCTTCTACAAACCACAACCATAGATCACAGCTGTTAGATCGGAAAGGCCCTTCACAAAGGCCCTTGGCTCTGGAAACGGACCACTGCTCTAACAATCCACAAGGGGGCGCCCTGTAACCACTGGTTCTGTACACAAATCAGACATAGGAAATTACTCTGGGAAATTACTGATCAGTTCATCTTTTTAACTAACAAGTGCTCTAAGGTTTTAGCTCTAGTCTAATACTATGCTAAACAAAGACTGAATAAAAAATTCCATATATGTTCTAATTTTTCCTTCCCTTAGTTTCCCTCAAAAAAAAAGTTACATAAAAGCCACATCTAAAAGTCAATTAAAAAAAAAAGAGTAATTGCATTCCTCCTACATCTGTGGGACAAGGTTTTAAAGAAGAATTTTTAGACTTAGCAGGTATGACCAGGTAGGAAACACTGTTCTAGGCTGCTCTGAGCAACGGTCTTCAGCTACCTGTGCTGAGAATGGAGACGGGACCCCAGAGTGGGAAAAGACGGGTTTAGAACAAAGACTCATCGGGTCTCAATCCTGCTCTGTCACGAGCTTTGTGACAGGAAGCAGGTTACTGACCGTCTCTGGGTGTCCTCTTCTTTATCAGGAAAACAGGCCTGAGGACTGTGGTAGAGTCCAAATAAGAGAACATGCAGAATGTCTCTGCATAGTTCTGGAAAGAAGCAAGCACTCAAAAACTACAAAGGATAAATTATATTTATATTCAAATGATAATTATAAAGATAATACTTTAAACACAGACCAGATTTCTTTTTCATGGCTACATATTTAATACTGAAAACTACCATATATGTAAGAACTTCAGAACTAACTGTACATTTACAAGATTTCAAAATAGTCTCAGGACTTTAAAATGAACATGTAGTTCAAGCTTTACTATGAATGAAAAGTGAGCCACTCACAATCTCAAATTAGATCAACTCCAGTAAGAATGAAATGTATCACCAGTATTTTCCCCTCAAGCAATTCTTATAACCCAGGTTCACAGAATTAATGCTCATTCTGATGATTTAATAATTAAATAAGAGATACAGAACTCTGAGACAAGACTGTTCTTGCTGTGGATTAGGTATCTTCATCTCTCAGGCTGGAACATGCTATTTAATGCTCAGGCCTTGAACTTAGCTATGTCCACATGAGATTCTTAATTCCCTTAATGAGCTGGGAGAGAAGGGGAAGGCAACAGAGGTTAGTGCACACTTCCTTCAAAGAGAAGCTGCAAAAGCACATCAGGGTGGATTTCAACTTCTCCAGTCCTGCCGAGGACAGAAGGGCAAACACCACAGGACTGGAGTAAGATGGAGGTCCATTCCGTATCAGGCCCTAGTTTATGCGATGAAGTCATCGGAGATACCTGGAATATTCATTTCTTCCAAGTCTGGGACAAAGCGTTGGTGCTTCTTAAATGCAGGTGTCTGAGAACATTCTGGAAACCAGAGTGACATTTCCTAGTGCATCAACATGGCAATGCTCATCTCCACAAGAACCAGCTGGTAAGGGACTACTTTAATAGGAGCAGGAACTCGGGTCACTGTCAGGAAAAAGGATGGAGTTCGTGTGTGTGTGTGTGCGCGCGCACACGAGTGCGCACGTGCACACATGCATGCGCACACAGGAGCGCACATGCACTACCATGTGTTGTACTTGCAGCAAGTCAGTTCTCTCCTTCCACCATGTGGGGCCTGGGTATTGAACTCAGACCTGATGACAAGTACTTTTTCCAACTGCACCACTCTTGCCAGCCCTGTTTCAAGTGACAGCTCTGGGAGTTGAGAAATGCTATCGTGGAAAGAGGCAGGTGTGAGTTCAAGATAAATATGCGGGAGTCAACTAACTTAACCGACACTTTAGACAAAGTACGGCCCTGGTCTATAATGGCACATGTACAGGTGCAGGCTGGATGTTCACGTCTGAGTAAGAAATTAAATTACAGAAGACAGAGAGACTGCAGCAGACCAACCAATCGTCAAAACAAACTAGTCTGCGAATAGGAAGATAGTGATGGACAGTGGGAACGTGAAGGGGGAAGCAAGGCCAGACAGACAGACAGGCGAGGAAAGTGCCAATCAAACATCAGTGCTTGATGCGCAAGTACAACAGCTGCTGAATACGCCCTCATACAGCTGCTCGGCGTGGAAGCCGAGTTAGCCAGCCCGATCCGCACTGGAAAGCTCAGGGCACACACAGACCCAGATGATGTTCAGATCGTGTAAGCACGGAGCAAACAATGTGAGCCTAATACAGCCTGTTATGACGACAGGAAACAACCCAAAACCAGTTTACCCGGGAACTATGGCAAAGGGTTCTGTATGTTTCAATAGATAGCCACAATAAAGACAATGTAAAAGGCTTAACTCAAAAGACAAGCAGCACGTAGCCTGAACTTGGGGGAAGCAAATAAAGATTATCTGCGGGGAACTGTAAACAAGACCCTGTAACTCTAACTGGTAGAAGACACAGAGCTCCAGTCGATTCCGTGCAATAAAAATATCTCAGTATCCAGCATGAACTGGAGCTGCTGGAGAGGAGCGATAAACAAATAAATGAAGGGACGCCTAACGCTAAGAGCTTGAGAAACAATGCGGACACTCTGGCTGCCCTGCTGCCCTGGTGGAGAGCGAGCAGCACTGGAGGAAACCGAATAGGCGGAGGTAATGGGTAAAACACACTGACACCGGTGAAGTGGACTGGGAGGCCGGGGAAACAATGGAAATAACCGCATTTGTGTAGACATGAAAACAGTAGAGAAGCATTCCATGCGTTACATCTTCCAGACGTTGCAGAAACCACATCCCGTCTGGTGACGTCAATGGGCTCTGGCCAATCCCAAGGAGAGAACAGTCAAGCTGACAGTTTCCATTATGATTTAACAAGCATGCCAGAATCTAAGTAGAACAGGATTGTAATGGTGTTGTTTAAGGTACTGGGAAACAAAACTAGGGCCTTGTACATGCTAGCAATAGTTCTACCAACAAACTACATCCTCACCTGTAATTCTTAACGAATGAAGGAAAAGATGGCTGAGTTTCAAGCAAACAAAGGGTTACCTGGTATGTGTGTGTGTGTACATGCCTCTCCCCCCTTACCCCCCCCAGTGGTGTGTGTGTGTGTGTGTGTGTGTGTGTGTGTGTGTGTGTGTGTGTGTGTGTACACCAGAGGTTGAGGTCAAATGCCATTCTCAATGGCTCGCCACTTTTCCTGTTTTATTTCTGGTAGTGATGGTGTAGAACATAGGACCTCACACATATGAGGCCCACACACTACAGCCCTAACTTCCACCTTCACATTTGAGGTGGGGTCTCTTGCTAAACCTAGAGATCACCATTTTCTCAAATGTCCAGCAGCATGCTCCAGGGCCCTCCTGTCTCTGCTTCCTTAGTCCTGGGACCCAAGACTCGCTCTCCCACCCTGCTCTTTATGAGGGTGCTAAGGATCTAAACTCAGGCTTACAGGGAGAGTGCAGTACTGAGACGTGTCTTTGACACAGAAACACATATCAACATAGAATTCAATTATATTATTATGTCCAGTTAATTTAGGAGAGCAGCTATCTATGGCCAATAGAACACGGGAAAATAGAATTTCTGCAGGCTACTTGGGACTTTTGCTTCAGCCTACTGAACTCAAAAGAAGGAAACAGACGTGAGCTTTCCTCTGGGTTATCTCTCTGGGTTTGTTTTGTTTTGTTTTTTAAGCAGGAGCCTGAAAACACCTAGAGAGGGGAAGCTGTCATAACTGAGGACAGGCATCCTGAGGACAAGGCAGGAGGACATGTTGAAGACCCACAAGCTCCAGGCCACTGTCAGCCCAGCACTGACCCAGCCCCATGGTCTCCTCCCTCCATTCTCTTCCAATATCAAGAATGACTCACTGAGGGAAGAAAGACGCCTTCTCTTAAGCTTGTGCAAATACATATAATAGATATCTCTGAGCTACAGCAGACGAGACAAAAGATAAAGCTCATAAAATACAAGGACTGCTTCAGAAAACCTCTTGGGTGAGAGGTACCTGGGGGAATTTTTAAATCTTGACATGAAGACAGTCCTAGAAGTTCAAATGTAGCGTGAGACTCATCAAGAATGAAAGCATCTCTGACATTCTATCTAAAAAAGACCAACCTGAAAAAACAGACTTCAATCAGGAAAGCGGCTTCACACAGGATGGGGCCAGGCTGGTCCTACCTGCACAGACTCCAGATCTTTGGGAAGCATGTCGTGGCAGAGGACCTCACCATGGAAATCACTCTGCTCTGTGGCCATGAATAAAAAAAATTCAAAATGTCTCCAAATTTAAATTCTCCCAGTTATTTATAAATACCTGCAGGACTGGTTTAATGTAACTTAATTAACAAAAACATGATCTGAATATAAGCCTATGACTTTATATAAAAAACTAATTTCATTATATCACATTTTTAAATCTCTAAATGATTCAGTAACACCATCATTTAGGGCATTAGTCTCACAAACCAGGCAAATGTGAATTCCTTTGCATGGACTTACACATTTATATCTGATTATCCCTCTGTGTGTCCTTCTAGTTCTAGTGGTGACATCTGACAGGAAAGATGTTGGGAGTTCTTCATACATATTATCACACTGTCCTGAGTCTGAAACAACTGTAATTTCCACCGTGTCTTAGTTCAATTTTGGTTGAACTTTCTAAGTCAGAAAGGACTCTGTTTAGTAAGGTTGATTATTTATTGTAGTTAATAAGCTCCTGTGCTCAACTGATTTTCTTTCCTTAATTGGAGATAAAGGGGAGGTAAGACAAGGTCTCATATAGCCCAGTGTATCCTCTTTTGGCATGTACCGGAAGCTGGTCTTGAATCCCTGAACTTTCTGCCTCTACCTCTCAATTGCTAGGATCATAGGTATATGCCATTAATTGATTTTTCTCCTCCTCTTCCTTCTTCTCTTCCTCCTTTTTTTTTCAAACCTCCCAGCCTACACCTTCCGGAAGATTTATCTATCTATCTATCTATCTATCTATCTATCTATCTATCTATCTATCTATCTATCTATCTATTTATTAGGCAGGGCCTTGCTATGTAGCCCAGGCTGGCCTCACACTGGCATCTTGTCTTCATTTCCTGAATGCTGGGATCATAAACAGAAGCCATCATACCCAGCTAAAAGGTCTCTTTAAAGTAAAAAAAAAATGCTTGTCAGGAAGGCCTATGGCAAATCCTACTGTGAAAGTATACTTACAAGTCTTCAGAGAATAAGGATTATGATAAGAATAAGAGGTAAGCCAAGACACAAAAACTCCCAGCAAAGAAAAGTACTGTCTACGTAAGATTAACATTGAGGTCCTTCTTTAAAACCTTGGAGCCTGTAATCAGTCCCCCAACTGGTAGCTATCTGGCTTAAACTGGCTGACAGGAGAATTAACCTTCAGAATGTGAACCCAAGCAGGGTTTATAATGAGCCATATACAGAAGAAAAGCTCAATGCTGCAATGTCTGGATGTCTCATTTCTAGGAAAATCTAGTAAAGAAACGTACTCAACACAGAGGAAAACATATAATCTACAAGTTAAAAATAATTGCAGCACCTGAAACACAATCAGCAGATGGAGGCAGAGCACAGAGAATACGAAAGCGTAGACTAGTCCAGCTCACACGATCCGCTAGCACCCATGTGTCTTAGTTTGCCAGTGATGCCTCCCTGTGTCTTTCCTTTTCCCTGCTGAGAAGACCTGATCCTGGGCGCTCAGCTGGAACGTGGGGGACAGAAACCCTGACGGGAAGACAGAAAACTACCACAAGAACTATGAACTGAATCACTGAAGGCTCAAGGAGGCCAGAGGGGACAAACAGGACTGCAACTTAAGAACACAAACGCACACAGGACTTAGTAATGGGCTAAATTATTAAGTAAAAAGGGGCAAAAACAGCCAAGACGTTGCAGCAGGGAAATGAAGAGAGCTAGGACAGAAGTGAAGAGGTGCACAGAAAGGTGGGTGGAGTTACAGACAGAAAATTCTAGCTGCAATGACTATAATACACCTACATCCAGAATTTAAATAACATTTTATTTCAGCATGCATGTTTTTATGTCATTGTAAAAGTAGTATTATTTTAAATTATACAGGTAAGAGAAAAGGCGTATTATAGTCTTTTAAAAGGTTGAGTTACCTGAACGTTCAAACCTACCCTGCAAAGTCAACTACGTGCAGGTGCCTTTACCAAGTCAAGATCCCAGGAAGTGAATGAGCTTATGGCTGCAGGTGTCTAGGCAGAAGGGCAATTCATAAGGAGCAGAGAGAAAGAACAACTTTGCCTCCACAGAAATAAACCAGATAATTCCACCTTGTATGAAGAGAAGAAACACTCTACAAGAAAGAGCCCTGACAAGTCATGGCTAGCTAGCTTACCCCTGAAGGTCATGGCAGTTCAAGTTTAGTGCATACATGCAGACCTAAGGGTTACACATTTCACTTATCATCCAATCTGGCAATCTTTAACTCGGAAAAGGAATATGTAACAATCTATAAACTTATCTCTACCACCAGCACATTTAGTCAGTCTTCTCTTATTTTTAGATTAGGTCTTAGATCTTCCTGGCTTCATAATGATATAAGAATTCCCTACTATTCCATTCCATCCCTTCCCCACCAAAATTTACCATTTTGCCTCCTATTTGAAACTTCCCACATCCTTTATAGCAATCTTATTCCCCAAATCTTCTTTTACTGAATTTAGTGAAACTCTGGGGGTGTATGAGAGAGAAGACCCCTAAACCAATACATCAGAGACAGATGTCTCCAACAGTCATAGGACCAGAAGATTTTATAGCAGACTCAACAAAAGTTTAGAAGACTGATAGTTTTAAAGCTGTTCAAACTTCAGATCATAAAAATGGAACCAAGCAAAGTCATTTTATAAAGGAAAAAGTCTTTTTAAAAGCAAATGCAACATTCTTACTGGAATGTCAGTCAGTAATAAAATCTTTTAACACTGCCAACAAACAAGAATGCCCTTAGTAAAGGCGCCAGCAATAACTCAAGAGTAAGCTGTTTTCTGTGAACTAGCCACACTGCCCAGCTCGAGGAGGGAACAGAGAAGCCCAGTCCTATAGACACTTTCCCTTGCAGATCTCTAGAATTTATTCTTTATATTGACCACCCGTACCTTCTCTCTTATTACTGTAATCAATCACACTGACTTTCTTCAATGCTTAAAGCAATCTTACGTTCCAAGCAAGAATCTATCAGTCTTCTGATCCATTACAGATGTAACCTGACATGCTCCTTCTTACACAGGCGTGATTCGGCTGTAACTATTCTTTCATATCCACGTAGGCAGTATGGAGACTATGCTAGCCTTAAGAATAAATCTAAGTGTATTCTCTACTTTGGCTTTATTTTTTGAAGTACTTCACAGCTAAGGTCTTTCCTTTCTCTTCCAGCTTCTTGGTTCCTTTGCTCAGCAGGCCCCCACCTCACAGCTCCTGACGTCAGCCTCTCATGTAAACAGCCCTGCTACCCCAGCCTCAGGATGCCCGGAAGCCCAAGGGCTGCAAGAGCACCCCACACAGCTGCTGCTCCAGTTGGAGAGGACAGGGACAGGGAAGTGGAGGCTTCCTCCCTGCAAACGTAACTAACTGCCCCTGCGCAGGTACAGGTTTGCCTCTTCTGCGATTCGTGCTATTTTCTCTTTGACTTTGGTTTTCATGGTTGTATCATGAACCACCTAAGCATGCTTTTCCTTCAATGTTTCTCTGCTTTGCATCGCGTTTACCCACCAACCCCACAGCACCCCAGAGTTTTCTTGAATGGGAGCAGCAGGAAATATTAGAAGGATTTAGATTGTGGAGATAAACAGAAAATACAGGACAGCCTCGAGAGGACCTGGAACCTTTTCCAACGGGCCCAACTGTCTCTGCCCCAGGGTATTTACAGAGACGCCAAGGGGTGGAGGAAAAGACCTCCTCCCCCAGCACAGCCAAGTGCAGACCATCTCAGACACCTGCACTCAGGCCGTGGTCCTGATCATCCTCTATGCGGACCTGCTGGGTAAAGCCATGAGGAACCTGAGAACGGGCTCCCACACTGCTTTAGGCTTAAAATACCTCTTGATCTGCATTTGAAAAGGTGGCTGTTCCCTGACAGCAGTTTTGAGTCACGTGTTACTGCAGGAAGACGTGATCCTTTAAGGCAGCCCGGTGTCCCTGTGCACTCTCACTGGGTGTGCAAAGACTGAGAAGCCGCGAACACGCTGCACCAGCATCTGTCCTTGGGACACTTGGTACAGACTGCAACCACCTTGACATAACCAGTGTGTGAGACAGTCCAAAGTCAGGATTCATTTCTACCTTACGGAGTGCTGCAGGGTTTCACTCACCGAGCACCGAGCACCGAGCACCGAGCAGCACTCACTGCCCCCTCAGCCCATGCAAAGGCGGCAGGCTGGAAAGCCCTGCTTCTGCTTCTCTAACAGTAAGTGTCCAGCGGGAGGAAGCGCTGGGCACCTTACCCCCCTCTCTCAGAATCAGCACATGACCCTTCAGGGAAGGGTGGGTGACTCACAATGCCAGGCTCACCTCCCCACCTCATTATATTCTGAATTATTTAGGTTGTTTTTATATTCTGTCAAGTTTGGCTTCATTTTTTAGAGTGTTAATGTATATTACTAAACATCACCAAAAGCCGAATGAGTCCAAAACTAGATTTAACACATTGAGTATTTAAGAGTTTTATCCCTTGTTCCCCTTTCTCTCCACTAAGATCAAGACACACACAAAAAGTTTTTAAAATATGCTATTCTATCAGCATTTTTAAATAAACCAAAAAGATGACACTTAATTCAACTTCTAAAATACTATTACAAAATGTTATTTGCATAAAAATGCTGATGTTATCTCAAGTGATGAAGAAAAACAGTAACAGAAACACCTACAATCTCATTTAGCCAGAAGTGCGGCTCAGTGGGTAGGGTGCTTGCTGGGCTTGCGTGGAGCCTTAGGTTTGATCTCCAGCACCTCAGAGACCAGGCACAGTAACTCACGCTTATAACAAAAGACCCGGGAGGGAGAGGCAGAAAAATAGATGTTCAAGGTCATCTTGGGCTACACAGTGAGCATGAGGCCAGCCTGAGCTACTTGAAACCTGAGTCAAAACAAAGTCCTAATTATTATTCTCTTCTAGTTCTCATTCTCTCTCTCTCTCATTCTCTCTGTTTTTTGTTTTGTTTTTTTGAGACAGGGTTTCTCTGTGTAGCTTTGTGCCTTTCCTGAAACTCTGTAGCCCAGGCTGGCCTCAAACTCACGGAGATCCTCCTGCCTCTGCCTCCCAAGTGCTGGGATTAAAGGCGTGCGCCACCACCGCCCGGCTCATTATCTCTATTTTTTTAATGTTATCTAGAAATACAGTATAATTTATGAGCTTATGTTTTTAAAAAGTCAGAATATAATACAGCATTTTTTTCTTCCTTGTATTCTTTCTCCCTGAGAAAATTAAATGCTATGAAGACCAAAACCTGAGTTTTGAAAACATGAGAGAAATACGTACAGTGAAAAACACGGAAGTCGATATATGGGTGTGAACCTCTTCTTTCTGCTTCAAACCCGGCACGGCTTCTTACGCGGACATCTCCTGGACAGTAAGGAACAAATATAAGTTTAGAAAGCTGTTTCCCTCCTACAAACAGGCCCACATGGGATCCTACTCCTCAGTATGGCCCCGTCCATCACGGGAGGCCAGTGAGGAAGGTAACAAGTCAGTACAGCAACATACATACTTGTGAAGATGTCACAATGGCACCCATGACTGCGTGCTAAAAAATAATCCAAACAAAGTAAGCGGAATGAATGGTGAAGAACTGACTTATTTGGAGGAGGTAACAAGATTTCAGTATTGGGTTGTAAGGCTGGGTTAGAAAACTTCTAAAAAATTCATTCCTTAATAATTATCTATATTTTAAAGGTCATTTCATAACTCTGATGGGGTTGAACCAACCACCATAAAAGGCCGGTAGGAAACAAAATCCGTTTCACAGAAGAAAATCCTAGAACAAAACTTCAAAAGCCATAGCAAGAAGCAGGCATCCACCACCACACCTGCTGCTGAGGCCGGCACACTGGACTGCCCACAAAGAGTATGGACCCAGGAAACTTGGTTACTCCCAAGCAGCCTGCAAATCCACGATGCACAAACTCCCACTGGCCTCTGTGCACTGGAAATCTCTCTCCTCACCCGAGGTTTTTAGCAAGTTCTTAAACTTTTGTTTTTACCTGTTTAATGCTGTTCTTACATAAATGCACATGATTTTCAGATAATTTCACAACCAATTACCAGGCACTCGTTGTATCACAGGCATTGTTAAATTCTGCAATCAAACCTGAAGAATCTTAGTTCCCATTCTGTGGATGCAGAAATTGGGCTTTGGTGGATCAAATCCCATTTCCAAACCTTGAGTTAGTGCAAATGACAAGCAGTACTTAAACCCACGGTTCAAAACGCAGCACCTTCCTGTTAATGCTGCCACAGAGAGCAAGTTCCTAACAGAGGAGAGCCTCGTAACCTCCTGTGCTCCTGAAACTCTGACTTCTTCAGGATCTCCCTTCATCAACTGTGACTCCATCTTTATCTACCAAGTCCTCTTTTATGTAGTGACTCCTCATTATGACAAAAGTTTGCCGAGTACATGTCAGACCCAGCACATGCCAGTGCACAGTTTACCTTCTCAGGGGACAGACAAATAAAACAAACACATAACTCCTTTCTACAGGGGAGGGGGAGAGGCTACAAAGTAAGTTAAGAGGAATGGGGAATGGAGGGATGGGATGGGACAGTGTCACTGAAGAGGTGTCTAAACAGGGACCCCTGGCGAATGAGCCAGAAGGCTATCAGAGGAAAGAGGCTTCCAAGCACAAGCAAGAGCAAGCATGAACACCTAGGCCAGGAGCACACCTGGCGTGTTCGCAGCCAAGTGAAAAGGCCAGCATGGCAGGAGCACACTTGGGGAGGGAACTTGGGAAGAGTGAGCTCCAAGAGGCATCAGGCTGCATCCCACTGGACACTGGTACCTAGCACACCAGCTTTGGCGTTGCTCTAAGGCGGGAAGTCCTCAGAGTCCTCTGAACACACAGTTAACATGACTTCAGAGGACTTGACTGATGGAAAAGGTTCACCTTGGTTGTGTAGACCACAGTTCCGGTTTAGATTGGGCAGAAACACCACCAGGATGCGGCCAGGCTGGTTACTTGAAGCAGGACTAGTCAATGAACTAGACATAGAGTATATGAGAAGCAGGACTAGTCAATGAACTAGACAGAGTATCTGAGAGGCAGGACTAGTCAATGAACTAGACAGAGTATATGAGAAGCAGGACTAGTCAATGAACTAGACAGAGTATATGAGAAGCAGGACTAGTCAATAAACTAGACAGAGTATCTGAGAAGCAGGAGTCAAGAATGACTGCCGTGTGGGAGAACGGAGTTCTGTCTATTGCGACGATGAGACCACAAATGTGGAAAACAAGTATTCCCAGTCCTGTCAGAAGTTTGAAGCAGCCATCATATACCCACAGGAATAGAGTATGTCTAAGGTTTGTTTCCAGGGGAAAAGAGCCACAAGCATCTTTTTTAAGAGACAGGGAGAGAGGTAGAACAGAGTGGAAGTGGGTAAAACACAAAAGATACGAAGTCAACTAAAGAGGAAGCAGTGAGAGCGAAAACAGAACTCTGGGATACACTTGGGCTTAAGCGTACAGAGTCAGTGAAGGACTCGAAGGGAAGAACAGACGCAGGTAAACTGCAAGGGATCGGACGGCAAATGTGTCTTCTGGGGTCTAACTGTGCGTGTTCAATGGAGTGAAATGAAGCGCAAGGGAAGTGTCCGGCTGAAGAGGGCGCCGGCAAGGGCAGGAAGGAAAAATGTCCCCCTATGTGCAGCTGGCTACACCGACTTGTGAAACGAGGTAATGGACAAGAATCTTAAGCACCAAGTCCTCTCAGTAACCCCCCCCCCCAGAACAAAATGAAGACCACCTAATAGGAATTTCCAGATTCGTCTTCATCCATGCTGGCATGCACTGCTTTATTTAGCAGCTCTAGAAACCTATTTCCCACGAAGAATGCTCTAAAACAGTTAAAAGCTGTATGCTAAGAATATTGTCCTACTAAACCAGACTTCTAAATTGTCTTTTAACTCTAAAATGCCTCTATTTATTCATCACATTCAGTACTAGTTTTCAGATGCTAGAGTTCAATTTCTTTCTTTCTTACTTTCTTTTTTTTTGGTTTTTCGAGACAGGGTTTCTCTGTGTAGCTTTGCGTCTTTCCTGGAGCTCACTTGGTAGCCTAGGCTGGCCTCGAACTCACAGAGATCCACCTGGCTCTGCCTCCCGAGTACTGGGATTAAAGGCATGTGCTACCAATGCCTGGCTTAGACTTCAATTTCTGTTACAAGTAATGAAAAGGCTACTTAATGAAAGATACCTCATCCCAAATAATGTGACTACAAAATTAACTGGTACTGATATAAATTGGGCTTACCTAGCATACGAATATATAACGCAGTCTGATCAGAACTGTCATAGGAAATAGCTCCACGTCTCTGGAAAAAAAAAGCATACATTTTAGTACATGATAATGAAATATGATCTAAAATTTAATTCAGTAAACATGCATTTATTATTTATTACATATTATTTGCAAAGCATTGTGCAAAAAAGGTTGAATCTACAAAATCCGCTCTGGAAATCTCCAGCTGGAGGAAAGGAAAATATGGTACAACATGGCTGAGAACTACCATGACAAATGGCTACAAGAGAAAAAGGTTTGTGACGCACACGTTGATTTCTTTTGGAGGTGTGGGAGGCTGAGGACAGAACCCAGAGACTCTGGCCTGCTAAGAAAGCACTCTATCATTGAGTTCTATCTCCAGTTCTACAGAAAGCTGTTTCTTTAAAAAAAAAAAAAAATCACGAGTTACCCAGTGGAAGAGAGAGCGGGTAAAGGCAATCTACTGGTGTTCAGGTGCATCTCCAGGCCCCGGGTCTTTGTATGTTAGAAGAGTGACTATTTCACGTCCCCTCACAATCCTCCAACGGCTCCCACTGCCCTGGAGATGAGCCCACGTTCTCGGGTCCACGCCTCCAGGATCTGCTCTGGCTGTTCTTGTCCTGGCACCCCCTCCCCACTATGATGCAGCCAGGCGGTCCTTCCTCCTCTCACCACGCCCAAGGCGGCCTTCACACTGCTGCCCCTGCCCGCTGCCTGAGGCACTGCCATTCCTGTTCCTTATCTCTTAGGTCTGGATGGAACAATCTCAGACACCCCTGACGCCCAAAGCTGCAGCTATCTGAGAACTATGTTCTCCTGCAGTGCCCCACAGCACTGGCTCCATTTGCTACTGCCTTTAAAGCAACAAATGCCATTGACTGCTTATAAAAATAAATACAAATAAAAACAGTAACAACAAAACAGCTGGGCATGGTGGCACACACCTTCAATCCCAGCACTCAGGAGGCAGAGGTAGCTCAGCTTCCATGTAGCATTTGGCTAGTATTATCCTATTTGCTCTGTATTAAAATAGAAATTCCACAGAAGCTGGAACCTTATCTGTATCAGTTACCACAGCATCCTGGCCTCTAAAATAGGAACTATCACTTAGTAAATAAATAATAACAACACTTTGTCAACAAATGCACTTGTTGCAAATAAAAGTTAGGAGCTGAGGAGTAAATGAACAGTTGCTGATAGAGCTGATACAAATGAATACACTTCAAAATCTGGACGGCAAAAACGGACCCAACCTCGGATCACACCTAAGTTCTGTGCCAGCCAGCACCTGAGCACGGCTGGGTACCCAGATTCAGTCAGGGTGGCACCCGGCACCCCAGAACTGGAGGAGCAGCTGGTGCGATGGCCCAGTAAGTGAAGGTGCTTGCTGCCAATCCTGATGGCCAGAGTTCAATCCCCTGACTAACACAGCAGAAAGAGAGATTCCTGTAAGGTGTCCTCTGTCCTCTACAGGCATGCTTTGGCGTGTGAGCGCGCACACACGCGCACACACGCGCACACACACACACACACACACACACACACACACAATCCCACTACATTAAAACATTAAAACAAAACTGTTTGTTTGAGACAGGGTCTCACTATGAAGTGCTGGCTGTCCTGGAACTTGCCTGTAGACCAGGCCGGTCTCGAACTCACCTCTGCCTCCCGAGTACTGGGATTAAAGGTGTGTGCCACCACTGCCTGGCTGTTTTTTTAAAGCAGTCAATACAATCAGTGCCTTTAAAGGCAGTAGTAATTGGAGCCAGCGCCACCGGGTACTGTATGGTGATGACACTACAAAGACCCGAGGGGACAAGCGGGGCGGGGGCGGGGCAAACACTATTTTTTTTTTTTTTTGGTGTATGTATTAAAAAGAAAGGAAAAGAAAAAAGAAAAAGAAAGGAGAGCTGCTCAAACTCATCAACAAAAGTGTACGCTGAAGTCATGTCATCCAAGTTCTCATCAGATTAATGACCTTCTATCCCACAAAATTTTGGCTGGGATTTACAGGCACTTAACATGTATGTATCCACAAATCTCCAAGGAGGTAAGAATATTGGCTTAAAAAATAATTATAAAAAAGTTTACTTTAAGTGATTACACAGAATTGGTATGCAAAACCACTTCCCCAAATATTATGTTTATATTATGGGGTTTTTTTGGTGTGTGTGTGTGTGTGTGTGTGTGTGTGTGTGTGTGTGTGTGTGTGTGTAAGAAGGTGTAGAGGCTAGAGGTCAATCTCCAGAGCCTATACCTCAGGCATCATCCACCTTGTTTTGTGGAAGAGTCTCTCACTTGGCCTAGAACTCACCAAGCAGGCTAGCCTGACTGGCCAGAGAGCCCGGGGGTCCACCTGAGTCTTCTGACTGAGTCTTCAGGGCTGGGGTTACAGGTGCGCACCAAGTCTGGCAAGCCCTGCGGGTCCTCGGGCTTGACCACAAGCACTTTACCAGCAGCGCTGGCCTCTCTGCCCCAAGTTAGATTCTTAATGCTTACTTATCATTTCAGGGTAAAAACAACAACAAAAGCAAAGACAGGCTAAAACCTTGTATGACTTAATCTTAAAAAGTTCATGAGGGCTGGAGAGATGGCTCAGGGGTTAAGAGCACTGACTGCTCCTTCAGAGGTCCTGAGTTCAATTCCCAGCACCCACATGGTGGCTCACAACCATCTGTAATGAGATCTGGTGCCCTCTTCTGTGTACATAATAAATGAATCTTTAAAAAAAAAAAAAAAAAAGTTCATGAAACGTAGAACAAACCTTTCAACCAAAATTAAATTCTATCAATATCCATTGTCTCCAAGGAGAATGGAACTTTTTAATGCATAGCTTTGTGCTTTTAAAATTTTATAGCATGTACAGTTATTACATTTCACAAATAAAATAAAATAAAATAAAATGTGGAAATCATCTAAAAAAAAAACCCTACAAAGAAAATATGATCTTAAGTAGCAAGGAACTAATGCACACAGAACACATCCCTGACCCCATCGTAAAGTGTCTGAAACAGCTGCTCTTCCACAGCAAGCCAGTCATTCTAGAGTCAAAAGCCACAGCTACCACCTGATGTTAAGACGACACTCAGCTGGGAGACTACAGTCATCTCCAAATGCTCAGTTTACTAGGTTACAGGCCTCACTGGCAGGCTAATGGTAAGCCAGTCTGGAAAGAGTGTACGAGGCAATAATATTTCTATTGGCTAAAACCTATTAATGAAACCACAGACATTAATATGTAATAACTTGACACAGTCATACCTATCAATCTGGTAGTGTCAATAACAACTTGGTGAAACAGTCAGTTAAAATGAAATTTGAAGTGCTCTTCTCTACTAGGGGTGGTCAGCATTACTGCTTTTACTGTAGGGTACATATCCACCCAAACGGCCACTTTTACATAAGGAGCAGCTGAAGACACACGTCAGTTCTGCAGTGACACATGTTAAAGCTAGGCAACATTAATTATACTGGAAGGCAAACATTTCGGACTCACGTATGGAAGCACTAGACATTAAAATGGCAGGGCCTCTACTAATTTGGGCAAAAAGGGTAAAATTTAATGTATGTCAATTACATATATATTGACAATTAATAAATAAAATATTCAATCTGTACTTACTTAAGGCTAGTCTATAAATACTTAGTGTAAGAGCTATCCTCATATCCCAAGATACAGCACCTACTAAATAAATCCAATGAAACTAAATTTTGAAAAAAAAAAGAATGGACCCACCAATGAATATAAATCACACATCAACTTCCTCATAAATGACACAATATGAATAGCATCATGTTCTCGCTGAGAGCAATGTAGGTAATCTAAAGTAACTCACTTTGGAAAATGAGTTATACTATACACTATGAATTACAGTAAAATTTTATTCCATGTAAGAGTGTCACTTTCAAAAATGTGCTTTATACACCAAGACACAAGCTTCACAAATGTTTCTTAACTTTTCTTAACTAAGGAGCTTAAGTTTTAAAGCCACATGCTGGTAGAACTGTATTTTCGGTAAAAACAGTACAACAAAGTTCATCAAAGTCCTGTGTCGGCACAGTCCTGAAGGCCTCTGGGCTGCGCCCACACCCCACTGCACCCTCCAGCAAATGGAAATACCCAAGGCTTCCACTCGTGACTCTTCTAATTTAGCCATCCTGGGAACAGCTTGTAAAGCAGACCAGTATAGGTCAAAACATGGGCGAGGCTGAGCTAATCAGCAAAGACAGCCGCAGCAGAGACGGTTACAGCAAAGGCTCCCTCCCAAGAGCCATGGCCCTCTCAGAGCTGCCTGAGACACCCGTGTGCCCTGGAACCGAGTGAATCATTCTTCCATAAAGACTTCTTTTAGAGGGAAAGGACAAAAGGTATAGAAATTGTTCCCAATATTAGTTAATACATAACTTTTAAAGACAGGCACAGTAAAAGCAACAACAGATAATGTCCTAGGTTTCATATAAAATCTCATTTAACCCACACAAGAATTCTATACACTAGCCTTTATCCCCACTTTGCAGACAGGTAAACTGAATCAATGGATTTAAATACAATAGCTCTAAATGAAGTTTCTGGGAACAACATTGGAAAATTACACCATGTACTCAACAGATGAAACACAACCAAAGTTCCAGAACCATTTTTCCCAATACAGCAAAACAAGTTTTTAGAATACAAGTCTCTTAACACGTACTCAGAAGGCAGGCTTTTGTCTAACTGCCCAACCAAACACCACCTTCATCTTTCTAGTCTTCTGTCCAACATGTGTTCTAAAAAAAACTAGGCGTCAGCATTTTTAAAAAATTAAATTCTGGTGGTCATTGAAAAAGCGGGGCTCTGCAGCCATCTCCAGCATGACGAATACACTATTAACACGAACGTGACCTTCACCCCACAACTCGGCAAGCCAAACCTTTAAAAAGGAGCAAAGAGCCGTCAGCAAAACAAAACAATCCTTACGTTTTCTAACACCAGGAGTTTTTAGAGTGTACCGGAGTTCTTGAAGAAACATCTTTGATCAAATGCACTGACAAGAGAGCACCACTTCAAATACAAGACAAGCATGCTTAGAATGCTGTGCTTCAAGGTGAAAAATTAAGCAGCAGCCGTACAATGTTGCTTGGAAAAGGACATTCACTTTATAGGCGCTTTCTGTTGCTTAGCAAACAATGGCTGCCTTGTGAATTTTAACTTAATATTTACCACCTTCTTAATACAGAAAGAAAAGAAGCTGCACGGTAGACGAAAGCTGGAAATGTTTCTATGAAAATGTAGGAAATGATTTCAAACAGTGTGAACTGAAGTGTCTGAACTCCAGCTCTGACTGGCTCAGGTGGCCAGTTGGCTAACTCACTCTTCCCAAGTATTTCTCAACTGAATTCACCTTCAAAACAACAGCTCATAATTATAGTTTTGTGGATGTATTTTAGCTAAGGTCCAAGACTTAAGAGAGACCATACAACAGGGTGGGTTTTGGTTTATAAAGCTTGCCACTGTTTAGAATATCCTCAATAAATATACTTTACATATAAACATCAGTCAATCCTTTCTCTCAAAAAGAAAATATTTAAAATATGTGTACTCAAAATCTGGCTTGTTTAATTCCATAATCTTCAAAGTCAAACTTCTTTAAGGGAAGGGCACTGGGCAGGCTACTTTGCTTCTAAGGAATGATACCATAAAAAGCCCGTAAGAGCATAAAGTGAGGTAAAGAAACAAGACAAAACAAAACCCCACAAAGAGCAATTTTAAACCTTTTCACTGACAGACTCACAGCTCTCTGGAATCAGAAAGATTAAAATCAAGACATAAAAAGGAGATATTACACACCTATGAAATATGCAAATTAATGATTAATGCCACAATCCTAAGAGCAAAGACACCCTACCTTAGAGGTGATCCACTTGATCAGAACTAAAGCTAGACACCAGATCAACGTGATTCCCATTGGATCAACCAAAAACCCACTGCATACTCTCTCCCCGCAACCAGTGAGCAATGGCCAGGAAGGCTTCCTCAGGAGTCTGATGGGTAACAGCTGTCCCGAGGCAGGAGCGAGCGGACAGACTGCCTTCGGACAGTGGTCACCTGACTCCTCTGAGAATGCACTGCCTGGCCAGCCTTTCTGCCCAGCGAATGCTTAACGCCACAACCCCACAGTTGGGATAGGGCACAGGAAATAACACTGGAAGACAGGAAAAATCTAGCTAGTACAACAATCTCACAAAAGGTCTTAGGCTAGCCCAAACATGGCTACAACCATTCTACAGAGTCTTTTGAAATAATTTTCAAAAATACTTGGCAAGGTTAAAACTTTCCTCGTTCTTTTCATGCAGGACAGTTTTACAAGCATAATACAGTTGAAAATATTAGTGCATTTTTTTTTTACTTTACCTCTGAGTATTGAATTTCTTCAATCTTTTATTTCCTTTCAAGCTGGGATTGCTTATGACAAGAGTGGCTGTTGTAAATGAGGTCTGAGCTACTTAACATTACACTTTACTCCTTTTGGATTTACTGACAAGGCCAGTGTATTTTCAAATAATAAAAGGTGTTTGTTCTCAAACCCTCCGGCAATCTAGTTCCTGTAATATTCAGGGTGCATGTCTTGCTCTTGTGACTGCAAGTGAGCTGTCCAGGAACAAGTTTGCCTCTCTCGATCCATCTTCACAGCCTCCCAGAGCATCCAGCAGGTTGCAGGTTATTTCTGATGAAAAGCCTCTCATGAAACTCTCACACATTCAGCAAACATTTATTAATCTTCCATTAGGCACCAGGCTCCCTGCTAATGACAAAGATGTGGAAATCTGAGTGATCGATCGCAAGCACGGCTCCTGACCTTTCGACAGCTACAGGGTCTGTGCTAACCAAATGGCTGCAAACAAACACGGAACTGCTCGAGACAGAAAAAAGCCTGAGTCTCTCGTGCAGAGTGGTGGGCCCTCTATTGCTGCAGTGGGGGAGCACGGGCCAGACCTGCAGAGCCGTCTGCAGGCCCTGGACCAAAAAAGTTCAACACAGTTTGATTCTAAGACCACTTTGGCCAGTGTAACTCAGAGAGGTAGGGACTGGCTGGGCAGTTAGGACATCACTGCAGAGGCTCAGAGAGAACAGACGACAGCTGGATGGACAAAAATAAACACCGAGGAGATGAAAGATTGTGCCATAGACTTCAGTTCACAAGGAGACAATATCATCCACATATTCCCACCTTACAAATGATGACATTAACATATTTGAAAGAACCCAAATAATAACGTTTTTTTTTTTTTTTTTTGGTTTTTCGAGACAGGGTTTCTCTATGTAGCTTTGCGCCTTTCCTGGAACTCACTTGGTAGCCCAGGCTGGCCTCGAACTCACAGAGATCCGCCTGGCTCTGCCTCCCGAGTGCTGGGATTAAAGGCGTGCGCCACCACCGCCCGGCATAATAACGTATTTTTTGTTATCCAATTTTCAGTATAAGCGGATTATTTGGCTTAAAAAATATTTCTCTCTCTCTCTCTCTCTCTCTCTCTCTCTCTCTCTCTCTGTGTGTGTGTGTGTGTGTGTGTGTGTGTGTGTGTGTGTGTGTGTCAGAGTAACACTCAGGTAACAGGTCTCTTCTAACTTACAGGATCCAGACTGAACTCAGGTCACTAGGCTTGCATGAAATTGACTCCACCCACCAAGTCATCTCACTAGTCCCAAAGTATTTAATAGAACTTAATTCTATACCTATCAAAAGTGAAATAAGTATCAATGCACATGTCTAAATTATGATTTTCCTAAATTGAAATTATTCTAACACAGAACCACAAATTGTGTACTACAGAAGACACAATAACAAGACGTAACATGCAAATTCTTATCTTGAATTGTGCAAGGATAATTTGTCTCTGATGCTCTGTTCCATTAAGACTCCAACAATCAAAATTAAAGGACTCCCATCCAGGAGACAGAGGCACAGGGCAGAGTGTCTGGCTTAGTACTCTACTCTTCTGTAAGAGACCACATGGAGCCAGTGGCCAGTAAGAGTGTGGGGTCATTCTCTGCCACCTAGCCTGGACTCTAAACTTCAAATCAGCCCATCGCTAAGTGCCCAGGAACGTGTCCCTTATCACCTTCAAATTTCTTGCTGATCAGCTGCTAACATGGCTCATTTTGAGAAGCCAAATATAAAATTACTACTTTTATACACTATTTAAGCATGTTTAATGTGTCTTTGTTTATGGTGAACACATGAACTTGCATTTTCTTTCAGACTAAAAGAGAAGGGCTGAAAGGGGAAGAGATTCAGAAACATGGTAAAGGAAGGAACAATAAGAAAAGTAAGCCCCAAGTTCTCTTGTTTAAATGAATTTCTGTTGGGATTATCTTTACCATCTCACAACTCCACTGGGCTTGGGCATGAGAGCTGCCTTATGCCTTATTCCCTCCCCCACCTCCCAGACAACAGCCACACATGTGGTGGTGGCACACACCTGCCATTCCAGAAGCCTAAGTGACACGAGATTTCGCATAAAACAACAAAGCCCTGAGTGTGGGGCATGCAGGTTGGAGGTGGTGCCTTTCTGGTGTGCACATGGGTTTTATCCCAGCATAGCAAAAACCAGTTCATAGTGTGTTATCAGTGCTACGCCCTAACCACTCTGGCTCCAACTTGATTCTGGATCTCAATTCCAATATCCATAAGAGCAGTTCACAGCATACTAGTCATGTGGAAAGAAACCTCTCACCCGGGACAGCACTAGCAACTAACTGGGCTTTCATTTCTAACATCACCTAAGAGTTTGGCTCTCTACAATGGCGGGACATTCCCACCCCAGTATCCATGTCTTACATGTCTACTGTATGTCTGACACTGTGATACAGAGATAATCAAGATACAATCCTCTCCTATCAGAAAATTTCCTAGTAGACTAAAAAAAATAGCTATTGAATTTACAACTAAAATTACAGTCTTCATTGCTGATAACATGTTTACAGTTCGAAGATTTTGCCCAAATCTCAGGCAATACAGTTCTCTGTAAAATATGCTTAACTATCGCAATGTCAGGAACCTAATGGCTTTCTAACTCTTTATTATTTGAGACACACTTACTTAGTTCTAATTTATCTTGGTAAACTGTAAGGCTTCTTGTCATAAAGAAAATGTTTTCCGTAAGACTAAAAATAAAGGTTCTCGTCAAGTTAGTCGTCCACGTCACTAAGACCAGATCTACTCTTCACATTACCTTTCCTTAATGTCTCCAGTCCTCAGTGAAACACACAAGTGCAACAAGAAGCTGCCTGACAGTTCCAGAAAAATGAGGGCACTAAACACAGCTAAACCTTCAAGACTATTTCGGAGTACAAGCAGAAGGTGTACGTATGTCTTTTAAAACCTTTCTGGGGTTTATAAGATTAGTGTCTGAAAAACTCAGTTACAAGCAGACCTTATTAACTTGTGAGGGTGATCAATAAAAAACAAAGTATGACTTTGATCACTGTTTCCTAGAGGAGTAATCCAAGAGCAGAGTTTATCCAGGGCTCTCTGCCATCCCCAGGACACCTGTCAATCTTGGCAATAGCCTTTAGCTATCCATACAGACACTCAGCATGTCCCTCAACCAAATTAGGCTAACCTCATCTGCACTGACATCAGTGCCTATAATTTTGGAATCTTGCAGACAGAAATAGCTTATCACAGATTCTTTATATAAATGTGGTAGAGTGTTTTTAAAAAACTGTAACTGGATTGATGATACAAAAATGTGGACACTGTTAAAGTGAAACTTCAATTGTGCCTTACCATCCTGCAGCCTATGGTAGTAACAAGTCAATGAGAGGGGAGCTTATTTTGCCTTTTACTAAAAGCCACAGGTTAACATTTTTCAAGTGGTATGAATTTGAAAAACTCAACCCTGGCGGGCTGGTGAGACAGTGCAGGGGGTGGAGGTGCTTGCCATGGTGGATAAAGGTGCCCTCCAGGCAAGCCTGACACCTGAGTTCAGTCCCTAGAATTCACAGAAAGGTGGAATGGGAGAACCAATCCCAGAATGGTCCTCTTACTTCTGCATATGTTCCTCAACACATGTGCCCTCCCCATGTGTGTGTGTGTGTGTGTGTGTGTGTGTGTGTGTGTGTGTGTGTGTGTACAAGCTTTTACAAGTTAAAAACTTCTTTGTTTGTTCTAGATCTGTGTTTTTCAACCTGTGGGTGTGAGACCATCAGGAAAAAAAAATTTCTGATGGTCTTTGAAACCCCAACCATAAATTTATTTTCACTGATACTTCCTTCATAACTGTAATTTTGCTACTGAGCATTGTCTCAGTTCCTAAGTGTTGTGGGATATTTGTGTGTGAAGATGTGTTCCTGTGACTAGTGTAATTAGAAGCTGAACAGCTGATACCTAGGCAGGAGAGATAGGCCGGACTTCTGGACAGAGAGAAAAAGGAGATATTCGAGGCACACAGGAGATGCCATAAAGATACAGAACAAGTCAGATACACAGAATGGGAGAGAGGTAAAAGCCACATGGTAGGACACAGATTAATAAAAATATGGGTTAATTTAAGTTATAAGAGCTAGTGGAACAAGGCTAAAATAATGGCCAAGGTTTCATTAATTAATAAGTCTCCCTGTCGTTATTTATGAGCTGGCGGCTGACAAAAAAAGCTTACTAGACCTAAGGCTATAAGGAAATATATGTTTTCTGATGTGTGTCTCAACCCACAGGTTAAGAACTGCTGTTCTAGATTTACTTATTTGTTTGTTTACTTTGGTTTTTTGAGACAGGGTTTCTCCATGTAGTTGAGGTTCCTGTCCTGGATCTCACTCTGTCCACTCACAGAGATCCACCTGGCTCTGCCTCCCGAGTGCTGGGATTAAAGACGTGCACCACAGCCACCTGGCCTCTAAATATATTTATTAACAAAATTATTTTCTGTGAAAATGCAGATGATTATTTAAAATTTAAGACTCAGCAAACTAAAAAAGTGTACTTTGTGTTTCACACACAACTTTTTTCTGATCTCCATGCCACAGCTCATAAGCTATGGAACAAGACAAGGTCAATAAAAGAAGGTTCCACTACTTGGACATGGAGCACTTTTTCTCTGGGAATATGTGCTTGGCCAGTAGGCCATCTTCTCAGGGATTCAGGACTCACGTTGTTCTCATTTTGTTTTCATGGATGCCATCAGAGACGGTGCAGCCTTGATGAAATCCAGGTGTGCTGGAGCTGATATTTCCTTGGTCTAACATGCTAGTAGCTTTAGGCTTACAGCATGCCCAATGTGTGGTCCCTTCTAGTGTCCACACTCTATAGTTGCGGGATTTATACTGCTATTTTTATTGTTTTCAATATTTTGGCAGTGTTTGGTGACAACTTCCTACTTTTCCACAATTTTAAAGCAAGTATAGCATGAATTCAACAAGCAGATCTATGCACTGTCTTGGTGTCACAGGATGATGCTCTGCTTGCTAGACCTGAAAGCTTAAGGTACTTGTGAAAAGTCTATGCTCTTATTATTATTTACTAGGAAAGGTGAGTGATTTATTTAACAGAGACTCCGGAAATATCCCAACACTGAAGCAATTCAAAGAACTAGCTCCACCAAAGAAAACTGAAAAACACTGGAAACCTTAGGAAACATCTGAAACAACTCCATGACTGGTATGAAAACTGATAATACTCAACAAAACTAAGTCAAGGCTGGAACACAAGAAGCACAGACTCTGCCTCTCCCTCAAGTAAAGTAGAGTGAGTGATCCTAAGTCTTAGGTTTTCCACAATCTCCTGGGTAAATGAACGAAAAAACAAAGCCCAGGACCTGACCAAAGTTCAGAGCAACCTTGGTAACTAGTACTAATGGAGGACAGTGAACTGTAGTCACCACAGATCAGCTCCAGTAACTAGTACTAACTGGGGAGAGCGAACAGCAGTCACTATACTCCTGACTCATTATAAAGCCCCAATCAAATGGTGTGCCGTCAGAAAACCATCACCTAAGGAAAACAGCACAAATTCATGCCCCTGGCAGACAGACAAAACACCAAATTACCGTCCTCTCTTGGGTTCACTACATTTTGGAGAAATTGATTTCAAAGGCAATTAAGATAATCAGTAAACCAAGCTAAAGAACTCAAACTAAAACAAAGCATAAAAAACCATTCCAAACAAGAACTATTTGCTCAACACCATTTATTTACACTAGAACAAGAAGCCTATAGTTATGATAGTTTAATATGGAATAGACAAAAAATTCAGAAGGCAAAAATAACTTGATTTGCACTGAAATACAGGGTGCTTTGTGTTTTTAAAGGGCACTTAGAATAATTAATACTCTGTAAAGAAATTTAAAAGTTAATCTGTGTGATGGTTGAGTAAGAATGGTCCCCAAAGGCTCATATATTTGAAAGCTTCGTCATCAGGGAGCGGCAAGGCTGGAGAAGGATGAGGAGGCGTGGCCTTGTTGGAGGTGTGCCACTGGGGTGGGCTGTGAGGTCTCAGGAGCCCGAGCCAGGCCCCGTGTCTCCATTCCCACTGAATCCAGATGTGGACTCTCCGTTCCCTCTCCAGCACCATCTCTGCCTGCACGCAGCTAAGCTCCCGGCAATGACGACAATGAGCTAGACCCCCTAACCTGTAAGCCAGCCACATGTAAATCTTTCTCTTAGACTGAAGAGTTGCCATGGTCATGGTGTCTCTTCACAGCAACAGAACACTAAGACAATCTCTGTCTTCTAATAGCAACAACTTTGTCATTAAAAATTCTTTGCTTGGGCTGGGGATTACCTCAGTGGGAGAGCTCTGGCCTAGCACGCACAGGGTGTGGTTTTACCTGAACCAAAACTATTCATCCTAGAGACTGAAGGAGAATGAGAAGGGCTTTACTAGTGGCCAAGAGGGACACAAGTTTCCACTTTTGGGGTACAGCTTCTGTTTGGAATGATGAAAAGGTTTAAGAAATGAAAAGCTGTGCTGGCCACAAAACACTTTGAATGTACTTAATGGTTTAGAATTTGCTTCTAAAAGTGGCAGGATAGTAAATACTTCTGTTAGATTTAAAACAATTACACACACACACACACACACACACACACACACACACACACACACTCTTCTATGTCCCTTAACGTTTAGAATCCTCTTTTCCAAGTTTAATTCATGCAAACAATGTGCTCTTAAAGCAGGAGCAAGAGCGTTGTCGTTCATGGCCATGTAATCACTGATTTCAATGCAGTGTTTCATCTTCCTAGACATCCAGCCTCTTGGCACTTTCTTTTTTAAAATCTTTAAAATATTTTGTACATATGTATGCATGAAGTGTATGTATGATGCATCTGTGTTTGTGCTTTTGTGTGTGAGAGCACACGCACGCCACAGTAAACGTGTGGACATCAGAGGACAACCTTGGAAGTCTGGGGTCAGTCCTTGACTTCTGTCTTGGGAGTGTGTGTGTGTGTGTGTGTGTGTGTGTGTGTGTGTGTGTGTGGTTGGCTGGTTGGTTGGTTCTCTCCTTCCACCTTTATAGCCTGGATGAACTGGTGTCCCCAGACTGGCAAGGTAACTAACTGCTGAGCCAGCACAGGCTCCATGACCCCCACCGCCCTTTTGGAAACAGTTTCTCACTATGTAGCTCTGGCTTGGAACTGGCTATGTAGACCAGACTGAGCTCGGACTCAGAGAGCTACCTGCCTTCCCTCCTCCTGAGTGCAGGGGCTGAAGATGTGTACCACTATTCCTGCCCATCCATCTTGCTTTGGAGGCAGGGCATCTCCTTTGGTTTGCCACTGCACAGGCTAGCTGGCCCACAAATATCCTGGGGATTTTCCTACCTTGTAGGAATGCTGAGATTACAGACCTGCTACCACATCTGCCATTTTACAAGGTTCTGGGAAGCAAACTCAGATGGCCAGCAAGAGCTGTTACCCGCTGAACCACCTTGATGGCCTGACATTAGTTACTTTCTATGTCTCAGGTTGTTTTTTTGTTTTTGCTTTTTTTCCCACCAAAATAATGGAAGACACTTGAACAGAATTGTAAGGAGTACAACATTTATAAAGATATTCAAGAACTTAACCAACATTTCCTTATCCAATGCTCTGATGCAATTAAATCATTAATAAAAAAAAATCCTAAACCTTCACAAATCAACCATCTGGGGGCTGGAGAGATAGCTCAATGGTTAAAGCTATAATCGTGAGGACAGGAGTTCTGATCCCCAGAACTACAGTAAGTCCTGGAGGGCATGGAAGCCTGTCTGTAATTTCAGCTGGGAAGGCAGAGGGAGGAATCCCCTGAGTCAGGTGTCTAGTCATATTAGCAAACTCTGGGTTTGACTGGGGGTGAGGCCTCTGCCTCAATGGGTAAGGTAGAAAAGCCATATGGGATGATCCATGTCATCAATCCTAGGCTTCTAAGTGCCCTTGCACCCACATCCACACACATGCAAACACTCACAACACACACACACACACACACACACACACACACACACACACACACACACACGAAAATGAAAAAAGAAAAAAATCATCTACCTAACTCCTTTCAATGAGGGCTTTGATTCTATGTATGCACATATGTATTGAGTCAGTCTCTCATGCAGCCCAGGTTGACAGTTAACTCACTTTACAGCCAAAGATGATCCTGAAAGGTCTATCAGTTTTTTAAAACTCAAAAAGTAAAATTATCACTTTTTATTATGAGAATATTTCAAAACTTAACCAGAAAAGCTTACTAAAAAAACTGAAATAGGTAGTGTGATCAAACTAAAAGACTTGATTCATTTTATGTACAATTAAGAACCCGTTATATATATAGAATAAGCAGTTTACAACTGATGAATAATACATATATAAAAAGTCCACCCCAACAAACAAGCTTCTGAGTTAAATGGACTAACAGGCATGTACAGAACGTCCCATTCCAACACTGCAGAGCACACATTCTTCTCAGCAGCTCATGGATCACTTTCTAAAATACACCACTTACTGGACACAAAGTAAGTCTGAACAGGTATAGGAATATTAAAATAATTCCTTGTATCTATCTGACCACAGAGGAACAACCAGAAACCCACCTCAAGAGAAGGTAAAAAACACACACGCATGGAACTGAACAAACACTATTGCATGATCAATGTCTTCTTGAAGAAATAAAAAGAAACTTTAAAATGCCTTGAACTGAATGAACATGAAAACACAATCTATCGAAGTCTGTGGGTACAAAGAAGGCAGCCCAGAAGTACGAGGCCCTAAGGACCCGCATTGAACACACCAGAGGGAATTCAAGTAGGTCACTTAATGTTGCACCTTAGGGCTTTGAAACAACACAAACCAACCATCCCAGAGCGGGGAGACGGAAATAACTGAGAGCAGGGCAGAGATGATGGTGCAGAGGACATGAGGTCCTTCTGCTCACAGAGAAGCACGAGCGGAACCAGGAATGTTAAATACACAGCGTTGTCTCTTCAAAGGAGGAGATGTATAACCTGTTTTCTGCCCAGAAGGCTGGGAATGGCTGTGGTTAACAGCCTGGTGACCTCTGTGCTATGTGTAAGGCCAGGCCACACCTGTCTCCCCGACTCCTGTTTACCTCGGTGATTCTCCCTGACCCCTTATCTTGAGCAGTTTCCCAGTCAATCTCTAGAACTCATAGATCCTTACAGGAGAGGTCACATAGACTTTACAAATGGGAACAGAGTGGTTCACAGTTTAGTGACCTTTGCAATACGAAGCCAGATCTTGCCCCAAACCCTTAAGATGTCACATGTAGTCAATCTATGGAACCCATCTTTCTGGCAGATGTCACAAGTACTTCACAAAATTTCAATGTAGTCATGTCCTAAGCTTTGCTGTACACACAGAATTGTGTAATTATCGTTAGGAAACTTTTCCAAATTGTGCTGTACTTAAATATGTCTAAAATTAACTGTCGGGAGTCAGACTCTGGAAGTCTGAACCAACACCAGCTACTGAGTCATGTTGAACCAGATTTCCTTCTTGCCTCACACAGATGGACTCTGCCAACTCTGGTGTTTGCAGAGACCTCCCCAAAATGAAGCCAGTCTCTAAGAATAAGTGAAAGAAAGTTTTGGCTCTTTGAAAAGATAAGTAAGATCAACAAGTTCTTAGCTAAACTAACAAAAAGAAATGATGGAAATGATCCAAATTAATAAAAGTAATTTTATTTATTAAGTGAAAATGGAGACAAAAGATACCAATGCAACTCAGAAAATTCAGACATACCTTAAAAACTTGTATTTCACTAAATTGGAAGATCTACAAGAAACAGATACATTTCTAAACACATATGACAGACCAGAATCTTCTGACCCTTACACTCTTTCTGCCCACTCTTCTGAGATCTATTCCTGAGCCTCAAGCCTCAAAGGAGGTAACAGGGCTGTCAAAATTATGGCTCGACATTCAATAGGTCATTTATTCTCAATATTTCAACCAGTTATGAGTCTGTAACTAAACACAGCCCACCACAAAAAGAAGCTTCTTTGACCACTGTGTACATGAACACTAATCTTCTCAGGTAAGTATAACAGCTTAGAAGACCGTTTGACAGGCCCATCACATCAAGTTAGCAAGACAGCTGTCGCTTCCCTAGTCGGGCCTATAATGCACCCCTGTGGTAGTTTGAAGGTAATTGGCCCCCATAGTCTCATAGGGAGTGGCACTATTTGGAGGTGTGGCTTTGCTGGCGTGGGTGTGGTCTTGTTGGAGGAAGTGTGTCACTGTGGAGCAGGCTTTGAGGTCTCATATATGCTCAAGATACTGCCCAGTGTCTCAGAGCACTTCCCTGCCTGCAAGTCAAGATCTAAGAACTCTCAGCTCCCTCTTCAGCACCATGTCTGCCTGCACATAACCAAGCTCCCAACCATGATGATAATAAAAACCTCTGAAACTGTAAGCAAACCACCACAATTAAATATTTTCTTTATACGAGTTGCTGTAGTCATGGTATCTCTTCACAGCAATAGCAACCCTAACTAAGACAACTCCCCTCCCAGCAGTCCTGGGCTTCTGATCAGGTTTACAGTACCAGACAAGAATTTTCTCCTGTGGAGCAGGCCTACTGCTCTAGATCTCAGGGAATAGTTCCCGACACTCCACCTCCTATAACCAACTAGCCGGTCCTGCAGGTGAGCAGCCCCTGCCTACTGCCCCCGGTACAGAATGCACGTTCAAGCTGAGTGAGACTGCTGAGGACAGTTCTCCCCAGCAGCCTGCCTCGCACCTTCCTGCCCTGTGAGGGCGAGTCAGCAGGGAGGGCACTTCTCCATGTCGTGTAACCAGAGCATGTTATGTCTTCAGCAAAAGCATCTCACCATCTGGTTCTGGTGTACAACTACCTGATGTTTTATTAAAAAAAAAAAAAATACACTGAAGAAGAAACACTCTTTAGCAACGGCAGTGGGGAATCGTGAAGGAGGAGGAAGAGAAGGAAAAGGAAGGGGGGGTACCAGAAGCACGAAGAAGAGCAGGAGAAGCAGGAGGAGGAGCTGCCACTCCTTTAGGGCCTGAAAGGCAGGATGGTACCACACCAGCACTGCTTCTCTGAGACACTTTCTAGAACACTGATGACTAAATTAGAAAAATTCACTGAAGAGTTTGTAAAATTTTGGGTAGAAAGCATTTTCACAGTTCCCCCTACCTTCCCTTCTCCCACTCCGCCCCCCCTCACCTCCCACCACTCCTTAGGGGGGTAAGGCCTCTCTTGGGGAGTCAACAAAGTCTGGCATACCAAGTAGAGGCAGGACCAAGGCCCCCCCACCCCCTGCATCAAGGCTGAACGAGGCATCCCACCAAAGGGAATGGGCTCTAATAAGCCAGTTCATGTGCCCAGGATAAGTCCTGGTCCCACTGCCAGGGGCCCCACAAACAGATTGAACCACACAACTGTCACTCACATCCAGAGAGCCTAGTTCAGTCCCATGCAGGCTCCCCAGAGTCCAGAGTCTGTGAGCTCCCACTAGCTTAGGTCAGCTGTCTCTGTGGCTTTCGCCATCATGATCTTGACCCCCCACCTTGCTCATATGATCCCTCCTCCCTCTCTTCAGCTGATGATGCAGGGATCACCCCAAGTAGGGGAAATGGTTAAGATCTGGGGAAACTGGGAGGGGGTACATGGGAAGGGCTGAGGATAGGAACATGAGTGATTGAGATGGCCAAGTTGGGGGAGGGACAGAGAGGGAGAGCAATGAAAGAGATCTTGATAGAGAGAGCCATTATAGAGTTAGGGAGAAACCTGGTGCTAGGGAAATCCCCAGGAACCCACAAAGATGACCCCAACTAAGACTCTTAGCAATGGTGGAGAGGGTACCCGAACTGGCCTTCCCCTTAGCAATGGTGGAGAGGGTACCCGAACTGGCCTTCCCCTGTAGTCAGACTGGCGACGACCCTAATTGTCATTGTAGAACCTACATCCAGTGACTGATGGAAGCAGATGCAGAGATCCACAGCCAAACATTTAGGTGAGCTCCTGGATTTCTATTTTCTTTAAACACACATTTTAATTTTCAATACGTTACTTATAAATTAAAATAATAAAATGAAACATGGATTTGGGTTATTGATGACTTTAAAGAAAAAAAGTATTTACTATTCATTGCTCAGGGTATTTTATAATATGGAAAATTGCTGTGCTATAATTTAGATTAAAAACCCTGACCATAAAACATGCAGGAGAAGAGAATATATGTTGACGGACATAGGGTTACTGAAATGAACACAAATGTGTTCACAGTGTTACCTCTTTACCTCTGGCTATAAGACTGCAAATAATTCTCATATTTTTAAAATCTGTCCTCTCCCTTAAATTTTCACTATGACATTAATGGTGATAAGAAAACCACAATTTTTTTACAATAATAATAAATTTAGCATCGTTTGTTCAAGCACAAGATAACACTCTTCTTCCACTGTGCTAAGGAAGGGCTGGCTGTGCAGTCCCTTCCAGCAGGAGGAGACTCCAACTGGAAGCTCTGGATGGCGGCCTCCAGTTCTCCTGGTGTGGCAGGCAGACTGAGAACATGCTGCATTCCTCACACATAACGTCTATGAAAACATGACCTAAGCCAGTCTCTCCTCTCTAAACACGTGATCTGAACCCCAAACTACAGTCAGCCTCCTTCTAAAGACAGCATGCTGCCAGGCAGTGGTGGCACACGCCTTTAATCCCAGCACTTGGGAGGCAGAGCCAGGCAGATCTCTGTGAGTTCGAGGCCAGCCTGGTCTACAAAGTGAGATCCAGAACAGGCACCAAAACAACAGAGAAATCCTGTCTCAAAAAACAAAAAAGATAGAGACAAGCCACCCTCCCAATGGTAGAAGAAGCCTATGTGTAAGACTGAGGAGTACCAAACAGAGAGAATAGTCCCAACAACTACTAACATTATTAAACCACAGTAATTAAAAGTTCGAGCCTGGCAAATAATTTGCTTGGTGGGAGAGAACATGAAGGGCAAGAATAGAGCAAACTAAGATGACACTTCAAATAAACAAGAAAGGGTGCATTATTTCATACACGACTTGGAGGGAAGTGGGTGGTGGGTAAGGGGTCAAGGAGGAAGTGTCATGGCTGTCTTAGTCCTTATTCTACAAGTTCCCGATTTAGAAAAGAACCCAAACAAGACGTGGAAGCAGGAGTTGAAATGAGCAGGTCAGTAGCCTCGGGTAACGTGCCTCCTTACTATCTGAACTCACTGAGAAACTCACAGACCCATCTGAACAGAGGAGGCCATACGGCAGCGCAGAGCAGCCCACTGCGGGGAGAGTGTGACCTATGTAATGCTTTCAGAACGGAACACACACAACTCCTGATCCAAGCTCTGCTTCTGGGCCTGTGGACAGCTGCTCACAGGGGGCACAGACAGTTACTAAGACGATCTCTGAGGCTCTGTCTGTCTTACGGTTACAAAAACAGAAATGACAAGAGTTTAAAGGCCTTTCCGAGTGAACTCCCCCTGAATTACATCACACTCATACAACGGAAGTCCCGAGACCCTAGTTTTCCAAGATGAATAGTAATGTGAAAAGCCTACCTTAGTGAATCCTCAGAGTGGGGACTAAAATGTAATTGTAATAATGACAATGGTTGACTTGTCAAGACTTTTTTATTTAAAATATAAATCAAGTTTAAACAACTGAGTCATAATTTCACCTCTGCACAAATTCTTAGAATTAAAAAAAAAAATGAATAGAGTCCTTCACATGTTTCTGTCATGAGACAATCACAAGCAAAAAACATTTGGCAGAAATACTGAAGGGCTTGGTTCCTTTTGTCCCTAAGATCTTCTCTCTAATCACTTGGTGCTACAACCCAGACTCCCTTAAAGCATTTAGTGTGCAATAATCCTTGATAATTTCCTCAATTGTCACTCTATAAACAGCTCGGAGCTCTGCAGCATCACACCCATGAACACTCTGCAAGCTGTGAGATTACATCTGTGTCTTGTTTTCCTGAAGGGTCAGGAGCAGAGATACACTGTCATTAAATGAGTGTGTCTATTACAGTGATATGAAGATGCTCGAGCTCTATGAACTCGCAGGACAATGATGTAATGACTGCAGGGCATAACATACGCACACATTATACAACCAACGTGCTTTCCACGTAAACACATTTTCAGAAAAAGCTTTTAAGAAACTAAAAATTACTGAACCAGGGAACTGGTAAAAAAGTCACCTTGAAAACCAGGTTTTCCTTTTTAATATTATTTTTAGTATATATAATATATATATTATATATAATAATTATATATATATATATAATAATTTTTAGTGAGTGTGTGTGTGTGTGAGAGAGAGAGAGACAGACAGAGAGAAGGAGGAGGAAGAGGATGTGAGAACTGTGGAGGTCGAAGGATGACTTTCAGGAAAGAGAGAGAGAAAGAGAGGAGGAGGAGGAGGAGGAGGAGGAGGAGGAGGAGAGAACTATGGAGGTCGGAGGGCGACTCTCAGGACCCCATTCTCTCCTTTCACATGTGGTCTCAGGGCCTGAACTTGGGTCATCAGCCTTGAGCAGCAAGAGCTTTTCACTTGCTGAGTGATCTCACCACATTAATTACATCATTACATTTTATATCAAATACACAATAATAGAAAAACCTATGACTCTAGTACTCAAGAATTTAAACTCTCACTTAAAGTTGTAACTTTAGAAATCTAAGCTTATTTAAGAGATCTTGCAAAAGGACATTCTTAGGCAACCCTCAACAGTCCAGCACTGTTTTTCCAAACATACTGCAAACATAAAACATTTGTTACTTCATTTAAAAAGGAAAGGCTTTTGTTTTTTTTTTAAGTTTTATGTGTGTTTTGCCTACGCATGTGTCTACTCATCAGGTTTCATGCAGTGCACAGGGAGACCAGAAGAGGGTGTCAGACCGCCTTGGAACAGGAGTAACAGACAGTTATCAGCCACCACGTGGGTGTCCGAAATAAAGCAGGGTCCTTGCTAGGGCCTCCAGGAGTCCAACTGCTGAGCTGCCTCTTGGCCTCTATTTACTTCATCTCTTAAGTATCTTAGTTTTGATTACTAAAATGAAAATGAAATTTGATGTTTAACAGGCAACTATAAGTGGCTCAATTATAAAACAAACAGAACACCTGTACTGACTGAAGCAACTTTATTCTAAAATTCTTTCACTTTGAAAAATACGTATTTATTTCATATTAAAGTTCTTAATAAAATTTAACAGCCCACAATTTTCAGTATGCACTGGGACAACACTGGACTCAAGAGATAAAATTATGTATTTTAAACAATTCATTCAAAGGATAACGTAGAATGAAAGATTTTAATGAAAGAAACAAAGAAATAAAAACATTGATTTGGTTTCAGATCCCACATTGCAACCTACAAAACTACCACTTGATTTTCAAAGTCCTATCAATGTTTATCCAGTTACACATAAGACTCTAAAATACACATCCTTCCTCCAACTACACCCAACAGGAGTCAGTTTTGCTCACACATGTCAGGCCAAAGCAGCATGCCACAACAAGCTCCACTCAGACGCCTCACACAAACCTTGCCGTCTGTGAAGGCAGACACTAATAAAAGTTGAAAATGTAAAATGCCACCACTTTCCTCCTGATTTTTCTTGGGGAAATTACAGATTTTTATTTTGTTTAAAACAAAAACGTGCTATGTATGTCACAAAGCATTGTTGTCAAATGAATATTATTTTAAAGTTTTGTTCTGATTTCTAGAATTTTCAACAGTTTTACTTTGGAATACAGTGATTTGCAGAAAAGACACAAAGCTACAGAGTTCCTATAAATACTTCCTGATGTTAACATTTTACCATAGCATGTTATACATAACATGTGCATGTTGTATGATATTTTGTGTCCTGACAAATAAAGCTTGCCTGGAGATTCGAAGGTGGAACCATAGAAGCTGGGTGGTGGTGGCTCACACCTTTAACCCCAGCACTTGGGAAGTTCATACCTTCATTCCCAGCACTCAGGAGGCAGAGACAGTAAGTGATAAGGCAGGGCAGAGACAGGATCTTGGCCCTTTCGGTTGGAAGATCCGGAGAAGTAAGAAGCCACTGGTGGCTGCTCTTCTGCTCTCTAGCTTTCAGGTTATTACCCCAATATCTGACTCCTGGCTTTTATTGATAACACTAATTAGATTCACATTTCATCTGGCGCCCAACTTTTGGGGCACAAATTCATGAAAAAGCCACTTGCCATGGCTTTGCAGCCACTGGCACAGGCCGGAGCTGCCGGTGGTGTTAGCCCCTCACCACCAGCCGCTCCGCCCTCAGGCAGCTCCTGCCCCATGTGCATTTTTCAGGCAGCTGGCTCCCTCTCCTGGTGGGTTGTGGGCTTTCCCTGGACCTCCTCCTCAGGACGCTGACACACTAGGTAGCCACTTTGACACCTTACTTGGGCTTCTACTGTTCTACACAGTGGCAGCCAGCCTCACACTTCACCTTCATCATCAGCTGATTTGGTGAGACAATTGGGAATTCTTAAAGGGGGGAATTAGTTAAAAAAGAGAGAGTTGTTTTTCTCACATTAAAAAAAGGGAAACAATATTACAATGTAAGGAGTTAGGTCTCTGTATGGTTAACACACTGGATGGTTTAAAACAACTAAATGAGGGGATAATTATTCATGCTTCATGTACACATGTGTATGTCCATATTTATAAGCCTGCATAGGCATTCACACACACACACACACACACACACACACACACACACACACACACACACACACAAGCATTTACTATAGCATAATTACCAATTAAATTACTCACTACTTGAATCTCACTATCTCTCCAATTATTACTACTGTTTGTTTCAGGATCCAACACAGGGTATCATTTGCGTTCAGTTACCACATCTCTTTGGTCTACTTTGGTCCACAACAATGGACTTTTCCTCATTTGCGTGATCTTGACAGCTTCAAGGACCACTCACTCATCAGGTGCCCACATAGAAGAATCCTAACCATTTTCTTTCTTTTTAGGTTTTGGAGAAGATCAAGAATACTCTCATCACATATCAGAGGTTTTTGTTTTTGTTTTTCTTCTAATTATTTCTATATTTTTATTGAAAATCTCTATTTGTTCACTTGTTACACTCTTCTTAGTTGTTTAAATATAGTTTCCTTTAGTCCTTTTAACATATTCCCAACAGTTGAAGCCTTTACCAGATCTAGTATTTGGGAACAGAAACAATTACTAATACTGGTTAGCCTAGCAATTTTGTCACTGATGTTAAACCCAGGCCAGCCTTGAATTCATTCCAAACTGTCTAATAACTAATAGCTTTCTAATAGCTTAAAGTGGCGATAACTTGCACCTTAACACAACTACAAATGTATCTAACTAGAGAAACAAACAACAAATGCCATAAAATGTCCTTTCTAGATCTGTGTTATCCCATGAGAATCATTAGTCTCTGTGGCTACCGCCAGAATCAAGATGTGTCCCAGGCTTCTGGGAATCCGGTGCCTGTGGTGTGACACCTTGCATAGCCTTGGTGCAGTGAGAAGGAGCTTGGACCTGCCTAGGCTCAGCGTGCTGGGCTCTGCTGACTCCCCATGGGAGACCTGGATTTGGGGGATGTAGGGATGTGGGGTGGCATGGGAAAGAGGGCTGGGAGGAGGGAGGAGGGGAGGGTCTGTAGATAGCATGTGGAGTGAGTAGAAAATTTCTTAATAAAGAAAAATGGAAAAAAAAAATGTGTCCCAGAAAATACATATTGGATTTTAAAGAATAACCAAAAAATATAAAATAAAATGCATCAATATCTTTTATAATAAGGTTACATATCAAATTAATGCTTTGGACATAGTAAGTTAAAAAAGAGCAAGTTTCTCTTATTTTACTTCTTAAAATTTGTCTATAAGAAAACTTCAAATTACACTTGGCTCACATTATATGTCTACTGAATATCAATTATTTTATGCCTAAATCAGTTCCTAACATGCAAAGGTATAACCATTTCCTTTTCGTTTAGTATTCTCTAATTCCTTACTCATGCTAAAAAAAAAAAAAAAAAAAAGAACATGTGTGGTCTGGGGCTATGGCCCAGAGGTCCTGAAGGTAAGCGTTGCCTACAGTCAACCTGTTAAATCAACCAAGGAGACTTAACCAGGAGAGACCCAGAGGTCTCCTGGTTGATTTAATTTTAGTTTCCTAGTACCAATGGTTTGACTTGAATCACACTCTGAGGTATCTTAACATTAATCTAGGAAATTAAAGAGTATATTAAAACTACATCACAAATGGGAATGAGCTAAAGCCTACTGAGAAAACAAACCCCACACCTCAAGGCCCTTCTGGAAAGTTTTGCTCTGAAATGAATTTGGGACATTTTCACCATGATATACAGGAAGAGAAGAGCGTGGAGAAACGCTTGTTCACATCAGGTCTATGTTCTGCTTTTACAGAAGTCCCCCTCTACACCCTAAACTGCTGAAATCCTCTTAATGTTTGTAGACAGAAATTCTTTTTAGAAATTGAGAAATTTTTAGAACAGTAGCTAAAATGGGTCCTATATTCATAATCTCTAAAACTGCAGAAGTAAAAGTATGACAAAATTACAGAGTCTGCTGGCAGGGAGCCCTGTGATAACCCTGAGACAGGACACATAGTCCTCAAGCCTTTAGTTCTCAAGAATACATTTCCCCCACAAGTACACATTCTCAAAGAGAACAATGTCACTTTCTTTTGTATCATTATTGAAAATACAGAGGAAGGATGCCCAGTGTTTGCTGCAGCTACTCAAATGAAAGGGCTCATTATCAAACTCACGATAGAGCCAAGCTGACATGCGGAAAATTTCAAAATACTGGAAATTGTATTAATGATAAATTACTCTTGTTATTACGTCACTAAAGAGAGTTAAGACTTAGTAGGTAAGTTTGCCTATATAAGTAGAATGCCCTTTTACTAAGATTTTAAAAGTTGAAGTTTATTTACAAATATGACAAAATGGCCCTTCTCATTCAAAAATTGATTTAATAGCTATGCTAAAATGCCAACAAAATCAGGTAATAAATAAACAAGTCACAGAAGACACATATTAATTAATATAAAGCATATATTACAAGTTGACTATCAACAAAAATCTAGGAAAAGAAACTAGAAATACTGGCAAAGCATAAAGACTCTCTCGCACTGCTCGTGACAACAGATGGGTGATTTCAGCAGCTAGGGTGTGAACAGTGGCTATCTCTGGGCGGTAGGACCGTGGGGGACGCTTCGTCTTTTTCAAATTTTTTTATAGCCTTGTATTTTATAACAAGCACATATTAACTCCAGCCCGCCCCCTAAAATCTGAGTTACTTTATAAAGCTCCATTTAAATATCACCCATTTCTTCTTATAGAAACAAGTAACAAGCACTTGCTATTTACATCTCAGAGGGGCAGCTTCCTAACCTATCTCTAGGTTTACACCTCCTACTCATCCAGAGAAGCAGCCTCCCCGCCAGGCCCCACCACAGCCGCACAGTCCCCCTCCCCTGCCCCACACACCAGCACAGCATAAAGACCTGAGCTCTTTCCATCCTTCTCAGCTGCAAAGAGCTCAGTTCAAATCCTAGAGGCCCCACTCACAGTTATGCTGCTACGGGCAGCCGACTCTTCTAATCTCACTACATTCTCTCTCTTTTTTTAGGATTTTTGGGTTTTTATTTTATGTGTAAGTGTATTTTGTCAGTGTGTCTTCATACTACCTACATACTGGTGCCTGCAGAGTCCAGAAGGTGTTGGATCCCTGGAACTGGAGTCACAGACAGTTGTAAGCTGCAAAGTGGGTGCTGGGCATCAAACCCAGGTCCTCTGTTAGAGCAGTCAGTGCTCTTAACCACTGAGCCATCACTCCAGCCCCCAGTAAATGTTTATGTGAGATCTATATAAATTAGAGAATAAGAGAGTACCAGTAAAACTGGAGACAAGTTAAACACAGGACAAACTTGAAGATGGCGCTATAATATGAAATTATGAAGTAACTGGAGACGGAGCCTAAGGGAAGCTTATGGTGGCCTATGGTCTGACCTAAGAATGAGACTACAAGTTTTCTTACTCCTCTGTCCAGAACCTTGGTCAGTGCTGCGCACTGCAGACACTGAGTGGATGGGGAGACATGTCCACTAAGTGCTAACCATGTGTTCTGGGGTAGAGAGGTAGCGGGGAAACAGGAACAGACAGCAGGCAGAGACACACAATGTCAAACCAAACAAGGGCTGAGATAGATGGGGGCCAAGGGAAGGTCTGCAAACACTGGGCTGAGACTGGGTGGCAAAGAGCCATGGGAGAATCCTGAGTCCTAGCACTGGCCCATTCAGACAGAGGAGAGCATTGTGAAGAGATGAGGAGGAGAAGGCGCCTGGGGCCAGTCATGCAGGCCCAACCCATGAAAAAGAACTTGGATTTTATACACACCAAAAACTCACTAGTTTCAGCTGGCTGACGTGATGTGACCTGCATTTTAAAAATCAGTTCTACCTTAGCTGGTCATAGTGACACACATCTTTAATTCCAGCACCTGAGAGGCAAAGGCAGGTGGATCTCTGAGTTCGAGACCAGACTGGTCTACAGAGTGAATTCCAGAATAGTCAGTACTACTTATAGTGAGACTTTGTCTCAAAAACAAACAAACAAAACAAAAAATCATTCCAGCCACCCGTGCAAACAGACTTCCAGTGAGAGGACAAAGGTGTCCTGACCTGGACAGTATCAGCGGCATCGAAGGTGCACAGCCCAGCAGAGGGATCTTGTAGGCTGATTCCAATCTTTCTTTGGAGTTCAAGCACATGGATCTCACTTTGTAAAAGGGTTTCTCATTCCTAGACCCAAAGGCTATCTACCCCTTAACTTCATGAACTATCCAAATGAACCCATATAAAAATGCGCCGCAATTTTGTGTTTATGTGCAAATCTGGTTATCTCAGCTCAACCCCAGAACCCATGTAAAAGTAGAAAACACCACAAAGTTATCCTCTGGTTTCCCTCTGGTACCCCTATCCCCATCACACACACAGACATACATACACACATACACACACACACACACACACACACACACACACACACACACACACACACACACAGGAAACAATCCATGCCATCTGTGTCCATTTCCTATAGCTGCTGTAACACACTACTACAAACCGGATGAGGTGAAACAAGAGAATTTAGTCTCCCCAGTTCAAGGATGGAGGTCCAAAATCAAAGCTCTGAGAGTGCCGTGCTGCTTTGGGAGGCTTCCTCTTCCTAGTCCCTTCTGAACCCAGCAAGCTTTGGTCTCGACAGGATACAGCTGCCTCTCACCAGCTCTCAGCGTCCAGATCCACTTAGCTTTCTTCTCCAAATGCATCTTGGTCTGTATGTATCCACAAAGACAAATGATCTCATATAATATAATTATGGATCTAAAGATATTTAGTCTAAGAGAGGTCACACTGTGAGGTTCCTGCCAGAATTTTGATCTTGGTTTTCTTCAGGTCATTTTCATACATGTGTCATTATACTTTGTTGTACTTTTGCTCCCTCGTGATTTTCCACATCGCTCTTCCCGCTCCACCAGCCTATTCTGCTCTCCCTTGACATGCAATCCATTACTATTTCCCACTTTAAGTTTTGTGACCTTCCGCACACATGTAAGCGCATGCGCGTGCATGCACACACACTTTTAAATTTAGTTTCCGCATGAGAGAAAGTATGAGGTATTTGCCTTTCTGAGTCTGCATATTTTGCTTCTCACGGAGATTTCCAGTTGCATCCATTTCCCATCCAGTTTCACTGTCTCTTTAACATGGTCATCCTGCTCTAAAAATGTTCACGACTCAACAGTCAAAACCAAGTCTGCTCAAGAGAAAAGAGTCTGCGCTGTCCTGTGCCTCAGCCCTGCAGTTCCGTCACCTGTGTGTGACGCTGGGGGACGGAGCTCTGGACTCTCTTCTAACCACACCTTTTCTTCAAGACTTCTTAGATTTTGTATTCCACACAAAGAGATCCTCCAACAGTTCAGTAAGTTAAGTTTACACCAAAAATTTCCCTTCCAAGTTCTGAGCTAGACAATTAAAACTTTTTTTTTTTGTAAACTACCCACTGTCATAGCTTTCCTTTGTTTCCCATTAAGACTGTAGTGTTTTCTCTATACAACACTTCAAACACTATTCACTGTGGCTGCAGTTTTCCTTACAGCTGAATTTGCAGGTAAAAGAACAGAACAAAATATTTACTGCGTGAAGTAGCACAGAGCTTTTATTTGTGGGTGCTAACTCAGAATCTTTAGACACCGTTATATTATGTGGAGGAACCACAGATGTCAGGAAAGTTAAAGGGACTGAGGGACCACCAGCACAGGACACCAGAGAGGAGAGTAACAGGATACTGGTGCCATAAAAGGGGGAAATGGGAAATGAGTGGGGGAGACTGAGGGAGAGGGAAGGAGAGGGGGAGAGGAGTCCACACAAGGATGACTGAAAAGGCCATAGGGAATCCTGCCTGCTTAAACGTCTATCTCCCTCCCCGCCCTCCTCACCCCGCCTCACACATGAACACACACACAAACGATGCATATATGTTGCTTAATTGAAGTTACTGCAATTAAGGTTACAATGTTCCCCGCAAACCACCAGAGACTAGCAAACACCCCAGTGCCAGGCAAGGGTAACCTTCTGAGTTGTTGCTCAGGGAAGTCCGAGAGACCTTCAAACAATGTAGGCACTGCTGCTGCCCTTCGTAATTTCCAGAAAATGCCCTTTTCCTGAAGACACTCCACTTTGGACTGACCTGGAAGACTCCTCCTTAAGGACTAGCTCGCCGTACTGAAGGAACCAGTGGGGGAAAAGCAGTCAGTGGCACTATCCTGCAGTATCAGCAATAAACCAGCATGGCAAGATATTGTAAAGGCTGCAACCATGGCGCTCGTATCCTGCGGGTGACCGGAAGCTAATGGACCTAAGGCCTGCTGGACAGGGGGAATTCATGTCCGGCACTGTAAAGTTGGTCAGCTCTCAGTGGCTGGGTAGGTCATATGACCTAGAGGAGAACCCCTTATGGCCGCTTCCCTAAACGGTTGACCTGTAGTCTAAGAACTTCTTACACCCACAGGGAAGGAAGCTCTCACTCCTCATCAAAGAAGGTCTTTTTGCAGGAGACAGAGATCATTACAAAAAGCCACAGCTGGTCAGAGGCAGACAACCCCAATTAATACATTTACAACACAACCCGTCACGGAATGCTTAGGGAACATCACGGAGAAAGGGCGAGAAAGACTTTACAGAGGATGAGGAAATCTTCAGTGAGAGAGTCTTCTCTTAAAACAAAACCCACAAAGGATATGGTGTCGGGAGATCCTGGGAGGAGTTGGGGGAGTTGAATATGATCATAATACATTGTATGGAATTCTTTAAGAATAAAAATCATTGAAAAACTAATTATGGTAAAACTTCTCAGTGTGAAGAGGTTGAAGAACATTTGTCCTCGAATAAAATTCATCTATATTTATAGTTAAAACAAGGCTCAGGAATACAGTGATGAATAGACCACTATTTTATTAAATTATCTAGGGCCTGGTCTTTTCATAATTTTAAAATTCTACTTGAACAATGTTCAAACGGAACAAATAAATGCAAATCAAAAGTTTCAAAAAAAATATCTTTGTTGATTTTAGATCACATACACACACAAATCTTCTCATTATATAACGAAAATCACCAAAGACAGTGAAAATGACCACAATTTCATTATCCAAAGCCAGCTACATTAATATTACACTGAACAACTTTACAGATTTAACATATTCACACCTGACACGTGTGGCATCATCCATGATTTTACCTACAAACATAGATGCTACTTTAACAGCCCAGGCATACGACCGCCACCCCAGCACTTGGAAGGCGGAAGCAAGTCTGGGCTGTACGGTGAGATATCTCACAAATATCCTCACTCCCGGGAAGGGAAGAGGGAGGAAAGGCAAACAGGCAACATAAACACTAACTTATTCCTTCATTCAAACAGCTGTATAATTTTTCCATGGTAAATCTAACTAGTATTTTATTGAATACTGTATTGTTTAATTAAAATATCATCAACTGAGTTAGGGATGTAGCGAGCTGGTAGAATGCCTGCCTGGAACACCTAAGGCCCTGGGTTTGAGCCTCAGCACTGGAAAGATAAACAAAATACTATGAATGGAACCATTCCTCCACTGATGAATATTGAAATGTAAGTCATTATTAATGTTACAAAGTGTCATTCAAACTCTGTACAGGGATGACAAGATGGCTCAGTAGGTAAAGGAGCCTGGAGCATGATCCCCAGGACGCACACGGCAGAAGAAAAGAACCGACTGACTCCTGCAAGTCATCCTCTGACTTCTACACACACTATAGCATGAGCGCGCGCTATACACACACACATGCGCCTGAACACTCATACACACACACACACACACACACACACACACACAAATAAATGTTAAAAAAAACTATGGACATAAATCTGAACACAAATGCTACATTTACAAATTCCAAAATTCAAAAAAGTTACTATATTCACATTGAAGTTCTCATTTGCAAGGCTGAGGAGATGGGTGGCTCAGCAGTTAGGAGCAACGGCTGCTTTTCAGAGGAGCCAGGTTCGATTCCCAACACCACATGGTGGCTCACAACCACCTCTAAATCCCAGTTCCATTCCTATTCTCTCTGTGGGGGTCTCTCTGTCTCTGTGTCTCTCTCACATACACAAATAAATTTTACAGAGAATGACCATGTTCTCATATCCTTGCCAATACCTGTTTTATCAGTCTTCACCAACATGAGATTACTCCCCTGTCCATCCTCCACAATCTTTTGATGTATTTCCTTTGCTGTAAGAAGCTTTGCACATTTTTAATGTATTTCTTAGAAATGCTCAACTCTTCTGACAGTTATTAACAAGTGTTCTCATTTTCTTAAGAATCAGATGGTATTGCTCTTGCTAAAATTGATTTTTTACCTTATTTTGTTTTTCTTAAAATAAATGTTCACAATGAAATGACACAAAGATTGAAAAAAATTTAAAAACTGCAACAAAAGCCTCCACTACTCTCTACTTCATACACAGTAAACACACAGTGTTATAAAATAAGCATTGTGCATCAGCAATATTTTCTCTTGTTCCCTGGGGTGAAAAAACTTCACTGAGAAATTCATTTTAAAATGCAAGTGAGATGTCTTTCTTCAAGAAAGGTTGTCTTCATTACATCCCACGTAAACCACACTTCAACAGTCAAATGCTGTGTTTCTAACTGGTCCATGACACTTTCAACAATGGCTTCGCTTTGTCTCTCATTATATTTCAATTAAAACTGAGCTATTTTTAGAATTGGTCTCTGAACAGGTGCTTCAATGTATTAAAGACCTGTTACTCAATAAACAAATACTTCCACTTAAAGAAATCCTATAGAGTGATTGTTTCACAGCCTATGACCAGGGAGAAAAGCAAGCCACACGGTAAATGCAGACTGAACTACGTTTACACACCTACCTTTTCCACTTTCCGCCTGTGCGACCTTACACACTCTGCATCTTTCAGCCTCAGCACTTAAACCTTGAAAATGTTGGGAATGGAATTATTTAAACTGTCCCTTTCAAGCATTTGAATTTGGATTCCATTCCCACAGACCTAGTCTTGAAGACAGTTGAGGAACAAAATCACAGAAAAGGTGGGATGCAGTGGCACACAACTGTAATCCCAGTATCCGGGAGATGGAGGCAGGAAGATTCCAAATTCAAAGCCAGTCCAGGCTATGCGATGACCCTTCTCCCACACCTCAGAAAGGGGAGAAACACGGTAGATGCAAAACACACATGCCTCCATAGTTATAGAGAATAAAGTAAGAAGGTGTGACAGACAGAACACAGCAAGCCGCAGCTCCTAAGTTGGGCATACTCCTGAAGTCTTCAGGAACTGCTTAGAACCTCAATTTCCACCTGCAAACTTCGTTTCCTTTTTTAACACGCATTATTTAGTGTGTTTGAGCGTGTGTGTGTTTACACGTGTGTTTGTGCATGTGCCTATTTACACGTGTGAGGAGTAAAGGACCTGCAGGCCTACAGGAGTCTGCTTGCTCTCTCCCCCATGTGGATTCTGGGACCCCACTCCGCTGTCCGTCTTGGTGGTAAGCACCCTTACCCACCAGGCCATCTTGCCAGCCCTTATCTACACAATTTTCTAGAACCATTCTGCTGACATGGCAGGGTGCTGTTCCTTTGTTTGCATTTCCTGTCCCTTTCACTCCTTCCTCTTCTCAGTCGCTTCTTAGAGGTATTTTAACAAGGTTGTGTGTGTGTGTGTATGTGTGTGTGTGTGTGTGTGTGTGTGTGTGTATCTTAGGGTTTCTATTGCTGTAAAGAGTATGACCACGGCAGGCGACTCTTATAAAGGAAAACATTAACTGGGGCTGGCTTAGTTTCGGAGGTCTAGTCCATCACTGTCATGCCGAGAAGCATGCAGGCAGACATGGTGTTGGAAAAGGAGTTGAGAGTTCTCCACCTTAGTTCTCCATCTTGATCCACAGCAACAGAAGGGTACTGGGAGCCACACTAGGCACAGCTAGAGCATGTGAGACTTCAAAGCCTGCCCCCACACACTTGCTCCAGTGAGGCCACACCTCCTAATAGTGCCACTCCCTATGGGTCTGTGGAGACCATTTTCTTTCAAACCGCCATGTCCACTCCCTGGCTCCCAGAGGCTTACAGCCATAGCATAATGCAAGATGCATTTAGTCCAACTCAAAAGTCCCTATGGTCTTTAACAGCCTCAAACTCGTTTAAAAGTCCAAAGTTCAAAGTTTCTTCTAAGACTCAGGACAATTTCTTAACTGTAATCCCCTATAAAGATCAAAATGAAAAAGCAGATCACATACTTCCCACATACAACAGCACATGATATACATTATCATTCCAAAAGGGAGCACAGTGAGGAAATCCTGGACCAAAGCAAGACTGAAAACCAGCTGGGCAAACTCTAAACTCTGCACCCCCACGTCTGATGTCAAAGCGCTCTTCAGACCTCCAGCTCCTCTCAGCTCTGTTGACTGCAGCACACTTCTCTCTCCTGAGCTGTTCCCTCACTGATAGCAGCTCTCCTCGACCGTACACCACACCTCTGGCATTTCCAATATTTTGGGGTCTCCAAGGCAATCCAGGCTCCAGCTTCACGATGGGCTCTCTGGGCCACCCTGACATATGCTTAGCCCCAGTGGCTTTCCTTGGTCTCAGAGGCAGAATCCATAACCCCTTTCTCCTATCCTTGACTCTAAAGCCAGAACCATGTGGCCAAAGCTGCCGCGTCTGCCGCTTAGCGCGGCTGAACATGGCTCCCTTGTTCAATTATGTCTTTATCAACTTTCTGCTTTTGATGGTTTTCTTCACTGCCTAAGCTTGTCTATCCTGGAACTTGCTCTGTAGCCCAGGCTGGCCTCACACTCAGAGATCTGCCAGCCTCTGAGTCTGCAGTGCTGGATTGAAGGTGTGCCCCACCATATCTGGCCCTAAGCTTTTCTTTAGTTCCTTTTCACTTTTCTTTTTCACAAACTGGAAGCTTAGCTGGGTGGGGTCTTGCCCTAAGGTCTCCACTCCCTTTATGCCATTTCTTTATCTGTTTGTCTCCTTGAGCACAGACTTTAGCTCTATCCCACTTCCCGTTGCCCCTTCCTCACTCTGCACATTTTGTATTTTTCCTTGCTCAGCTTGCTCCTTTTCATTATAAATCTACGTAAGAGTGAGCACTAATAACCACATGACAGAGTCTATACTAGGCTGTTTTGAGATTTCCTCTGCCAATGGAATTAATTCAAATCTTTAGCTTCAGGCAGGGTCTTTGGACAAGGTCAAAAAGTAGCCACATTCTTCACCAAAATATCACAATAATAATCTCTAGGCAACACACTAACACTCCTCTGGAACTTCTTGAGCCAGGCTCCCACCATTCAAATCACCCTCAGCACCACTGTCTTCCATGTTCCTACTAGGATGGTCCATTAAGCAGGACTTAAAGCATTCAACTGCTTTCCTAATCCACAGTCCCAAGGTCCATATTCCTCCAAACAAAACGTGGTAAGGCCAATCACAGCAATACCTCAGTCCTTGGAACCAACTTCTGTCTTAGTAAGGGTTTCTATTCCTGTGAAGAGACATCATGACCATAATCTTATAAAGGAAAACATTCAAGTGGGGCTGGTTTAAAGTTTCAGAGGTTTAGTCCATTAGCTTCATGGTGGCAAGCAGACAGAAGGAGCTGGAGAAGGAGCTGAGAGTTCTCCATCTTTATGCACAGGCTGCAGGAGACTGTGAGTCACACTGGGCACAGCTTGAGCATAGGAGACCTCAAAGCCCGCCCCCACAGTGACACACTTCCTCCAACAAGGCCACACCTCCTGATAGTGCCCTATGGGCCTATGGAGATCCTTTTCTTTCAAACCACCACCATGTGTCTCTGTGTATGTACATGCATGTAGAGGTACCCACAGGGCGGAAGAGGTCTGTGGTCACTCGGAGCTGGAGTTAAAAGTGTTTGTGAGTGGCCAGACTTGGGTGCTTGGATCCAAAGTCCAATCCTCATGACTGCACAGTGAATGTTCGTAACTACTGACCCATCTCATCCCTCCAGCACCTAGAATGAGAAAACCTTAACGCTCACTGATTTTGGAATTTACTGTACTGTCTTGGGGTTTGTCTAACAACATCTGGGGAACCAGAAGATTATTTCAAAATATTCATGGCAGAAAAAGTCAAGACTAGACACAAGGTTATCAAATCTTTTCTCTAAGTCACTAATTCCATGAAAATCTAATTGCTAGCTGGCAAAGTATTAAAACAGTTTGGATAAGGGACATTGTGTTGTGTGTAACTCAGAACTGTAAGTAGTACTACTAAAACACAGCATATTTATGATCCACCAATTCTTTTAAAAGATGCATTTACTTGTATTTTACGTGCATGAAGTATTCTGACGCAGGTGTGTGCATGTGTTTGAGAGCCTACACGTGTGCACCATGGGCATGACGGTGTCCGTGGAGGCCACAGAGGGCAGCAGGTCCCCTGGAACTGCAGTTAAGACAGCTGAAAGCTGCCGCCACCGGATGGGTGCTGGAAATTGAAACTGGGTTATCTGCAAGATCAGCAAGTACTCTTAACCACATAGCCACTTCTCCAGCTCCAATCTAATAAATTCAAAAATTAGGTTTCAGAGCAGGGTATGGTGGCACACACCTTTAACCCCAGCATTTGGGAGTCAGAAGCAGGTGCAGATGTATCTCTGAGTTTGAGTTCCAGGACTACACAAAGAAATCTTGTCAAAAAAAAAAAAAAATTGCCATAGTTGGATCTGATCTGTCTTCCAAGTTCTAGGTAGTAAAGTACTGATTCCCAGCATGGCAACGTTAGGAGGCATCAGGTCCGTGGCAGTGTGCCCTGTAAAGGGAACGGTGGGACCCTAGCTTTTCCCTACTAACTTCCTGGCCAAGAGCGGAGGTTTTATTATAACACGGGCCCTCAACATGACATGCTGCCTCCTGGCAGGCTCCAAGGCAGCAGAACTGACCATGAATTGAAATGTATCAAGTGTGAAACAAAATAAGCCTTGTCTCTTTGTAAGTTATTTGTCTCTGGTATTTTATTATAATAGTGAAAAACTAACAAACTTCCAGTATTAAGGTAAAAAAAGAACAGAATCAATACAAGACTCCTTATTTTCTGGTGATTAATATAAATGGATAGATAAAATAACACTGAAATCAAAACCATCTGTACCACTGAAAATGCATGTCTGGCAAAATTTGACTTTAATACTTATTAAAAATTTTGTGATTCACAGTTTTTAAATTTTCTACTATTAGCCATGAGTGCAGAAGTAACTCAGACGTTAATAAATCTGACGATGAGTTGGCAGAGCCCTGGCTGTATTTGTTTGCAGTCTCAACCCAGGCTAGCCACTAACTCACTGTGCAGCTGAGACTGACCGTGGACGCGGGAATGCAGGGATCACAGGCGTGTGTCGTGTCACCACGTCAGGCCGATTCCGTGTTTTACACTAGGATTTTACATTAGGATTTCGCTGGAATCTAGAACCAGGTGACTGATGAAACGCCGTGGGAATGCTGGGATCACAGGCGTGTGTCACCACGTCAGGCCGATTCCGTATTTTACATTAGAATTTTACATTAGGATTGCCCTGGAATCTAGAACCAGGTGACTGATGAGACGCAAGCCCTTCTTATCCCACGTACTGAGTTCCTGAGAAAGCTGACTCCTTCATTTGCTGAAAAGGATGTTCGAATGACTAACAAAAAATGTTCTCAAGTCTAGAAGCATACACTGGGATAATCACGTGTAGAGAAAATGAGAGATCAGAGAGAAAAGGAAATATAAAACTGACAAAGTCCTGAGCTGCTCATGCGTTTTAATGGGTGGAGGATGTTGAACTGTTACACATTTAAAATTTAACAAGAACGGTCTAAGTTGTGAGTTAAGTAACAAACCAAACATTTTATCACTTCCAAATACTGAAGCCCAGAGGACACTCCCTGGAGGAGTCGGGGCAGGAAGGGTCTCAGCCTGCCATGAGCATGCGTGGCTTGCCTCCTCACTGCGGCCTACACTGGCCTGAAGCCTGACCTCCTCCTGCCTAAGAGACGGTGCTCAGCGGCAGGGCTCTTGTTGGCCTTTGAGAGGCCCTGGTTCCCATCACTAGAACTAAAAAATACCGTGAGTAAGCAAGAAGGCAGGGAGGAAGGGAGGAAAAGCTGGCCTGTCTTCTTCTTCCCACCAGGATGTGTGTTACTCGCCTCATGATCTGCAGGCTCTCCCCAACTTCAAAAGGAGGGCTATCTGACCCCACAACCGGACTGCCCAGTCCTTCGCTCTCCACCAGTGCCGTTTTAAAGTCCACCTCACCAGCTGTGATCAGACAGTTCCTCCCAGCAACAATTCCACGTTATTTCCCAGCCTCTCCCCCACAGGATGAAACTGCTTCAGAATGACCAGAGCTACACAGGCAGAGCCATGGAACCCGAGTAACCCAGAGCACTGTGAAATGCCTAACCTGGAAGGAAGCAGAGTCAGCTCCCCTGGGAACTTGAGATAGCTCCATCATCACAGAGAGGAGTTAGAATCTCAGGAGGCAGCCCACTCTATCTGCCAGCAACCTCACCCCAAATACAGCTGCCTTCACTTTTTCACTCCTAAATACTGATCTGAAAGAAAGAATTCTGTTGGCAAACTAGTAATGTAAACTGATTATGTAAACCTTCTAAATAAAAAACAGAAATTACTTCAATTTCATCATCCTGAGACAGTGTTAACATTTGGAGATACAGCTAGCTTTTTCTTTTTGCAAACGTGTTTGTGTGTGCATACCTATATATGTTGAGATTTTTTTGTAGTTAAATTGGGAAATTCTAGGATATTCCAAATTTTCTTCACTTAATTACGTTTTAAGCATTTTTTATGCAATTAAATATTATTTAATTCACTTTAGTAGCTATAATTATAAAATAAGAAAAACACTAAATGTATTTCACTGTATGTGATCTAAGCTATTATATTTTAAGCTCTTCAAAGCATTTAAGTAGCTGCATAACACAGAATGATTTAATTACCATATTCCATAACAAGAAAACTATATTAGCCGTTTAGAAATTATTTGTTGTTCCTAATTTTTCACAATGGCAAATAATGGGATAAATATCCTTGACAATTAATCTTTATCAACATTTCTAATTCTAGTAACCAGAATAGAGTCCTAAAAGTAAAATCTCAACTAAAAGCATTAATTCTCTAAGCATTTATTTAATTCACTTATCACTCTGAAGAAACACACAATAGATTACAACTCTGGTACTATCCCATAAATATAACTTTCAATTTATAAAACAAAAATTGTAAATTTGAAACCTAAAAAAAAAAAAGGCAGCTTCAGAGTAATGAAGTTAGAAAGGGACAACCCCTTTACAAGCTCAGAGCGACACTTCCGACAGGCCAGGCTCCAAGCTTAGCTGACTCCCTGGTACTTTAGAGTTCAAAGTAACTAATGAGACACTTTAATACTTCATTAAGTGTCTGTTACCATCCCTCTTCCAGTCCTCACTGTTCCCGGCTATGGTCCTCTTTCCATCCATACTCAGTAATACATGTGTGGTTTGAATGAAGATGGCCCCCAAAGGCTCTCAGCTGGTGAATAGTTTAGGAAGGATTGGGGGCGTGGCCTTTTGGAGGTGTGCCACAGGGGCGGGCCGGGCCCAGTCTCTAGGCCTGTGGATCAGGGTGTAAGTTCTCAGCCACTGCTCCATACTTCCTGCCGTGATGATCACAAACTCACTCACTGACACTGTCACCAAGGCCCCGATGACATGCTTTCTTCTTTAAGTTACCTTGGTCATGGTGTCTCTTCACAGTAACAGAAACGTTACTAACACACATGCATTCGCATGTGGTAAAATGAAGCAGAAGAGAATGCACAGACTAAAGTCACAAAGACCTGGAGTTTAAGCCACTCCCAAAACTCAGTTGTGTCACCTTGATAAGTGACAACTTGAAGCTTATGTCTTCTCTACATTAGAGACACTTGACACAAAACACAAACAGGATGCAACAAGTGGGGGTACAGGACAAGTCCAGATCTGTCTTCCTCCTTCCTCCTCTCATTCCCCAGCCAGAGCTGCAGATGCAGGAAGACAGCAGTACTCCACACATGCACAGCACCGCCCACCTCCATCTCAACCAGAGCTGCAGATGCAGGAAGACAGCAGTACTCCACATGCACAGCATCACCCACCTCCATCTCAACCAGAGCTGCAGATGCAGGAAGACAGCAGTACTCCACACATGCACAGCGCCGCCCACCTCCATCTCAACCAGAGCTGCAGATGCAGGAAGACAGCAGTCCTCCACACATGCACAGCGCCGCCCACCTCCAATTCAAATCCTCCTGGATGAAATGTGTGTTCTTTTCCCTCCAGATGAAATGTCTCTAATTTCCTTAGTCACCCATCAAACAAAATGGTTTCCAATCTCTCACTACCCTGGACCACATGATTTAGTTATATCTTCCTTAGAACATGGCCTCTGGACTGAAAATACTTCCAATGTGCTCTGGAAAGCCCTAAGTGAAGGTTATCACCTCAAACAGTGACCAAATTGTGTCAAATTCATTTTCTTTACGCATAGTCACAGGCTATCACAATTCATAATCCATGAACCTAAAATTCTGACTATAGTCCACTTGCCATCTTACATTACCACTTACATTAAAGGCCTGTGCTACCACCGCCCAGCTGCCAAATACTTTTAATGGTCCAAAGCAGTATTTTAGTCTATTCAAAATTTGAGTAGTGGTAGGCTTTGTTGAAACTCAAGCTACCAAGTTAGCAACCATACAGCCATTATCTTCTGAAAATTAAGATCCATCTCTACCAGTAGGTGGAGCCATGGAGCAGCAATCAAAACTTTCTGCTGAAAGGCTATGAGCAGAACCCTTGCTTGAGTCAACCAGGACAGCAGCAGCACAAGTCCCTTAGAAACTGTGTGCCTACTCCCCCCTGGACCAGCGTTCATGGGCAGCTTTGTGAAGAGCCAATGTTAACAATTTTGCATAATGCCCACTTATAAACTGATGCTGAATTTGGAGTAGTTACAAAGGATTGAAAGATATGAAAAAGAAATTTCACTAGAAAAATGCAAATAGTTCAAACAACACTTCAGAAAGCACAAACTCCTGCTTACTCTAATCAAAACAAACCCAGATGCAGCCCATCTACTACAGGAGCAAATATTTATAACGTCTGGTGACATATGAGTGGAGACGAAAGTAGTATGATTATTTATCTTGGTACTAGGAAAGGACAGAGCCTGTAGAGAAAGCCAGAACAATGTTCTTACCTTTTGACATGAGCTAGAGATTCCAAAGACTTTATCTAACATGCATGAAGGCATCTATTAAAGGGAGTTTTACATACAAAAACAAAAGCTTGACAGAAAATGCTCAACATTTGAAGACTGTGCTGCTGACCCATCAACCTGACATCCTGCTAACCATAGTAAGCACGGATCCATACACTCGCTTTGGCGCCTGCTCAGCCACTAACTCCGTAGTTATTTCATTAACTCAGCTAACATGCCATGCCCTTAGTCATACCCACATTTCAACTGTCCACCACAGTTAGTGACATCACACTGGCGAGTTCAGAGAACATGTACAAAATCACAGAAGACTTCACAAACAGCACTCATCTCCACAGATGTCTACACAACACACCCTTTCTCCCCTTCCCCTACGTTTACTAATTTGTCTAGAAACACCTACTGAATCTTCAGCCCTTGGCCTAAAGGTCAACGACTAGACTGGGTTACCACGGCTTATTCCAGGACCCTAGGTGTTTCATCACACTTGATAACTCCAATATGCTGCTAATAACCCCGCAGATTTTTTTTCTCAATCTGTACATAAAGGGCAAAAAAGAAAGCAAATTGTTAAGACAGAAATCTCAAAGTAGTTTTTTAATTATGAATCCTTTACATCTTCTAGCATCTAATACAAAGAGTCTAATAAGTGCTCTGTGTTTACCAGAGTCTGTGTGGGTTTTTCTTTGTATGAAATAGTGTCTTAAAAAAAGATTTTTTCACATAGTGTTGCATACATGTGATTCCAGAACTCTGGAAGTTAAAAGTAGGAGGAAGAGAAGTTAAAAAATCTCCAGCTATATAATTAGTTCAAGATTAGCCTGGCTACCCGAGACCTCGTCTCAAACAACCAAAACGGAGTACGGGGGTGGGGTGGGGTGGGGGAGACGGACACGACCCACAAGAATTCTAAATGAGATTGGAGCAAATGTAGGAAGCGTAAAGATTTGAGGCCAGCCTGAACTACACTGTGAGTTCCAGCCTAGCTGGGACGACACAATGAGGCTATATATAAAATAGCTTATATTCATATTCTGCATCCTAATACTTCATTCAGTAAAAGTGCTTATATTTTAAAAATTAAAAATTAAACCTCCGGGGCTGGAGAGATGGCTCAGCGGTTAAGAGCACTGACTGTTCTTCCAGAGGACACAGGTTCAATTCCCAGCACCCACATGGCAGCTGACAACTGTCTGTTACTCCGAGATCCGACACCCTCACATAGACATACATGAAGGCAAAAGCACCAATGCAAATAAAACAAAAATAAATTTAAAAAATAGTAAGAAAAATAAAAAAAAAAATTAAACCTCCAATTTCTAACCCAAATAAATTGTGTTCCTATGCCTCTATCTTTGTTACTTTTCTGTTGCTATGGCAGAGCACCATGACCAAAGTATGTAGTTCATCATCCAGGGAAGCTGGGCCAGAACATGAAGGCAGGAACAGGTGGAGAGGCCATGGAGGAATGCTGCTTACTGGCTTGTTCTCATGGCTTGCTCAGCCTGCTTTCTTATAGTACTCAGAACCCTCAGCCCCAGGGAGGCACCACCACAGTAAGCTGGGCCCTGCTTCATCCATCATCAATCAAAAATAAGCACCATAGGCTGCCCACAGGCCAGTCTGGTAGGAGCATCTTCTCAATTGAGGTTCTCAGATAACTCTGGCTTGTGCCGTGCTGACACAGAACTAGCCCACACAGCCTCCAACCCCGACTAACACCCCCAAGTGCAGTGCCCCAGCACCCCACCAACACACTACTCAACTCTCACACTTAATGAACCATAAATATGTAAAACACCAATGGTGAATACAGCACAATCTATGCCTTATTTCTTTTCAAATATGAACTTTGTTCTGAAAGACTATGTAACAGGCATCCAAAATGGCAACACACAGGACTCATTTATTATCCTCACTTTTCAAATAATTCAAGAACTTCATATTAGTTGTTTGAAAAAGTAGCATATGCCTGGTTTAAGACACGATGCCAATGCCTCTGCCTAAGAAAGACCAGTATTGCAGAGGTGAATTCTCCAGGAAGCTTTACTTTTGAGCACAAAACATTAACTGGCACACAAATCTTTTTTTTCCCACAGGATAAATCTTTTAACTTGGAAAATCTGACTTTGTGCAGCATTTTTTGACTAATAATCACTTTGTTCCGCAACACTCAAGTCCATAAGCTAAATATCCCTAACAATGCCTTTAAAATCTTGCTAGCTTGGGAAAATTTTTTTCCATCCCTCGCTTGGGGTATGTCGGCTGGGAACCTGTGCTTCTATCAGGGTGATCGGCCTGTAGCTGCTTCTAAGTCCATTTCAAATTTTCTGCTCCTCTGAAAAGTTTGCTCAACCTCACAGGCTTTGAGAGAGATGATGTTCAAATCTATTTTGGTTGCTCAGAGTCTTGTTTTAAATTTTTATGGTGGGGAGGTGGGGAGCAGGCACAATGTGGAGGCCGAGGACAGCTATACAGAGACAGTTCTCTCCTCCACCTGTCTGCAGGCTCTGAGGACTGGACGTGGACGGCCAGGCTCCCACGTTCCGCAGCAAGTACCCTGGCTACCTGCTCAAAACCTTTTCTGCTAGTTGTCTGGGTCATTTTCGAGTCACAGTCACGTTTGAAACCAAATTTTGGATAATGATCCCTTATTCTACATTGATCTCCGACTGTTTTCTATTCACAATTGATGCTCAGCTCAGTCTGAGGTAATTTCATCTATTCATTCATTCAAATGTTTATTACTTACCTACCATGAACTGGGCTCCTGTACTGTGGTGAAAATAAAGAACTGAAATGAGAGCTAGTTTTGAACCTATTTTAAAATAAAAAATTGTAATTAAAATTGTACTTAGTAACTGAAGAAAAAAATTAAGTCTCTTAAATAAAAATCACAAAACCACCTAAACTTCTACCCAGTTCTGTAACCTTAAGCTTAGGAACTAAAGAATCACTGGTAATGGAAGCCTGTGAGTCAATCAAAGAAAGGCCTGTTTCAAAGAGCCCTGAATATGATTCCAAGATTATCTACCTCTTCTTTTCCCATTACATATCCCCATCTACCCCCAAAGTACTCAGTATCAACACACAATTTATTATTAACTGATACACAAAGCCTTGATAAGGATAATATACCCATCTTAGCCTCTGGGTAAGTTTATAAACCCTGTAACAACTGAGCAATGTTGTTCAGGAAATAAAATATTCATTAATGAAAAATTTCTATCTCAAACCTAAGGAATTCCAACATACTCTCTGAAGACCTAGAAACTGTTTACGAGTTTTAAGAGCTGGTAAAATAGGTGTCATTCTGCAGGATCTGCTTTATGTGTCAATGTCATGGTTTTAAAATTCCGATACCCATTTAAATCTTAGTCTAGGAATGAGTGAAAGAAAAAAAATGGAGCTTAAAGTCATGGTTTTAAAATTCCGATACCCATTTAAATCTTAGTCTAGGAATGAGTGAAAGAAAAAAAATGGAGCTTAAATTGGTCTTTGTGGGTTAATTACGACGCTGGGTAAAACTCTTGGGATCAGCCTTATTTTCCGTCCCTTGGAATCCTCCTCTCATCCATATCCTCCTCAGGGAGCAGGGACACTTAACACATACTGTATAACTTTATATAAAGCGATTGCTTTACTATTTATACATAACTGAAAGTGGCTGTTGGTCATGCCTGGTGATCTAAGGAAGTCAACAGTATTTAGAAATAAAAAAGTTACTTCCGCCGGGCGGTGGTGGCGCACGCCTTTAATCCCAGCACTCGGGAGGCAGAGCCAGGCGGATCTTTGTGAGTTCGAGGCCAACCTGGGCTACCGAGTGAGTTCCAGGAAAGGCGCAAAGCTACACAGAGAAACCCTGCCTCGAAAAACCAAAAAAAATTAAAAAAAAAAAAAAAAAAAAAAAAAAGTTACTTCCATTGAAGACCTTTAATTAAGCTGGGCAGTGGTGGCGCACGCCTTTACCCCAGCACTTGGGAGGCAGAGGCAGGCAGGTCTCTGTGAGTTTGAAGTCACTCTGGTCTACAAATAGTCCTAGCTTCCAGGACAGCCAGGACTGACTATTACACAGGGAAACCCTGTTTCGAAAAATCAAAAACAAACAAACAAACAAAAAAGACTATTATTAAAAACCTTCTCACCAGTCTTCAATACCTCTTGAATTCTGCACTGGAAATTATGTTAAACAATAATGAAAATATAGCTCACAAACTACCCTTCAAAGTAAGTAACAAAAGTATTATCTGAAATCCCACTTAGTATTTTACACTGAATTCATTAGCATACTACCTTGTATCAGGAAAGAGTCTGACTTTAAATAAACAAGAATTCCTCAAAAGAAACTCAAATGGAACCTCTTACTCTATCTACCTTGCAGGCCAAACAAACAAACAAACAAACGGGACAAAAGGCAATAACAAATAGAATCTAGTGGAAATCTACTATAAGCAAAAGCAACGTTTCTAAAAGATGCTGTCCATGTTACCTGTTCTTTAAAAAAAAACTTGCTCTCTGGGCAGTGGTGGTGCCCGCCTTAATCCCAGCACTTAGGAGGCAGAGCCAGGAGGATCTCTGAGTTCAAGGGCAGCCTGGTCTACACAGAGAAATCCTATCTTGAAAAATTAAAAATAAATAAATAAAATTAAAAAATGCCTTGCTCATGATACTTACAATATAATTGAGGGGAGAAAATAGGCTACCATAAAAGGTAATACTAAGTAACAGGGAAAATTAGAATATTTTATTTTACAAAAGGATCATGGGACCCAGCGTGATGGCTCAGGCCTGCTACTTGGAAGTCTGAAGCAGGAAGATCATGAGTTAAAGGCAGGGCTGTAGAGAAAGGCTCTGCAATAAATAAATAAACAACAAACAAACAAATATACGGCTGGGGCTCACTGGTTGGAATGCTAGCCTAGCAAGTGCGAGACTCTAAGTACACTCCCCCAGTACCCACCCCAAAGTAAACCTCATAAACACAGAACTTCTGGCGGAAGGCAGTGAGGGCACCCGGTTCATATGTAAACAAAGTAAAATTCTTCTGTCTCATTATTCTAAATCTGGCAACCAAAATTAACCCAACTACGGAGTTGAGCCAAGGACTTCATAGAAAAAAAAAATAATAATGTTCAGGAGCAACTGGTGTTGGGCCATCGGAAACAAAGTCCTTGTGAATGCTCCTCGGTGTGGTTCCTCTCCTAAAAACTCCTTCATCAAATGAGAAAACTGATTCGAAACCATCAACTTTGCACACGAGTTCCCGGCACCTAAGGCCCATCCGCTAAAAGGAAGCAGTTCGGGTGAGGACCACAATGGGACATCTAGGCCCATTGTTCTGAGAACCTCGGGACCAGCGCAGCACGGCAAGGCACGCGAACCCGCGCAGGTGTGGGGGGAGGGCTAGGGGGCGGGGGCGAACAGGTGTACTCCGGGTCACCGCTCGGGGACAAGGGGCCCAACTGCAAGGAGATGCGGAGAAAGGAGCGGAGGACAAAGTCACTGCTGGGGCTAGCCGCGGGAGTGACGACGGGCTAGCACCGGGCGGGGGGTCGCAGAGGCCGGGGACACGGAGCCCAGCCCAGGGCGAAAGGCTGTCCACCGAGAGGTGGGCAGAGCAGCCTACCGTGCCCGAACAATGGCCCGGGCCCCCTCCAAGAGAAGACAAAAGCGCCGAGCCGCGCGCGGGGTGCGGGCCCCGGGGCGGCGGTTACCTGCGAGAGCTGCCGGGGATGCGGGCAGCCGAAGAGCGCGGAGCTGGAGCTGAAGCTGATGGCTCCTCGGCGGCTGAGGACGTGCTGCGGGACCGGCCTGTCCAGGGGCAGCACCGGCAGCTGGTAGCATACTTCCATTGAACACGCCCGCCGTGCCTCCGCGCGGCGCCCGCCACTCCGCGGCCGCCCGCCCCTGCGCTGCGAGGGGGCCGCGCCGCGGGGACCCGGGACCGAGGCGCGCGCGGGGCGGGCGGGCGGCGCAGACGGCCGCGGACGCCTCCCAGCCCTCCGCGCGGCCGGCGGCGGGAAGGGGCTGCAGCAGCGGGCGACCGGGGGCCGGGGCACCGAGCAGGACCGGCGGCCGGCGTTCCGGGGCTCCGCGGCGCGAGAGCGGTCCGGGGAGGGGGGCCCGGTGCACGGGCGCGGAGCAGCGAGCAGCTCGGCCGCCGGAGCCCTGCCCCTCCCCTCCCCCGAGCCTCACTCCACTCCGCCGCCGGCGGCGCGAGCCCGGCGTAATTCACACTTTGCAGCAGCGGACCCTGCGCCAACCACGGCCGCCGCCGCCACCGTGACGTCACGACGCCGCGCCGCAGGCCCCGCGCCCCGCGCCGCCGCCGCCGCCGCCGCCGCCGCAGCGCCCCGGAGCCCGCTGCTGGCCGGGACTAAGCCGCCTGCGTCCTCGCCACTCGGCGCCGCGCCCCGCGCCGCCCCGGCCCCTCCCGCCTCCCCGCAGCTCCCTCCCCGCAGCAACCCGCGGCGCGTGCGCAGGAGGGTGGCGCGGGGCATCCTCGGGCGCACGGACCCCGGAGTTCGTTCGGCCTACGCCACGGGCGCTGTGTCGCCCGCCCGGCTCCCCCAAAGCCCGAAGCACCGGGCGCCCTCATCGCGCTCGGCCCGGCCCGCCCCGGCTTCCCGGCGAAGCTTCCCCTCCTGGAATTCCCGTCCTAGCGCTTCCCGGGAGACCGCTGCGGCGGTGACGTCAGCAGGCCTCGCGGGCACGGTCCTCCCGCTACGTCACCGCCCGTGCCCCAGCCAGGCAAGGCTCCCCCGAGGCTGGCCTTGGCAGGTGAGGCCCCAGGCCATCGGGGCCTGCAGGGCAGAGAGAGAAGGACCAGAAACTCCAGAGGGATGGGGGTCTTTGAATGATGAGGCTGAGAAAGAAGTGAAATTCTGCCACCAAGGGAAAAAAACGATGAGAAATGACGATATCGAGAAGACAAAGGGACAGGGAGACCGAAGTTCCTCTAGCCAAACGCGTCCCTTCTTTGTTTTAGCGTTTGCTGTTTAGGATATAGGAAAAGCTCTTCACCTGTCTTGGTAAAATGAGGATAAACTGCCAAAGCTTTTCAGCAGGAACTGACTGTCCTGATGCTTTCGGCATCAGATTCTTCAGCCTGAACAAGCTCTCCCCTGTTGGCAAAAAGGATTTGGATCATTTCTCAGGGCATCTAGTCTCCCAGTTATTTGAGAAGATCATTGACAAAGTGGCAGGTCTTTGGAAGTACAGTGCTGAGCCTGAGCTTAATGATGATATAAATCGAGTACCGAATACACATGATCAGATAAACGAACAAAGGTGTATTCTCTTACTATTTAAACAGCGTGCCCCCTATGTATTTTCACTTGCCTGGCCTTCATTGTTATGTGATACCACCTCCTGTGTCGTGGAATTTGTCTTCCCTGGATGGTGAAGCATTAACTGAGCTCTTGTAGTGCAAGACCTGGTCTCACTGTCTTTGAAATCCCAGTTATTCCCTTAACATGTAGTAGATGTGTTAAGCATCTCATTTGGGACTCTGCTGAGTACTTTTGCCCATTTACTCTTCAGGAAATCCTTATCATACAACAGACTTAGAGGTAGACTTATAGAAACAAACTTGCCCCACACCTTACATAGATACGTCCCAAGAGCTAACCTCAAGCGATATGTACTCTACATATGTTGGACATGGTGGCACACACATATAATTGCAGTTCTTGAAAAACTGGGGCAGCAGGATGAAGAGTTGAGAGTCAAGGCCAGCTCAGACACCATAGTGACTTCAAAACTAGGCACACTACATATTGAAACCCTATCTCAAGCAACAACAAAAACCATTTGAGTACCTCTACACAAAGCTGGTACTGGTGAAAAATTGTGTTGAATAAAATATACCACATTTAATAATATCCAAGTGTTAGTTAATGAAATAATAAGATTCACCACTCAGTAGGCAACTGAACAGTATATCTCCCTCTAGCAAAGTATATTACAGTGTACCTCTTTGAGCGAAGAATCCTGGCAGATATGGTCCATGCAGTGTTTTTACCCAACGTTGTAGTCACATAAGTAATTTGATCCAATTTCTACAGATAAGCAGTCAGTTTCCAAAATGAAGTCACTTGTCATAGTAAACTCTGGTCTGTCTTCAGAGCCCTAAGTTTTTTCACCCACCATGCAGTGTGTCAGGGAAAGAAATTCATTTGTTTTCACTGTTCTTGGGGGAGGCATTAGGGTTCATCAGAGAAACACCAGAAAGGATAGGGGTGTTAAAGAGAGATTTTTAAGAAATTGGCTCAAGATTGCCAAAGCTGAGATCTGGGGAGTAGACAGACAGACAGTAAGAGTTGATTTTGTATTCTGGGATCTGAAACCTCTAAGAGAAAACTGCTGGGCTGAAAACGCAGGCAGGATTTCCACACTGGAGTCTTTAGACAGAATTGCTGCTGCTTCAGGAAACCTAAACCCTCCAACTGAATAGATGAGGCTCGGCTACTTTGATAAAGATAATCTGCTTAAAATTTATAGAGTGTAAGGGTTGGCAGCATCTTGACCTGTGTTGTGCCAAACAACTGGATGCTGTAGTCTTACCAAGTTGACACATAAAGTGAACCACCACAGAGAGAAACTTTAAACTTAAATAATGAAAGAAAGAAATTCCATTACCTAAAGCAACAGAAAGATAGATACCTAAAAATAAACGTAAAGGAAGTCAAAGGTTCATACAAAGGATCCTTTTATATGAGTAGACTACAGTAGATTTGGATGTTGAAAAAAATGTCCTCTGAATATAAATACTTAACCTACTAAAAAAACCTGCCACCCACCAAGTTAGTCTATACAGTTACATGATCATGGAGCATAGTCCAGTGTGTTTTAACTAGACATGCAGATTCTAAAACTGCCAGAAGAAGATGTTAGCCACAACACTCGTATGAGATTTTTAAAAACAACAAAAACCAAAGTGAATATAAAGAGTTGGATCAAAGAAGCAGAGTCATTGAAAGTGGTACCAAAGGGATTTATTATAGAGATTTGTTATTAAAATACAGGCTTTCCTATGGAGAAGCTGGTGTGGTGAGGTCAGGAAGGAATGATTACAGGCTCGTAGAAAAGCCACTAACCCGGAGCGGGAGGGGGAACTGAAGAACCTTATGGAAGGCCTTTGCCTCCATGTCTAGTAGTGAGTATGAAGTCACTGTAAGTCAGCATACAGGCCGATGGGAAGAAAAGTCAGCTGCACAGAGCTAACAGGTTTGGACAAGTTGTGACTTATGAGAAAGAACTGGAACCTGTGTCTTTTCCTCACTGTGTCTCACCCCAGTGACCCAATCTGTAGAAGAAGCTGGTACCTACCATTCACCAAGGAGCTAGTCCTGGGTACAGAGCAGGCCTGGCTGCTGCTCCTCGACACTGAGGCAAGGTGACAGAGTAGGAGGCATTTGCACAAGTCACAGTGGCACCTAGGATGTGACACAGACCTCCAACAGGTAATGACTTCATAGCCACTTTTCAAATCTTGCAAGTGTCTTCTATGGCAGCTGAGACCAGAACCATAAAATGGGGGTGGGGGAGACAACGTCTTGGAAATGCAGTCCTAGTTAGCAACACTCATTGGCATACAAAATCACTCCAGCCCTACACTTGCCACCCTGACATCCATGCTCACTTACTCATTTGTTTTTCAGCAGAATCATACTTCTTCCTGTAACGTGTAGCTTTCTCTAGAACAACCCAAGACAGATCACTCCCTCTCCAAAAGAGATTGCAATGTCTTCTTTGAGTTATATTCATTTCTCCACTTGATAAGTTACAGTACCTCCCTGATATTCTGAAACTTAAATACTAACATATAAGGCTACCTACCATTAATCAGTAGTAGAAGAAGGCGATGGAGACAGGTAGAAAATATTTGGCTAAGATGTACAGGCCTGTGTCAAAATGCTCATAACTATTGTTCTCGTGTCTGCATCTGGTAACATGCCTACGACTACTATTTATAACTACCACCTTTCTCTGCCATGAATGACCATTTCATACTCCCTTTGCCTTCAGGGATGTCTTAACTGGTGGTGGTTCCTTGCCTTGTGAACTGACCAAACCTTTCCTGAACAGTCTTTTCAGAGGGATTGTTGTAGTTTACCCACAGAATCTATGAACACCACACACCAAGACGAGTCCCAAAGTCTCCTGCATTGCTTTCTTCTCCAGCTCTGCAGCCAGTGGGATCAGTCACTCCGGATATCAATCCCTTCCTGGGGCTGATAGTTAACTAGGAGTCCAGAATGGCCAAGAGACAGTCTCAACTTCCAATACAATTAAACTGTGAGCCCCAGTGGGAGCATTCTCTTCCAGAATATCCAGAGGGAGTGACAACTCAATTTTGGATTTGTAGTTTCCGTAACCATGAAGAGTAAACTACTGTTTTTAGCACCCAGTTTCTCGCCATTTGTTGTAGCAACCCTGGGAAACACAGCAACGATACTCAGCAGGTTTTATGAAGGTTCTAGATTCATTTCTCTGTGTCAGGTTATAAAAGTGTCCCCTGCTTATGACAGAGCTGCACAGCAGCTGTGGTTGCCTGTCCAAGACCAGCACAAGATCAAGCCAATCGACAGTCCGACATGGGTGGGGGAGGGGCTCACGAGACCCCACCCCTAGCTGAGAGTTATAGGCAGTTGATGGCTTCTTGAGGAGGGAGAGTCGGTTTTCTTAAGGGGTGTGGCCTCTCCTCTCAAAGGCTATCCTTGCTCTGGTGTCTGGCCCTGCATTCATGGGCATTTGGGCAGCACTAATGGGACTGAAAGGTTTGTAAAGAGAAAAAAAGGGAGGGGATAGAAAGTTGGGAAGAGGACAGGAGAAGTTGGAGGGGACAGTGGGTGGTTTCTGTGGTCAAATTACATTGTGGATATATATGAAATTCTCAAAGAACAGGTAAAAATCTTAAAAATATAAAGCCTTTAAAATGGGGGAAAGTAACAACTAATCAAGTTAGCTGTTCTTCCTTTGTTGTTGTTTTGGGGAGGGGCACAGCAGAACATCCATTTGCTAATTAAAGGATGTGGGAGACCTGACGACATGGGATCACAAATGTTACTCTCTGGTTATAAACATTGAACTGACTGCTTGTGTGGCGTTTAAATTCTGTCTTTAAACACATGCTCCTCTCTCGCCATCTCTGGAGAATAGTCATGAAGAACAGGGGGCCTTTCCTTCACTCTCCATGAATGCCCTTGCAAAATATTGAACAGAATGAAGCTTAGAACAGCAGAATCTTGAACACTGATTGCTAAGCAGTGTTTTACAAATATTTTATTTTCAAGTTATATATGTATATGTGTGTGCCTATGTTTGTGCACATGACTGCAAGTGCCTGGGCACATGGGCTCTGGAAGGCAAGTCCCCTGGTCACTAAGCAGTTTATTTTCACAACTATCTTTGAACGTAACTGCCATTTTGATATAAAATAGTAACATTTGGGGCTAATGAGATGTCTCATCAGGTAAAGACACTTGCTGGCAGGCCTGATGACCTGACTTTAGTCCACAGGACCCCGTGATGGAAGGAGAAAACAACCTAGTCCCACTGTGACATTTGCTCTCAAGCAGATATGAGAGCATGTGCGCACACACGCACACACACACACACACACACACACTGAAGACATGGGTCAGCCGATAAAAGCACTTGCTGCTCTTCCAGGGGACCTGAATTTCTCAGGTCCCGCACTGGGTGGCTCAAAACCATCTGTAGTGCTCCCAGAAATGTGACATTTTCTTCTGGCCTCTATGCATACCAGAATACACATGAACACACACACACACACACACACACACAAATTTCAATAAATAGTAACATTTAGAGAAATCACTTGTTAGATTTCTTAGACTCTTGATTCCAGTGCCTTGCCTTACTATCAAATACCTGCTTTAAATATTTCATATTCAAATAATGAAATAATGTAAATGTTTTCTAAAGAAAGTTTTGCTGCATATGTGTCTGTGTACCACTTGCATGCCTGAAGACTGCAGAAGCCAGAAGAGGGTATCAGATCCCCTGGAACTAGAGTTACAAATAAAATATAAACCACTAAGTGGATCTTGAGCATCAAACTTGGATTCAAAAGAGCAGCCAATGCTCCTAACTTCTGAGCCATCTCTCCAGCTCCATAAATAATGTCAGTTCTTAAGGCAGTGGCTGTGGATTCAATTGCATCTGCTTCTCCCTTCCAAAACATGTATGTTGAAGTTTTCACCCTCAGTTCATTAAAATGTGACATTATTTGAAAATAGAATTGTTGCACATGAGGTTAATTAAACTAAGATAAAAATCACAGTGGATCAGGATGGGTCCCAATATAAGTAACAGCAAGCATTATTACTAGGCATCGCCAGACTATAGAAGACCTGCGTGGAACTGACTTTCCCTCAGAGCAGCCAGAAGCAACCAACCCTGTCCACAGGCTGATGTTGGGCTTCATACCACCCAAACCATGAAAGAATACATTTTCACTGGATTAAGAACCAGGTCTTGCTCCTTTGTTCCAGAAGTGCTACAGACCTAATATAGAAAGTAGTATCATTTGAATCTGAATATCCCGAAGCAGGCTCATGTTTTGGGTTGTTTCCCAGCTGGTGGCACTATTTGGGGAGGCTATGACACCGTAAGGGGCAGGACCAGGCTGGCAGAAACGGTTAAGTGCAGCCCTGTAGAGGGTATACTTGCTCTCCAGTTTCCTCCCCACTTCTCTGCTCCCCAGCCTACATGAGGTGAAGAAGTGTTTCTGCCACACACTCCCACAGCCATGATGTTCTACTTGAAGAGGTCATGGAACTTTCCATGCCCAGAAACATGGAGGTAAGTGAACAGATTCTGAAACTAGGGGGCAAAGTAAATCCTTCCCCCCTTTTAATTTGTTTATGTCAAATATTGTGGTAACAATGATCAAAGATAGATAGATAGTATGATGATACTTTATTTGTGCTGAAATGTGATTTTATTTATGTGTTAATAAAATTGCCTTGGGGTCAGAGCTAATAGCAAGCCATAGCAGAAGCCAGGTGGTGGTGGCGCACGCCTTTAATCCAATCACATGGCAGGCAGAGTGTCTGTGTGTTCAAGGACACGGCCAGTTTGGAGACACACACCTTTAATCTCAATACCAACCATAGAGACCTGGAGGTCTGTATAGACAGGCAGCGATGAGGAGGTCATGTGGTTGGGTTTATAACCAAAGAGAAGGCAGAACAGAAAGTCAATAAAAAGACAGACACACAGGAAGTAGGTCTCTTTCTCAGGGGAAGGTCAGCAGTGGCATTGGGTGGTAAGAAGGTGGTCTCAGCTCTTGGCTACTGCTCTCTGACCTCTGGGGCTTTTAACTCTGCATTTGGCTCTGTGTTTCTTATTTAATAAGACCGTTACATCTCCAAGATAGATAGATAGATAGATAGATAGATAGATAGATAGATAGATAGATATAGATAGATGATCAAACCTAGCTGGGAAAACTGGTACAAGACAAGTGTGATTGTTACTGTGACTAATGGGTCCATGTAGTTCTCAGAGCCTTGGAACAGATGTGCAGGATGAATTGGGAAGAGTCTGGAGATGCAAGCTAGACAAACCCTAGACTGTTGTAAGTAGAGCCTGATGACAAGTTCTGTTGGGAGCTAGAAGACCAGGATGCCGCAGCAGAGTCCAGACTCATGAGGTTTCAGATGGGAAGAAGGATCCATTTGTGAAATGGACTGAAAGTCATCCACATTACATTCTAGAAAAAAAAAAAAGCATTTCTCTATATTTTGTCCATATTCTGATGTTCTAAGGAAGACTGGATTCAAATGTAATTGACTAATAAAGTTGGCAGATGAAATTTTAAAACAGCATTGAAATCAAGCTATGACATGGTTATAATTGGCTGCTGTTAGCAAGGTTTATGATGAAAATCAGGAGGGAAAAAAAAGATTTGAAAATGGTGAAATCTGGCCTGAAAAAGATCAAAATTGCAAGAAGGAGAGTATCAGTAAGATTAACACCATTATAAAGACCCCAAATTTGCTGCATTGGGATCGTAGGAAAGATCATCTCAAGAATTAGCCAAACTCCGCCCACTGCAGGGCCCAGCATTAAAACTGCAAACACATTTCAAGTCTGCTCTCTTGAAAACATCTTTATTACATATGGCCCCCTAGGGAAGTGTTTTACAAGGTTCAGCCACCCACACACTCAGTGGCTTCTGCAGCCATAGCTAAGGGCATGGGTACTGCTCAAGCTTGGGGCGGGCCTTCCTGTCATCATGGCTGCAACAGGCGGTTGAAGATGTGAGGAATATTTACCCTCCAGTGAGAAAATCCAGACACTGAAGTAGAACCACCCCAAGAAAGAAGCCATGTGATCTCCAAATACCAGTGTCACGGGGCTGTAATGTCTGCCAAGCCCATTGGGGATCACGTCATGACACCGTATGGCCCAGACTCTGAACACGGACCTATATGATTTACAGTTTGCCCTACTGTTTTTTGAGCTTGCTTTGATTCATTCCATCCCTGATATTCTACCCACACTGCCCTTTCAAAATAGGAATGTACCACTGTATCTCGGAATTACACAGCTTTCCTCTTGATTTTTATAAGTTAAGAGTCTTCCTTGAGCCTGAGAAGAGACTTTGGACTTTTAAATAGTGATGGAGTTGGCTATTTTGGTTTGATTTTTAGGTATTCTTTAAGTTAGAATGCATGTATTTTGCATTCCGTAGTGGTCCTGAGCCATTGGTGGCCAACAGCAGAAGGGTGCTATGGTTTGAATCTGAAATGTACCTCACAGGCTCATATGAGTGCTTATTCCTTGGCTGGCGGTGATATTTTGGGAAGCTCTGGACCCTTTGGGAATAGGGTCTGCCTGGAGGAAATAGGTTACTAGGGGCAGCTCGTTAATGGTTATACCTGGCTATACTTCCTGCCTCACTCCAAAGTTCTTGGCATGCCATATGTATGTGTGGCCTCTGCCAAAAGCTCCCAGTGCTAATGAACTAAGAGGCTCTGCCACTCTTTCCCTGGCTGGAAAAACTGAAACAATTAGAAACCATGAGCTAAAAGCAAGCCGGTTCTAGCTTTCTTTTCTATTGCTATGATAAAATACCATGACCAAAAACAACTTGAGGAAGAACGGATTTATTTGGCTCATAGGTTATAGTCCAGTCAAGGAAAGCCAGTGAGGGAACTCAGGCCTCAAGCAGAAACAATGGAAATGGCATCCAAGACTCATGCTTAGCTCCCTTTCTTAATAGCCCAGGACCTCCTGTCTAGCAATGGCACTGGCCAACGGAGGCTGGGCCCTCCTCCATCAATTAGCAGTCAAGGAAATATCCCACAGACACACCCACTGGCCAATGTGATGGAGACAGTTTCTCAACTGAGGGTCCCTCTTCGCAGGTGCCTTGTCAAGTTGATAGCCAGGATCAACCATCACACAGTCTTTCCCCCTTAAATTGCTTCTGCCACAGCAACATGAACCAAACAGATTTTTTTTTTAAAATTACAGCACTATTTTAACAGCAAGAGAAAGAAGAAAACACCGTTTCAATCCCCAGATTCTCTATGCATTTGTTTATTCACTGGATATTTACCAAATAGCCACAAGATTTTGGACATTCTACCAGGTATCTAAAATAAACCTGAGAGTGGTTTCTGTCCAAATGAAGTCACTTATTAATGGAGGCATGTGTAAGTAAGTAAATGTGTAAGAGCATAACTTAACTTGTGGTAGTATTGGGGGGTATATTAGTTGGCATTCTGTTAGTAACACATACCTACAATAAAGCAACTTACAAGGAGAACAATAAAACAGTACAGATTTGTTTTG